>NW_027175854.1:15890000-16417500 GCF_023055335.1 Clinocottus analis | reverse complement strand
AACTAAATAAACCGTTAGATGAATTGACCTTCGTTGCAGGTGTACAGTTCCCATCAACATCCTATAACGAGACTCTTGGCGAGCCAACGGAAACATAACTCACCTCCTCGGCCTCCAAGCGGTGAACCAGCTCTGAAACGACGTCTCTGGCTGAAACGGTGTTTCTTTCTTTGGACTACTCCCATTAGATACAAAAAAAAGTAAAATAAAACACTTTCCAGACTTGTCATCACAAACTATCTTTAGCTTCTCAAAGGGGACGGGATGTATAAGATCTCAAAGTGCAAACAAGAGCTTTTCTTGGCTTTCAGACTGGACTTTATTTTGGGCAGGCTGTTAAAGTAGTATTACTTCTCCGAGTGGATGAGAAGTAATAAAAGACTTCGGAGAGAAATATTTCTGTTGGAAGGAAACGCATTGAAGCGGTCATTGCGCTTCCTGTGGAGCACCCACAGCCCTCACTCACAGGGACCTCGCGGCCTCTGGAAGCAACTCTGTGACAACACGGTGCGTCCATCGGCCTTTTAGAAGAGAGAAAGAATAAATGCAGCATTAGGCACGCCAAATTCCCTCTAAAAGGAATGTAAGGAGATGTAAAAGCTCCTCTGTTGAGACGCCATGACATTTGTGTTCCCGCTGCACTGCTTCCTCCTCTTCCCAAGCTCCATCCATCCATCTGCCTGAAGCCGATGTTTGCATATCTGAGATGACTGCCTTCCTAATAAAGCCTTGACACTGTGAGGAGAGACTCCAGCTGGGCATGCTCCAGTGTGTCTGAAGCGTTTGAGTTTAACGTGCACGAGTGCGCCAAATCCAAACAAATCCATCCTCTCTCTTCTCTTTTTTTTAAGTTGAGAGGCAACTGAAACGCTGCATATCTCTGGATTTTGCCCCCTTTAACATCTGTTTCACCACATACAAATATTATGCTATAAAGATATAAAACTTTCTGAGAAACGAATCCTGTAATAGGCTATTTACGGTCATGAAAAAATACTAAGTGCTAAAAAACAAACCGAACTCATGCTGTGGTAATTACTGGTTCTTTAAGAGCCATCATGTTAGCTGGACTTGAAAGGTCAGCGCGGACGTGAACTGCAACTTGACCAGATGGTTAGGCGCTAAGTGTAGTTAATCAAACATTTTTGATAATTTAAATTATTATTGTATACTGTAAAAGTCGGGTTACAAGCCGCTACCATCTGTGGGTGTCCTTGCTAGCTCCCCGTTGTAGCCAGTTAGCGCTGCTGCTAGCTCTCCGCTGTAGCCAGCTAGCACTGCTGCTAGCTCGCCGCTGTAGCAAGCTGGCGCTACTGCTAGCTATTTGCTAGCTCCCCACTTTTACGGTAATCCTATCCTAAAAAAAATGAAGATTGTCATTACATAAAAATCATGATTATGTCATGTTTAGTCACGTCAATCAGATTTACGCTGCGGCAGTCCTTTGAGGCCTTTCTGAATGATTTAGAAAATGTCTTAAAGCTCTAATCAAGCAACAAGAAAGCCAAATCTGCCGTCTTATCTTTGTTTCCACTGGCAGCTGTGAAAGCGAGCGGCCATATGCGCGTGTGATCCCCGTCTACGCACAGCGCTTTGATCAGAGCCTCCATCCAGTACCGAGACGTAGCAGCGCTAATGGGCACATGAAGGGACGGCGAGCGTCTACTTTAAGCTTTTACGTAGAGCCACAGAGCAGAGCCGAGGCTAACCGTCTGCGTCCAGCTCCAAATCTGTCTCTTTGCAGGTACACGGAGGATTGATCGCAGATCAGACGCGCTGTGGTATTGAACTGGCTCGCGATGGAGGTCACCTCTCTGGAGGGAAGGAACGAGAGGGGAGACGCAGGGAGACGCTTTAACACACATCCTTCATTATTGATTAGCCAGTTAGGGAATTCCAAGTCGAAGGAGGGCCTGAGGGCTCCTGTGCCACAACAAAAACACACACCACATACTTTGCCAATCCTGGTGTTGAGCCGGTAACAGAGGTGATGTTTGCACTTCTGAGATTAGAGCGCAGCAGAGGAAGTAATAGCTCTAACACCTTCGGGGGCGTGAGGATTTCCTATTTGCTTCCCTTTTTCATTACTGCGTCCCAACGACGCCCCCGAACACTTTAGGCCCGTCAGTCACCCGTTCCTCCCTCGTAGCGACAGCGCACGCCCGGGGACGACAGGGAGGAAACGGCACGCCTCACTAAAAAGCACCTCGGGGTGCAGAACGACTCAGAGAAAGCGACAGAAAAGTCTCCGCGAGCAGTGGAAATGTTACGCGGTTGGGAAACATGAATTCTTAATGCCGACTGTGAACGTAAGGAGAAGCAATGATCGCAGAGGAAAAGGGCAGAGCAGGAGTGTTCCCATTGAAACCAAAGAGATGAAGCGAAGCAGCACTTCTGTCTTTTAATGGCCTGCATTTGAATGCAGCTGCGAGCGTCTCGTTAGCGTTTCCACCTGTGTGACTCCTGTGTGTGTGAAGGCGGTGTAATCTGAGGCCTGATTGTGCATTCTTCTCGGCTAGTGGATGCAACTATATAGGTTTACGTGGTGTAGTACTGGAGACATTTAAATAAGAGCATGCACACAGAATCCAGCAAAAAAAAAAAAGGTGAAGTTACTGGAAATTTAACTAGGTTGCTTTGAATAGCTCGTCTTTATCCCGTGTACAAGGTCACATGTATGGGCTTGTAGTTTCCTGCATGTAAGACAAACATGAACTGGTAAAAGACGTATGAGAAAAAAAAACAAGCACGTGCTTAAGTTCTTCAACTATTCCTCTTTATTAGTGTTTTCTTCCACGTGTTATTGCTCTTATAGCTTCCTGCCACACGTGATGTTGAGAAAAGCTTTGTCTTTTAGGGCGTTTTGCACCTTCACACCATCAATCTCATCGCACCACAGCTGCTTTTCCCCTGGAGTCCTTTTGTCATCACTTAGACCTGCTTGACTGAATAAAACACACATACTCGATCGCAGTGAAATTCCCCCCAAAAAAGGGATTCAATAAATAATTATATTCATTATCTACTGACATCTCTGATTATTTATCGCTGAATGCAAGTTAAATATGTATAACATACATACACATATGCTATTTATATGAGGGGTTTAATTTCCCCTGACTGCTTGAAATGACACAGATTTGCTAGTAATTCAGGATTATTCAAAGAGAAAATCCTTCTTTCTTCAAGGGCCTGTGTGATTTTTCCAATTTTCTTCCCATCGAGTCTGACAGTGCATTTAATAACACACAATCTACTCAGAGAGTTGCAATCCAAAGCGTCTTTTGGGTTTGATTTCTTTAAGCGTTAAAAAATCTTTTGAAAGATAGAAGCATACAAAAATGTGTGCAATACGGCACACACACAAACACACACTCCAGACTATTTCTTTCCAGTGCTGCTTCCAAGCCGGCAAGTCTGGAAAGCCCCAAATACAAAGAGCACAAAGTCAAATCTAAATCAAACACAGCCACGAACGGATGTGCATAAAACCAAAACACAACTAACATCGGCTCACTTCTATCCTCCCTACGTCCTTTATCTGACTTCCTTGTTCTGTCCTTTCCTCCCATCTTCCGGGTCAGACGCTTTCCAGAAGACGAGGCTTTTCCCAACATCACCCACATGTGTGTGATCGCCACGATCCCTCTGCGAAACCTGCAGAATCTGATCCGTTTCGACGATAGCGTGCACCGCAGCGAAACATCACACACACACACACACGCACACACAGACACACACACACACGCACGCACAAGGTTAAGGTTGACTACTAGCAAAAATAAAACGTGTTCCCTCATTTTCTTAATGCGTGACCTTATAACAGTGCAGGAATTGCTACATGTATTCTGCTTAACATTCTAGTCACTAAAAAGTAATTAATTTAATTACAAAAATACTAAATCTGTCTATTGGCTGACAATTTATACAATAGATAATTTCTCAGGAAAACCGGTATATGCTATGTCTGCAATGTATGGAAGCCCATTTCCGCCACACACACCAAAAAAAATTAGGACCAAAAAAAAAAAAAGAAGATGATTAGGACCAAAATAAAAAGAAGAAAATTAGGACCAAAAAAAAAAAAAAAAAAAAAGTTTTTTTTTTCAAGTCAATGATTTTTTTTGTCCCAATTCTTTTTCTTTTCTTACTTTGTTTCTTTTCCTACGTTTTTTTTTTTGTTTTTTTTTTGGTCCTAATTTTTATTTTCGTGTGTGGCGGTAATGGGCTTCCATAGGATTGTGCCACAAGTGGACGGAATAATTAAAAAGGTCCGGAAAAAAACGGAGCCCAGTGCAAACCCAGGAGGGTCAGGCGGTCAACGTATTGCGTTAAAAGCTGATTGGCGAGGGAAAGGCCCGTCGGCTCGGCCCGCCTAACTCCTCTGGGGCACGCCGGGGTCTTCCTGGTTGCTCTCCAGCAGCTCGTCCTCAGAGAAACTGATGTGAAGGCAGGTTTCATTCATGGGAGCGGAGAGGAGCGCCGGCTCAGCGGGGTACGACTCGGAGCAGGAGAGAACCACCTCGCTCCTCTCCTCCGGGGGACTGTCGCAGCCGCTGGACGCCGTCAAAAACGTCCCGTGGTCGTGGTCGTCCTCGTCGTGCAGCGCCGACAGCAGGGACTTGGTCTCGGAGCGGACGCCCGAGTCCTCGCTGGCCGAACAGGAGCCGCTCTCCCCGTTGCAGAGGGAGTGGAAGTCGGCGGACGACAGCGAGCTCGGGGTGACGTCCGGGAACGAGAGGCTGCTGCTGCTGCTCGGGGCGCCGTCGCCGGCCGCCGTCTCCCCCGCCGCCGTCGGCTGCTGCTGCTGCTGCTGCTGCTGCTGCTGCTTGGGCGCGGCCGTGACTTCGGATCCCGGGGACAAGGTCCTGCTGGCCCGCTTGCGGTTCATGGAGGGCGGCGGGTCAAGTTTTGGGATCGCGAACCTGCCAGGAGGAGGACAAGAGGGCGCGGTTAGCGAGTGCCTTCATCGGTTATCACGCCAGAGAGGAGATCCGTGGGCATGATTTCATCGTCCTAATTACGCTAATTCAGACTCGGCCTCCCCCTCTCTACCGACGCAGGTGCACGAGAATCAGCCCGAAGCCAGTTTCTCTCTCCATCCGTCATGTTATAGCCCATTAACCTGAAACGTACTGTGGCATAAGCTGTTACTAGACGAGATAGAAGCTCGCTCGCTCACTGGCTCCCTGCCGTTTCGGCTGTCTGGGGAATTATCTACATCCCACAGCCGGCCTGGTGAGAAAGGGGAAGAAAGGGAGCTGAAAGAAGAAAAAAAAATAGTTTGGGGGAGGTGGGAGAGGGGCGGGGGGGTCAACGAAGCGAGAAAAGAGCTGCAGGCTTTTCTCTCTTCAAACACACAGCAGAAATAGCTCCACTGCAGTCTCTCTCATCATGAGACAGAAAAACGCCACAACTAGCACCAGTGCGTTCAACACACTCTTCATATGTCATCTCTTGGAAAATGAGTCCCGACACACACACACACACACACACACACACGCTAACGAGCACCTCCTCCTCCACATTACGCGTTGTGAGATCCGGTCCTGGTCTCCGTAATGAACTTACGCGACGTGCTGATGGATTCAGCGTCTCCGCGTCTGCACCAGATTGGTGCTGATGGCCGCGGAAATGACGGGACGGCGGCGATAGCGGGGAGGGGAAACATCACCAGAGATAATCACGTCTCCACTCCCGACCCAACGAGTGGAGACGCGCATCCATAACACGGGCACCAAAGGGGGTAAAAAGTCAAGCTCAACTCCTCTGACTCCCATGACACAAGCGGCGGCGGCGGTTTTTTTATTAACACGGCTCTCAAAATTTGTTTCCGACATTCGAGGACGAACCCTGGAGCCTTTCCTGAGTTATTCAGAGTGAAATGTCGTTACAATAATTGGATAAACTTCCATGAAATTTCCTGTATTGTTATATTTGAAGAACTTAGAGCACACCGTGCCCCTTAAAGCTCGATGAAGCGCTGCGTTGCTTCCATGTGATCTTTTCTTTTGGGGGCTTATGAAGATAAACAGTCCGGTTTGAGGTTTGATTATTTGTGTCCGAGATGAATTTGCAGCTGTTTTTCGAGGAGCCGGCTGGTCTCATTAGCATAACTTTTGACTCAGCACTCCCCTCTCCCTCTCTTCCTCTCTCTCTCTCTCCACCTCTCTGCCCCGTCTTCTCCTCCTCCCTCCATGTCTCTCCGTTCATCGAGCTCTGCCTCTCTAATCCCTTCAATTTGGGAAATTCTGCCTCACACACACACGACAAACAAGGAAAGATGAACCGACATAAAATTCACTTTAATAATTCAAACCGTACGTGTGCACTTTTCGGATGTCGGGATTAAATGCGAAGGCTCATTTTCTTTAAGTAAAATGAACATTAGAGGAATTACATGACTGGAGAAAGGTGATTTTTCACGCTAAACTCAGGTCTTTACTGGTGAAGAGACCGAAACACAAGCTAAGGACCTGCGCTTTGGCCCCCAGGGCTCATTACAGCGGGATGTCGCACTCACTGAAGCGGGTGAAGGAGATTATTAGGCGGCTACGACAGCTTTTATACTTTATATTACTGCGAGAGAGGAATGTCTCACGCCATTAAGGCCGCCACCGGTTTCTGTTCATTCCATTGTGGAGTAGAAATGGACTTGTGAGACAGCAGATTATCCATCATGGGGAGAAATCGTTGGTTTTTATGTTTTAAAGCATCTAATTGTGCGTTTTTGTGTTGGGCAGTACTGCATTATTGCAGTAGTATTACTCTGCCCAGGAACACGCAGTGTGAGGTATTACAATTATAAAAGATCTGCAATTATATTAGTTAATAATCCAGCGTGCACACTCATGCATTGAACCCTCAGTTAAATATTTTAGACCCCCAGTTGAAATTTGAATAATGATAAATAGTATTCGACGTAAAAACATCTTAACTAATTACTTTTTTTAAAACAAGTAATAAGTGAATTAATAGTATTACTTGGTGAGTAACTTCAACATCAACACACAATGCTTAGTTTGTTAAATACAAGTCTGTTCTTATCCGATGTCGGCTTCCAATAACTTTTTATTTACTTATTTTCTCTGTTTTTATTTGCCACAAAATGACATTAATTTATTTCCTTACTCTCCTCCCTCCATCCTCCTGAGGCTCCTTCCATCCTCCACCTGGTGGATGGAGCGTTCTGCAAAGCGGAAACATGCACACAAACACAAAACACGCACTTGAATATAACAAACTTCCTGCTACCGCGGTGAGAGTGAGACGGGAGCATCAGGAAGCCGCTCTTCCTCTGCTCTGACAGCTTCACTGCTCGGGTCAAACCTTCGCCGACAAGTTAATACCAAATCTCGACAAGAAGCATTTCTCCTATATTTGGCGCGAGAACCAAAACAAAAAGCCCCTCAAAGGCTATAAAACACACACAGTGCTCGCGTGCATGTGAAATGCGTGGCTCTCCGATCCCCCTTCGATGCAAACGGAGGTTATTAGGACGCGGAGAGAATCGCTGGTGAACACGAGCCAGCAAACACCCACCGACATGCCCGATACCATGCGAGTGCCACAGACACGGGTTCCACATGCTGGTAGTCATGAGTAATACTCACATATGGAGGGAGGAGAAAGGGCAGAGAGGAGAAGAGGAGGAGGAAGAGGAGGAAGAGGGCTTAGGGCTCAGTGGCAGCGGGCTCCTAGTGGGGAGAGGCAGGCTGGTGCAGCAAACCATGAGAGGGACGATGGAGCGAATGAGTGGCGGGGTTTCAGGCAGACGGGCCTGCTTGTCGGGTGTTATTCGGGGGGAGTCGGGTCGGTTGGTTTTGGGCGGACTGGAGGGGGGGAATGAGGGACGGTTAGAGGAGGAAGAGGAAGAGCAGGAGAGGGTCCTCGCACCTGTACCAAAGAGAGGCGACAGTTAGACGACAGAGGATCAGGGAGCCGTGCACGGGAAAAGCCACAATGTGCAGGGTGTCAACAACTGGATGCTTTAAGACTACGATACCCATGAGCCTTTGCTGCATTTGTCATGGAATGGAAATTCAAAAATGCTTCGCCTTCATCGTCTTAAATGAACCCAGAATCATCTTAAGCTTCAAACTGTGTTATAATTGTATCGCCTGAACCAAACAAGACGGCTATGTGGAGGTTTATTAAATTATAAAAAGGGCATCTTTGGGAGTCATAACTTCTCACCTCACAGTCTGTACTCCTTTTCATCAAGGACAATATATTTCAATTGTCTGTTGTGCTGATGACTCAGCTGAGAGAGTTTCACGCCCAAAGCAGCCATGAAAGTGCTCCAGCTGTTCCATCAATTGAGAACAATCTCCTCTCTGACGACAAGCTGACGTTCACTGTGTTGCGTTACCGAACTTTGCAAGTAACTGTACTTTTACGCTGTATTGAACGCAACACGGCGGCAGTCTGTGAGGCGAGAGATCAATGTCAAGACGTCTTTTGTTTGGGAAAATGTCAGAGCAGGGTGTTTTGTACGAGGATGAAAAACATACCGGCGTTAAAGGATTCATATTTTGTGTCTCATTGCCAAGACTTCCTAAGTGTTACATCAAAATCAATGTAGAGACCAATGCAGCAACGGTGTTTAGAAATGGAATCGACCCCCCCGCTGTGTCTGCAAAACATACCACTCATAAGCACAGCGTGCAGATTTAATTCACCATTCAATAAACATAAATCAAGCAGGCAATCAGGAGGATAGTGCGAAAACACTCATTTAAAAAATAGAAGAAAACGAGCTCTGCGGATCAACAAGTGGAGGCAAATGAACAGGAATCGATATCTTCCTCTTCAGCTGTGTCTCTGGACAGAAGGTTAGCAGTTACAAATCATTTAGCGTTCGGCCTTTGAGACGGAAAAGAACCAGCAGGAGGTCTACAAAGGGCACCGGGCCTTTTGCACCCAGCACCCAGCACCCACGGGAGAGCGAGAGAGACGTCTGCGTGGGACGTTCCAGCAAGATGGGAGGACGAACGTGAGCGTCTGCACCAGCTGTCATGAATCTGATCACACTGGCGGTACAGCACGACACTGAACAACAACAACAACAACGTGTGTACATCCACCTGGTGGAACCAGCTCCGTCCAAAACGCCTGGAAACATCATCACCCCCCCCCCCCCCCCCTCCCTCCCGCTCCCCCTAACGTGTTGCAAATCAATTAAATTACTGGCCGGCGAAGCTCGCGACACGCAGGAGATGATGCTCACGGTGAAGAGGGAAAACAGAAGAGGATGGAGGGGGAGGAAGAAGATCACCGGATAGCTCGGGGGAAATGAGATTATGCAACATACTGTACTGTCAGAGGAAGAGAGAGCAGTCCATACCATCATGCCAAGGGGAAGGCATGACTCACTGAAGGATATATACTTGGGTGTTGATGGACGCCGGTCACCATATGCGTTTCCTCTCCCTCCGTGTGGGCATGCGGCTGCTTTTAGCGCCAACGTTGGCTGAATATATTGAAAATATATTTTTGTTTTCCGCCAGGCTAACTTTGGTGATCCAGCAGCAGCAGCAGCATGAAGGGGGACGTGTGTGGTTTGGCCTTTTAGATTTGTTCCTCTAGCGCCATCGTCAGGTCAGGATTTGAAAATTGTCCGTCAAATTGTCGCTTAAAAAATTGTTTTGTTCCTAAATATCCGCTAAAAACTATCCTGGCGGCCAACTTGTTCGTGTGTTTGGTGGTGCAATGCTGTGCCCACAAGCTGCGCTTTAAGTCTATGATTACATCCTGTTTTGATCCTACGTTGAATGTTCTGTGTTTGTTGTGTAAAGCGTGACTCACTCGCATGGTGAGATGTTGCGTTGGTACAGCGCTGGAGTCAGTGGGCCAGCTGCAGAGCACATGCATGTTGTGGGTCCGTGCCGGTCGATAATGCCGGTGATTTAAAGCCAAGTTGCACTGATCATATGAGGAGGGGGAGGGGGCAATAACCCTGCATGAGCAGCTCAGTCTGGGGTGGAAGGGAGGGAGGAAGAGGAGGAGGCGAGGCGGTCAGAGGAGTGTCTCTCTGCCAGTTCGGAGGACATAAAATACGGCCACTCGGGCTGTAAACACGGATCCGCTGGGGGAAATGCAGAAAACACGAGCAAATGGAAGCAATAAAATGTGCCGTGCGGTGGAGGGGGAGGGGGAAGGCCGGCTTTGCCAAAAAGTAACGCAAAAGGAGTTTAATGGGGGAAAGCTAAACAACACAATGGAGCTAAAGTTTCCATTCCCCCCCTCACTCATTCTGCCTCGTTGTGTCCATGATTTAGTGAGATTAAGAGATATAAAGTTGGACTTACACGAGCAGAAAAACACCGAAAAGGTCACATCATAAACTAAGCTGCCCATTTCTCTGTCCAGTATTTTGTGCCGTAATAACCTGACTTTTATTATTTTTTTATATGCCGTTTGTGAGTAAACCCAGTATAAAGTTTTATGACGGCTGTTTACAGAAAGATGACGTCACTCAGGAGAGAGGATGGCCAATAAAGGAGGAGAGAGCCACTTCAGAGCATAAAACGCCCCGTTGGTGCATCTCTAAAGTGACTGAAGCTCTCTTTAAGCCGCCGGGACACAACGTAGAAGATGTGGCAGACAACACTTTCATGACAACACACATAAAGAAAGAAGGGGGTTTGGCCTGGCACACAACACACAACACACACCCAGGTGAACCGATGTTCTGATGGAAATGTACGGCAACAAGAGGCCTCTCTTTGGAAGAGACCTGGAGTTCCCATTTCCTCCCCGAATCTCATGAAAAAGAGGGTGGGGGGGTGGAAATAATCTGACATTCGGGTAGAGTTTCAGGTATTGAAGGGATGAGAGAGCCGGGGTTGGCCGAGAGTCAGTGCTGCAGGAAACCACAGGATGAGAGTCTGGCTGTCGGGAGCTAAGCTGCTGCTGCCTCACACACACACACACAAAGCAGACGCACAACATTACAACATCCATGAGTGCGCCAAACACACACTCCACCGCCATTTCCGACGACTTAATTTCCTCCTCATCTGTTTTGGAATCAACTTTAAGGCGCTCCCCCCGGAGACTTTTAGAAAGAGAGACAGAGAAGACGCAAAAGAGAGGAACTAATTAAGTGTGAAGATGAGAGAGAGAAAGAGGGAGGGAGGAAGGAAAAGGACCGAAGGAGTTAGCTCTGCTCGATCTAATGTAGTGACTGTTTTTTAATTTTTTTTTAACCCGTCGCTGCTCTTTTGTCACGGCTTTAAGGAGATTAAAAGCTCATCAAAAAGTAATTAGATGCCGCGGCTCCACACGAGCGTTCGAGGTAACGTCTGCTCGTGTGTTCAGACGTTACGTCAAAAAAAAAAAGAAAAGTACAGTACAGTCGGGGGGGGGAAAGCAGCGAAACACAAACATCCCTGAACGACACAACACATTCATCACAAATCCATTCACTGCCTCTAATCTCTCGCCGCACGTCTGAGCGGCTTCTTCAAAATGAGTTATGATGAAACAGAAACACAGAGCTCCGCGCTGACGAGGTTCCTTGTTTCTCTTGAAGCTCATTCTTTCTTCCTCACGAGCTTCTTCCCTGATTCTTTCTTTCAACCTCAGACCTGATCCCTGTCTTTGTTTGCACAACCCCCCGACCCCGGTTCCCCATTCCCGGTTCCCCGTTCCCTGCCTGCGTGTTGTAATCCCCTGATTACAGTCACACTTTCATTAGCCGCGGGCCGCTTTCTGCTGAGTTGAGCGGTTCTCCACTAATAACGCTAAAAGCTACCGGCTTTGTGTGTCGCTGCCTCTGACATAAACTGACTGGAACCACGAGAACAATGCGGAGGAACGTCCGACAATTTCGGAAATGTCTGCTTTATATATATATATATATATATATATATATATATATATATATATATATATATATATATATATAAAAATAAATAAATGTATAGATAGAGAGAGACGGTTCTCATGGACATCGCTGTAATGGTTCTCATTTACAATGTTTTCATCAACCTGGTTCTCTATAGACAGGGTTCTCACTGACACGGTTGTCTTGAGACAGGGTTCTCTTTAGACAGGGTTCTCTTTAGACAGGGTTCTCTTTAGACAGGGTTCTCTTTAGACAGGGTTCTCTTTAGACAGGGTTCTCACTGACACGGTTCTTTTTAGACAGGGTTCTCTATAGACAGGGTTCTCACTGACACGCTTCTCTTTAGACAGGGTTCTCTTTAGACAGGGTTCTCTTTAGACAGGGTTCTCACTGACACGGTTCTCTTTAGACAGGGTTCTCTTTAGACAGGGTTCTCTTTAGACAGTGTTCTCTTTAGACAGTGTTCTCTTTAGACAGGGTTCTCACTGACACGGTTCTCTTTAGACAGTGTTCTCTTTAGACAGGGTTCTCACTGACACGGTTCTCTTTAGACAGGGTTCTCTTTAGACAGGGTTCTCACTGACACGGTTCTCACTGACACGGTTCTCACTGACACGGTTCTCTTTAGACAGGGTTCTCACTGACACGGTTCTTTTTAAACAGGGTTCTCTTTAGACACGGTTCTCTTTAAACAGGGTTCTCTTTCGACAGGGTTCTAATCGACTTTATTCTCATAGACACAGTTCTCAAAGACAATTCCCATGGACACGGTTCTCATCGGCACGGTTCTCCACGAGTTCTCGCTGCCAAAAAGTGAATGAATGTATTTCCCAACATCGATGTATGACGGCTTCATGGCTAAATGTTTTGGTTCCACTACGAGCTGCCAGTAACAAGACCTCCAGAGAACCACCTGAGAACCCTTCAGCGGAACGGGAGGTTCTTCAAGAAACATCTCGGCAGGAGAAGAGCAAAAAGCTAACGCATAACAAACACAAGGACGCTCGTCTTACTTGTCCTCCACGTTGGCCGAGTTCCTCGACGTGAACGGGACGATCTCATTGGACGAGCTCTCTTTGGCGCCCGCGGCCCCGTTGGCCCTGATGAACGGGTCCAGTTCCCCGTTGACCGGAGGAGCCGGTTCGCCGCCGTTCTCCAGGTTGAGCAGGTTCAGGTAGGACTCGGCGTAGTCCACGCCGCCGCCGGGCGGGGAGAACGGGGAGGAGGGTTGGAGCGGCCATGTTGGCGTGGAGGTGATGAGCTGGTCCAGGGTCTGGCTGTAGTGGTTCTTCAGACTCAGGGACAGCGCCTTCGTCACAGAGCCGCCTGGGAGGGAGAAGAAAAGACAAAACATGTCACGTTTTCACGTTTCTTCTGAAGATGCCTCATCTCGGGATGGAGGCGTTGGCGCCGCGCCAGTGGGAAGCACTTAGCGCCGCCGCGGCTGAGATTAGCATTTTCCATCAGAGGGACTAACGTGATTAATGCAAGCGTGAAACACGGAGGTGTCGTTTAAAAAAAAAAAAAAGAAAAAAAAGGACACACTAAGAACACACAAGTAAAAACACGTTCACCGCATACAAAGATGACTCACACGTAAACACACACACTCTGCCCACAATGTGTGTGTTGTTTATTATATTGGCAAGACTGACCGTTCTTTCAGCTCCTGTAAATACATCTTTTCCTCCAAAAATCCTCCTTTGGGACAACGTGTGTGTGTGTCAATGTGTGTTTATGTGTGTGCGTGCACCAAAATAAGGTTTGTTAGCGCAACAAAAATAACTAACTCCTACCGTAAGTGTGAGATAATGCGGACAAAATGTGTTTTTAAAGCCTTTGTGATGATGTAAGCTGCTTTTTGTTTAGCGTAGAGGTGCTCATTGTGTGTAAGAGTTGTTTACACGCGTTGTGTTACGCAGAGTGCTGATTTGAATTAGAGTAAAATCTCAATAAATGATTTTTTAAGTGTCCATTCGGACACATTTTCTTTGATGTACATTATAAAACGGGTATTATGATGCGTATTAAGTACACGGCTCATGCATTCCACCTTCACAAAGCTAATAGTTGTGATCATCGCAGTGAGAGAGGTATTGATTCATCTTTATGTGTCTTATTGTGGATGCACTCTGCAGCAGAGTTGTTGACCTGGTTTCTAATGTTTTGCCCAAAACAACATTGCAAACGTAAGGTGGGAGGAATATTAAAAACACATTTCAATGTTCTGCAGTCTGGTGCAACAACACCACTAACTACAACCTGAGGAATAAACATATAGTGAAGTAACACCTCACTAACAGTGTCAACAAGCAGTGTTATCCTGCAGAATCCTCTCTGTGCTCATTTGTTGGACTGGATGGAATTCAATTGTACCATGAAAGTGGCAAAGGGATGTTTTTGTTGCTCGTTAGGCGATTACTGACTGAAATATTTATAAATAAAAAATACACATGATGGATTGCCATGAGATTTACTGTCTTTGCCTTGAAATAAAACTCTTAAAATTGAAAGATGCTTTCATAAAATGAACTTCCTTTTTCTTCTTTCTCCTTCCCTCCTCATTTTCCTTCTTCCTTCCTCTTTACTCCTCCTTCCTTCTTTCCTCTTCTTCCTTCTTTCCTTCCTCCCTCTTCTCCCTTCCTTCCTCTTCCTCCTCCAACATTAACTCGGGCTTTTCATTCCTCATTAACGGGTCACGAGTGCCTTCTTTCATCCTGCAATCAAGACGTCTTCAACATTCAAATAAAACCGGACACACAACGAGCTGTCCGGATGTCTGCGGGCGGGCAGGAAGCCAACGAGGTCACGACTGACTACACCAGCACCTGGAGAAGCGAGCAGTGACAAAGGACTGCAGCGCAAGAAGAAGGAGAGAGGGGGGGGAACCTGACCTGGCGGGAGCTAATCTGAGGGATTACACTGCTCTCCCAGCCGTCACTCACCGTGTCCATTAGCTTGCGGCTGCCCAGCTTGTGTTTTCGGGGCGCGGGCCTCCAGCTCCTTGAGCTGCTGCACCAGCAGCGCCAGGTGCTGCAGCAGGTCCCTGTTCTGCAGCAGCAGCTGGTGGACGCGGGCCTGAGCCTCCAGGCGGGCCGCGGTCTCCGCCGCCATCTGATCCTTCAACAGCTGCACCTGTGGTGGAGGCCGAGGCGCGTAGATTTTGATTCATAAAGAGGAAAAAAAACAACCCTAGATGCATTATCCAGTACATTTTTTACTGTCTAATGCCTCAATTTCACTCACCTCCCACTTGACCCACATCTCTTGTTGTTCTATCTATAATATCACAGGGATGGAAGTGGATATACAACCCTGCTCTATAATCCGAGGACTGTATCTGAAGGTAATGATGGGACGGCTATTTGGGTCGATCATTAACTCGCGGGGGTCCATTTTTGCCGCGGCAGTGAAATGAGCCGGGATCCGACACAAAATACTAAGTAAATATGCATTTGCGCTGCAGTTCCCTCAGACGACGCCACACAAAAAGGAGGCTGGAAGAATCTATTCGGACGCACGCCGCTTGTGTTCAACCACGCTGCACCCGACCGTCCTTCCATCAGCGAGTCGGTGCTGCCCCCTAGTGGGAGAGCGGGGGCAGTAGAGACGCCGGTACGCAGAGACGACGCGGTGACGAGGCTCACGCAGGTTTACTGGAACGCGGATTAGCCTCAAGCACATTGAATGTCGTGCATCTTTGGGAGGTATTGGTGGGATAAATGTCAATATCCTGACAAAACTGCAACACAAACAAGTCTATGTGTGTGTGTGTGTGGCTCTAATGACAAAAAACAAGTCTAGTTCCCCAGATCACAAGCTGACTGAAACAAATAAGAGACAAGCTTTCATCAGTCACTGCATTAGCTAAATAAAGGTTAATAATTAATTCACGTGAACTGATTCAAAACAGGAGTCAATCGGTTGCGTTTAGCTACTTGAGACTTAAAATAGAAGACAGAGTCGATGTAAACTGGCGTTTAACAGGAAACAGTTGAGCCTCATGTTTTAATCTATTCCATATTGATTATCGGGTTCCCCTGAAGAGGAACTATTGATTCGAAATCAATGGACGATTATCATCAAAGGGCAAAAGGCTGCATGAGAAATGTCAACGTGAATATTGAAAGCACTGAACGAGTGGCATCGAAGTGTGTGTGTGTTTATAGAGGAGTCAATACGAGTGAAGCTGAAACAATTAACTGGTAATCAATGAGTTGTTTCAGTCATTTTTTTAATCAAATATAGTGATAAATATGTTGGGTTTACTGCTTTTCTTTGCCGCACATCGAAAGGAAATTAAATATCTTCATGCTCCGGGCTTTTGCTCGAAGCAAACGAGACGTTTGAAGGCATCAGTTTGGGCTTTAGGGGGAAGTTGCGATGGACATTTTGAATTTTTTTCCAAGGTGCGTTTCTTACCTGAGCGACGGCCACCTGCGTGTGCTGCTGCTGCTGCTGCAGCTGCTGCTGGAGCAGCTGCAGGTAGTGCTGCGACGCCAGCGGGGTGAGCGAGCGGGAGCAAGGGCTGCTGGGAGTTACGCCGCGGGACGTCACGGTGAACAGGGACTTCCGGTCAAAGTCCTGAGCACAGACGCAGACAGAGAAGAGCACAAACATGAATTTGGTGTGTAAGTGTGTCTAAGTATTTCAAACATGCAACATAAGTCTGGAACTGCATACTTTGCAACCGCAGTGTATTGTAACGCCTACATCCCACCACTAGAGGGCGACGTAGCACACTGCAAAGTACTGCATTGAGGTTTCTGTTTGAGACCTCTACCTCAGTATATCATTAGTTTCCCTAAAATACCATGGGTTTGTTTGGCTGTCAATCAAACATGAATGAACCGCACACAGGACGGAGCAAATTATTGAGATTGTTAAATTATCACAAAAATAATAGAGAAAACAATTAAACAAGCTAATGAGCAGATTAAAGCCCCTCGTGGTTTGATCAGGATTTGATTGACAGCGGATTGATGAACAGAATAATGTAGCATCACTTTTTAGAACCATGTTTTTCATCAGAAAAAAGCAGTTTAAGAAATGGTGTCTTTATTTAACAAAAAAAAAAACCCCTTGTTATCCAATCTCGTGTTGCCAGTTTGCGATCCCCAACACAAGCAGCTTCTTGTGTATTCTGTATCTTCTGGGCTTTTTTTCCTCATTCTGTTATCCTGATCGCTCGCCCTTCTTCCCTCCATCCCGCTCTTCTTCTTATCTCCATGGAGCAGATGTTCATGAACCCCTCAACGGGATTACGGTGGCGTTTCTCAGAAATCAAACGAAACAGACTGGGGTTTTTTTTTTTTTTTTTAAATAGGGGGATTAAGTGTCCCCCCTTTCACAGCCAGCAGGAATATTCAGGTCCCTCTCTCTCTCTCTTTCTCTCTCTATATCCAACTCTCGCTCTCTTTCAGCAGCATGAAAACCGCCGTGTCTCCAACACTCAGTGTGCAACAAATCCCAAAGAGGAAAGCGTCATGACACACCAAAGCCTGCATGTTTGCACCTTTTCATCCCGCGACAGTCAAAGAAAGATAATAGCCGGCTCCTGACTCCGCGAGGGTTTGAAAAGCCGGCTGAATCTCAAACGCGGGCAAACAAAAAAAAATGATTGGACTTTTACCGCCGCGCACAAGCGTGACCAGGTTTGTTTCATGTCGACAGTATCGGCTGCCAGCTGCGGTTAGTCTGGGAGAGCTGCAGCCCGTCGCTCTGCCGAGGTGCTGCAGGAGATGACGAAGCACTGGAGCGAACTTCCCAAGTTCAATGAGCCCTTTGGCAGCGCCGCGCCTGGAGGACGGCGTCGGAAACGGCACCGAGGCCGACGCGATGACTCGCAGCAGAGGTTCATTTTACTCTTGAATGGTGACAGACGGTTTTCTGTGTTTAGATGTGGATGCCGCTGCCGCCGCCTCACGCCTGGTGTCGGTGATAACGGGGGAACCTTCACCACGACTGTAACGCAAACTGAGATTGTGGCGTTCGCCATGTGAGTCCGCCCTTAAATCTCACTGTCGTGAGGTCGAGGCGTCTAACGACTGTGGCAAAAGAAGGAAAGAAAGATACGGCTCGAGAAGTGAAATGCATAATATGAATACACACAGACTGTGGAACACTTAAAGGGTGACGTGAAATCAAAATAGTTCATAATATCGCATCAATTCCAGCTGTCGGTGTTGATTTAATGACTTTTTTCGACCCACTTAGCAACTTCTTTTTCGAAAGAGCGACAAATCAACGGCACCGTACTTCCTTTTTCCCTCAAATACTTCACAGGAAATGTTGCCAATGCTCTCTGGATTAAATGTGTGTGTTGCCAACTGCTGAATTATTTAAATTTGACTACTGAACATAAGTATTGTTTCTTTTCTTCCTTCACAAAATACGCACACCAGTGTCCGTTTCCTCTCTGTTGTCGTGTTTCTGAAATGAGCTCGCCAGCTTCTCAGCACAACAAAGGGTCCCGCTCGTGCATCTTTAATGCAGTAATGGGACAAAAAGCTTTAATGGTACGTAGCCAATGGTCTGTGGGTTTATTGAAAGAGGGGAAATTAAATAGCATCAATGCTCACGTGCTGCGGGGCATCAGAGTACCGGCCTGCAGATGTCAGTCAACCGTAGTAAATTCAAATTCATAAGCTTGAATCTTCACAAAGTGTATAAAAAAAACTAATTGTGCCACAACTGTAGTGTCATTAAAATTTAAATTGATGAAACACAAAAGGTGTCTTTAATTTAGTGTTCAATTAAGCTTTCAAACATTAAACAAAAATCCAATTATTCATCTGTGAAATTAAAAAAGACAGACTTTTTGCATTTATACTGCCGAGCAACTGTAGACAAATGCAGTATATTACGCCAGTGCGCTTATAATAACCTTCTTGCCCGCAGCAATTCATTGTGCGTGTGTGTGTGTGTGTGTGTGTGTGTGTGTGTGTGTGCGTGTGGCAGCCTCTTACTATGATGGTCTGTCCGGGTTTGACCACGTTCAGTTCGGCCAGACTCTGCAGAATCTCGCTGACCGCCTTTTCACAGAGGGACGAGCCGGCCGAAGGGTCTTCTCCGCCTCGCCTTCCTCCGGGTTTGCCGTCCTCCTCTTCCTCGCCTTGCTCCGCCCCCGTGAGCTTACGACCTGTGAGGGGAAAACACGAAAAGGGGCGATACGTAAAAAGCGATGAACAGCAAACGAACAGGGACGCGGTTGCAATAAAAGATCTAATAACCGCTGAGTGTAACGCAGACCTCTGTTTGGCCGCCAAAGAGGTGGCAACGCTCACTTTAAATACCTTATTTTAATATATTGCAAGTTCTGTTTTAAATGTCCAACAGGTCGTCCTCACCGTCGCTGCAGGACTCCTCCGTGGACTTGTCACTCTCGCCGTCCGCCTGTCCGTCTGCGTCCTGCTCCGCATGCTGCAGGCTGAGCTTGTGACACACGTCAAAGGCCTGACCCACCGTGCGCACGATGCGCATGGCCTGCGACTGTCGGAGAGAGAGAAAGGTCTTTTTTAGGACAAGCGCCAAACACTCTTTCCCATCCCGTCTGCTCCAGCAGGAGTGGATCAGTGAAACCCTTCGTTGTGTTCGTTGGGTGCACTGAAGACACGAACACTCGAGTCAAAAGGAGATACTCGTCTGAAACATGCAGTTGTAAAATCGTATTCCAGCTGCTCTGTATTCACCGCAGGCTGCAGGTCTTTAAAAAAAAAAAAAAAAAAGGCAAAGGAAATTAATTTAGCCACCGGAAATAAAATAAAACTTCAAACTAAATTTGATTTACTCAGCTGACATAATCAGGAAATTAATTCGTGAATCGAATATATAAATCCAAAAGCCGTAGAATACCAATAACCTTCAGTCACAAGGAGAGAGACACACACGATTGTTGCACAGAGACTTCCTGAATTTAAATCCAGGAGCAATGGCAGCAGCAGATTGAGGAGAGAGGAATAAGTGAGGAAATAAAAAAGACATGTATTATGACTTCAAGGCCGACTGACACATCTCTTCTCCCTCCATGATGCTCCGACCGTCACTTCTGTTTTCAGCTATTTAAACCGCGGTTGGCGCGCAGCCTGTTGCCAAGAAAAGTGTAATCAGCTGTGTGTGTGTGTGTGTGTGTGTGTCTGTGTACCGTCTTCTTGGACTTGAACACGTTGCATCGGAAGGAATTATTGGAACCGTCTCTCGCGATGTAGCTGAAGATCTTTAAGTCCTGAGAGTCATGTGACACGTAGAAAATCCTAGAAAACACGACACCAAATTTAAATACATAATCTATACATTATATATATATATATATAATATATATTAATAAATAAAAAATAAATATATCTATAAATGTAAATATCACATATGTATAATATATCAAATATATATATAAAAAAAAAAATATATATATATATATATATATATATATATATATCAAAATATTAATTATATAAATATATATATATACAAAAAAATATATAAATAAATATATATTTACACAATATGTATAATATATAAAAGAAATTAAAAGGTATCATTATTTCTATAAATGTCACTACACTACTGTCGTCTCTGTGTGTTGCAACACACTGCAGTAAACTGGGTTCACACACACACACACACACACACACACACACACACACACACACACACACACACACACACACACACACACACACACACACACACAGTGCAGCGTCACTGGTATAAAACGACTCCATTGGGAACCGGACAAACTAATTATGACCAAATCACGACCTCGGCCCTGTGAGAGCGGCCGACGCTTCCCCACGGTGACACAAGCAGCGAGCACAAACACAACGAGCGCACGCACACGCGCACGCGCACGCACACACACACACACACACACACACACACACACAGGTTAGAGGTGAGAGGTTAACACACTTTTAAGCGGCTGCCTACTTCTCTCCATCTCGGAGATTTCCATTTGCACGAGGAGGTCGCCTTACGAGCTATAATTGATTTAAAAAATTAAAAAAAGAAGAAGATTTTTGTTTTGTTTCATTGTTCCCCCGACTAGAAACCGTACCTGTCCTATTTTGCCTGCTCTTTCCATTCTGAAACGCACCTCATCCTCTCAGACAGACAGTATTATTTTCACACTTTTACGGTTTAATTGCCGCGAGTCGCTTAGCGGTGACTGACGGCTCCGCGGGCTCGCCGCTGATTGGTCGACGGGCTCCTTCGCCACGTCACCGGAGGGAGGTAAAGGGATGCTGGGGCTCTAATTAGAGCGTTTCCTTTTGGGCCTCACACGCTGAGAAGATTCGTGACAACAAACTGTACAGATTTACCGCCAGTTTACTGTGAATACACTGTTAAAATAAATGACATCCTGGAAAACACATGCTCCTCCAAGTACAAGCAGCAGCTATAGATTATTCATGACGCTATCTTAAAGTAAGTGCATTTGGCACATATAGCATCGTACATTAGTCCTGCATGGTGAAGTACATTAAGCGAGCCGGAGATTCATCTCCACAGGTCGAGCTGCAGGATTTCACCTCCACAGAGAGACGGTGTGCAGTATCTGCAGCTACTTGCAGTAACTCATTAACTAACAGGAACATGCGGCCAGATGTAATATTTGTTTTCCACACAGCAGGAACATACGACACACGGAGCGGTGGACCGACCTGTAGATGGGATCCTGCATGATCAGCATCTTGCTCTCGTCCCACGTCCATTCTTTCCTCTGCGTACGACACAGGCGATCGCGATCAACGCGGGAAAAAAATGGCCGTTTAATTTCAGAATCCAGCAGAAAATGGTTTTATTGTCGTATATTACGAGTGACTAACCTTCTGCTTCTTCCTTAGCAGCACCTTCACGCCGTCCACGGACACCACGATGCTCACTTTCTTCTTCTTGATGTTCTTGGCCTTGAATTCATACTATTAGAGACGGACAAAAAGAGACATTAGGAACAGTAGTGCAACGTTTAAATAGTATTTCAACAGGGCCGCACGGTTTTAAATACACAGCGTGACGGTAAATTACGCTTTGTTGGTTTGATGTCGGAGGTTCAGTTGCAGCAGATTACACATCATTTAATACAAACACATCAGTCACGAGCTTGGAGAACATTAGCTTCACTAATGTTTGTTTTCATTACGGATTAATCTGCCAAATGCTTTGTTTACTTTTCATGCCCATCACAAGCTCCCAGAGCCCAAGATGACTTATTCATCAAAAGAAACAAAAACATGTATTGAGCTTATTATCGTAATGTAAGACAGAAAAATGCAATAAATCTCAATGCCGGAGACTGAAAGCAACGCTGAAGGGTTTTTCAGTTTGTTGTCTTTTATTAATAAATCTCTAACACGTTGAAAACTGTGGAACCAATTTTGTCTCCAGACCTCTTTTCCCCTGTGTTTGAGTCGTCGCAGGAACCCCAAATTAATTCCAATACTTGTGTTTATTGTTTGTATTTGTCCAGCAAAGTCTTGGGAAAAAAAATTATATCTGCAAAAAATCACTTTTAAAAGATATTTTGATAATAACTATGAACATCCAGCATGATATGAGCCAGCTTTCCCAAAAAAGCCTTGTGGAGCGTCAATAAGACACCTTTTTGGAAAGATTAGGACCTAAAGAATCAGAATCTGCAACAAAAATCACAATAAAACAAAGTTTTGGCCTGTTAGGAAGAAGTTTCAGTCAAGAAACGGTGTTGTTCGGTTGAAAAATGGAAAAATTATGTATTTTATGCCAAAAGATTGTCTGAATGGGGCATGCTGGGACTTAAAATTAGCACAGGAGGATTTTCGCACGGTTTCCAAAAGGTTCAGCTCTTTTCCGTACTAATCTTATTGGATTTTATTCGATATTCTCTTGAACAACACTTTTTAAAATTGTATTTGCATGACGTGTTTTTCGTTGTCGCTGTGTGTTTTGATGTTTTTGCGTAAAGCTCTTGTTGCTGCGATGTTCTGTATAAATAACTCTCAGTTTTTCCTCGTTACAGTCGCTGTTTGTATCCCCGCTGCACATTTGGCACGCTGACAGAATCAAGGGGCATCATTGGGAACAATCTGTCAGCATTAAAACTTGATTGGCGGTGAACTTTACGTTCACGTCTTTATTAGCTTGGCAGCTCACAATGGGAGCGCTGATGAAAGTCTGTTGAATAGCCGAGTCTCCTGGAACAAAAAATAAAGAAACTTGCATGCAGGCGCTCTGACGCCAGACAGAAGAGGAAGGGCACTTGAATAACGGAGATGGATGGCCTCGCTTCACCTTGACTGCAATGAGAAGCAACATCCAATAGGTCAACAGACCCGGTGCAGGTGTATTCGGACTGATTGTGGCTAACGGCGTTAAAAAAGTTGGCACTTTTACTTCGTTAATCCTCTGAAATACTCCGGTGCCGTTCTGGAGGACCTGCCACGGGCGCCGGTGAGTTGTTCTAAATATAAAGTGACAAGAAATGATCACGTGTCTCTGCTTCGCAGGGGCGCTAAACAAAGACTGCGAGGAGCTTAAATTAAACAACATTTGAGCAGAAAGGCCCGGGATGTTTGCTGAGCGGTGCAGCAGCAGCAGCTGTGTTTGTGCAGCGAGCGGCGCGTCTGCGCCTCGTCAGCTGCCGCCGCGCTGTCGGCTGAGGACGTCAGCGAGTCTGGCCTGTCGACTGGAATCAGCGTCGCTTATTTAAAACGCGAAGCTGGGTTCAACTCCCGCTAGCTAGCAAACTAGCAAGCAAGCTAGCTAGCAAGCTAGCAGGCCTGCGGGACCGCACAAGGTCAAGTGTACGAGCCAACGGCTTTCTGGAGTCGCCATTTACCACGATAGGAAAGTTGTTTTTGAGGAACTGAGGAGAGAAAAGGAGAGGAGAGAGAAGGAGAGGAGGTGAGGAGAGAGAAGGAGAGGAGGTAAGGAGAGAGAAGGAGAGGAGGTGAGGAGAGAGAAGGAGAGGAGGTGAGAAGAGAGAAATAGAGGAAGTGAGGAGACAGGAGTGGAGGTGAGGAGAGAGAAGGAGAGGAGGTGAGGAGAGAGAAGGAGAGGAGGTGAGGAGAGAGAAGGAGAGGAGGTGAGAAGAGAGAAGGTGAGGAGACAGAGGAGAGGAGGTAAGGAGTCAGGGAAGGAGTTGAGGAGACAGAAGGAGAGGAGGTAAGGAGTGAGGAGAGGAGGTAAGGAGTGAGGAGAGGAGGTAAGGAGACAGAACAGGAGGTGAGGAGACAGGAGAGGAGAGGAGGAGACAGCAGAGGAGGTGAGGAGACAGGAAAGGAGGGGAGGAGACAGGGGAGGAGGTGACGATACAGAAAAGGAGGTGAGGAGACAGGAGAGGAGACAGGTGAGAAGGGAAGGAGACAGGAAAAGAGGTGAGGAGACAGAAGAGGAGGTGAAGAGACAGGAGAGGAGGTGAGGACACAGGAGAGGAGGTGAAGAGACAGGAGAGGAGGTGAGGACACAGTTGTTATGTAAGGACCCTGCCAGCGGTGACCTTTCCCTGCAGCTACACAAACGCTGCCACAGGACAATTAGTTGGACATTTAGTTGAAAAAGTCACGACCTCGCAGACAAGATTATGAAATAGTTTGGTTCTGTTCACCGAATGCTGGGACTTCAAATAAAAAACATGTTGTTTTTTTTTGTCACATCCATTCCTACGTTTTCAAGCTAATTTCCTGCTGGAGTCTGTTTGAAATGCCCGGCTCTCCCTGCCCTGGATCCATGGTGATTAAAGTTTCAGTCTCTAATTATGCAGAACAGAGTCCTGAGAGAGCTGATTAAATGGAGAATAGGTTCAGGAAGAGAGAGAGCGAGAGAGAGAGAGAGAGAGAGAGAGAGAGAGAGAGAGAGAGAGAGAGAGAGAGAGAGAGAGAGAGAGAGAGAGAGAGAGAGAGAGGAGGAAACGCATCACAAAGAGGCCAAGAAAGCAATAGCCAGCGTTGGAGAGAGGAGGAGCTGCAAAGGGAAGTGGAAGAGGTGGTGAGATGAAAAGGAAAATGTGAAACCAAAAACCTGCAGAGTTTCATTTATATGCTGATGAACCTCGTGCAGAATCTACTGATATTGAGATTACAATATTTGCTCTGGGGCGTTTAATAAGATGAGGACATTCGCAGAAAAGTAAAAGGTTATCAGATTTATAAAAAAACATCTTTATACTTTATCAACCTTCTCTCCAGTAAGTTCGTACAGTTGATTCAAACTTTACCCGAGTCTGTATGTTATGTTGTTGTTGACGCGTGCAGTGTTAGCTTTCTGCTAACCTGACACACATTGACTGTAAGAAAGCTATTTTAAAATGTCTATAAAAGAACTTCACAGACACTTTTAACTCTTGTTCATTATTGTCTCATGACAACGGAAAAAAGTCTGCAAAAATACAGAAGAAGAAATAGAAGAAAAGTAATTGTTAGTTGCAGCCCAGCTTATATGATCATTATATCCAGGGAAGAGATGCGTCCAAGGTGTGTGTGTGTGTGTGTGTGTGTGTGTGTGTGTATGTATGTGTGTGTGTGTCTTTACACTAGTAAGTGGATCTATCATAAAACTGTATGTAACGTTAAGCATCCATATGCTGTGCTTCATACTGCTGAAGCGTCACCATATATAAACTCTTGCACTCTCTCACACACACACACACACACACACACACACACATTCATAATTCACAGGCCATGGCGGCATTCCGGTGAAGCAAAATGGAGGATTTTGCAATTTCGTTCAAAAAGGATGAAATTTTAATATTTTCTTTGCCTAAGTGACGAGTGCTTTGAAATATTCAGGGCTTCAATGCTCTTGCATTGTTGTGGTTTTTCTCGTCATCAACAGCGGAGCGAACACTTGAAAAGCTCATGACACGCGGCCCCCGAAGCCCCGCGCCAAAAAGAAATCTGGAAAAAGAAAGTACTTGAGAAAGGAGCTTCGTTTACTTCAATCTGCTGAAACTTTCTGTATGATGAGACGTTCAGGAATAACACACTAATGAGCTGATACGACTCGTGTGGATTGAACGTGGCGTGTGAAGTACACGGACTTCAAAGAAGTGTCCTAAAACCTTTAAGAAAACGAGGCCTCCGGCGCTGCAGCAGAAGCACAGGAGAGCGAGGGCGTTTACTCTGAATCTCTCTCCGCCCGGATGTGTGCGTTTACACCGTCAGACTCATCCGTCTTCCCCCAGACAGCGTAACAAATTTGAGCCAGCGCTCCGCTGCAATCCATTATGAGAGTGTCAGATAAAAAAAAAAGGCGGCGGCGGCGATGCGGTGGCGTGCTCGCAACGAGGACGATGAGGGGGAGGGGCCTCTCAGGAGGGTTTGAGGTCCCGGTGGTGCGTGATGAAACCCAGAGGAGACCGGGAGGCCGCTCACTGTTTATTAGCAATATTCTGAGTGAGCCAGCACAATGGAACTAATACATAGCTAATATATCCTGTCAACATCTATTAGCCACCACAGAAAACAAAATCTATGATATGAGCATTGGGGAGAAGTACGCATTAAATGAAAAAAGTCATTTTTTGGAAATAAACGAGCCTTCCTGATGGAGTCAGGTGATGAGATTAATATCTTTCTCATGTCTGTAGAGTGAATATGAAGCTACAGCCATGCGACAGTTACCTTTGCGTAGCATAAAGACAACCAGCTAGGATATTTTATGCACCTACCAGCACTTTATACTCACAATATAGACAATACTAACCCTTAAATCATCAAGTCTTAATGCCGAGAGTCAGCGGAGATCGATATCGGTCACTTCGGTATACATGTATTACAGAAAAGTAGTATCTTTTAACTCTTATTTAGCGTATTCAACAGGTATGGTGACGAGTTCGGGCCCTGGACCGATGAGAAAAATTCACACAAACATGTCTCATGGTCCAGAGATAGAGATTAAGATCTAATTTTGTCTTCATGAGGGACGAGGAGTCTCTTTTCAGGAGGGAGCGCAGGTCTCTCAGTCATCTCGTGGCAGCTGTTGCTCTGCAGATACTGAAACTACCCGTCAGCAGCCTCTTCATGAAAGCCACATCGATTCCTTCAGGTACCGTTATTTGGTTCATGCTTTAATCTGGCTTCGGAGAACTCTTCAGAGAAAAAGTTGGCTGAAGACGAGGATGTTTTTTTATCTTTCGTCAAACTATTTATGGGTATTTTTAGACTAAATGAGGAGGAATGCAGTGAGAAATGATGGGCAACCCCCGCCACGCCACTCCCCCTCCCTCGATGCTGAAAAGCAGAGGAATGCAGGGGGTGCGTTGGGGGTCATTGATGCTGCCTGCAGTACCACTGCATCCATACAGGAGCCCACAATAGACCACTATAGATCGCAACCTAGCAACCCTTTCATTACAATTCCCAGGATTTGGGGTGTTCCAGGGAATTTCACCGCTTTTTCTCTCTCTCCCTCTTGTCCCCGGTCCTGTACACAAAGAGACGACTGTTGGGAGCTGAGAAACACAACAGCTGCCCAACAGCCTGCAACTTAGGGAGGAAAAGAGGGAAGGAGAGAGAGGGGGGGGGGTTAACATTTTAAAAAAAGGTCTTCCGGAAATCAAAAGTACTGTGAAACAATTTGAAATTTGCACGTTTATTTCCGTTAGTTGAACGAAGACCCGGAGCTTTAATCAGCGCTGCTCAACCCGTCTCCTGTCTCTCTCTCTTTTGGCTGAGGGGTAGTTTCCCTCTCGACTCCCATGACGCCGCGGAGGCCAAAACCGGCGTGAAGCGGCTCGCCTCACCGTGAGTCAGCAGGGGGGAGTGATGGAGCGATGAGGGAGCAATTACCTCCACGGTCGCCGCCGGAGCGACGACCTTGGCCGAGACCGGAGGGAGCGGCCCGGGAGTTTGTGTTTTTTTTTGCAGAGACACAAGCGCGAGATAGATAGCTTTCCGTCCGCCCGAGTGCACAGATTAAGGATTGGACTCCTGGGATCCGCTCCAGCGAGCGGCGGCGGTCGGTCGCGGTCCCGTGGGGGGCTTCTCCATGACAGCGGGGTTACTGGAATTCACTGCAACGTCTTTTCATTGTGAAATAAACTTGGGAGTCGAGTTTGGAACAGTTTAAACCGAACGGCCTTTTTTTCCTCCCCCTCACCAGAATGTTTATTCTAGATTTTTAGAGCTTTGCTATTCTACGCATCGCAGCTGGCACCGCCGCTCCATCTGGGAGCTACAGCGGTGACTTCTTTAGATAAATGACTTTCATTACTTACGCTGCAAGTGTGTTTATGGCGGGCCGACAGGCGGGAGCGATCAATCCCCGCGAGGCCGTGGCGTTAATACAGTCTGGACGGAGCCAGCGGAGGACCGTTACATTAGACCACGGGGGGGTTAGACTTAATGGATCTTCATCACATCCAGTCAGGACGAAGAAGAGAAGCCACAGATTAAGACAGTAAACGTGGCGAATGAGTCCTCCGGTGCCTTTAGAGAGAGAGGCATCAACTGCACTTGAGGAAGGAGCGGCGAGCCCCGGTGCCGGCGCTCCTCCAGCGGCGGCAGTGAGAATGAAAAACCCCCCACGCCTGAGCAACTCGCTGACGGGAACGGCGAAAGGACGGCCGGCCGCAGAGCGCCCTGACGGTGTCTACTCGGGGGTGTTAGTCACATGGGAAATCCAAAAAGGAACGACTTGTGCATGCCAAACGCTCGCTGTCAAAGAGATGGGTGCGGAAGGTGCACCCACGGGTCCACTCTATCCACAAGACTCTTAAGGTTATTATTTACAGGGTTTACTAAGCAGAGCTACACCTGCAGGCAGGCTGACACAGACAAATCTAATCCTCTTCTAAGTTATTACAATAAGAGACGGAGAGCCGTCTCCTTTTAATGCAAATCAGGAATCACAGGCGACTCTCAAATCTAAGAAAATGAGTCGTCTGAGGTCCTGCCGTGCAGTTAAACGGTATTATGTCCCATGTTAAACTTTAATATCTCTCTCTGGCGTGTATGCTCAGGAGCAGAGAAGACAGATTGAAATCTACACTCACACAAAGACTTGTCTTTATCGGGGTGAGGGGTCGCCAGCCTCTTTGTGTGTTACTGTGTGCTCTGTCATCATGGCGTTGGCATCACAACAACAGGTTGTTTTTTTTTAAAGACCCTATAGTTTGACCTTTACTGTGCAGAATGATACGCAGAGTTTGACACCACAGGGTTGTTTTCAACTTTCTCTATTATCTTAAATCTGAGCCGAAGACGTGTTTGTTCAAGCAACACTTTGTGACATCACGAGCAGCTCGAGAGCCAATCGTGGACGAGTTTGCAACCCACACGAGTGTGATGTGGAAACTTCCAGTGCACCCACAGTGAGGAGGGACGCTCCAGTAACGTAGGAGTCGTCTTGTGTACAGACTGCATATCCAGACATTCTGGGTTTGTTAAAGTGGGAGCAGGAATTCAAGAACATGTCTGATTTCAGAACTTCTTAATTGATTTAGTATGAAGGCAAAACAAGATCAGGACTCAAAAAAAAGTGTACAAGCATTCATTTAAGGTCTGTAGATCGGTTTAGTGAATCTTAAAGGGGACAGATTAAGCTAAATGTCAGGTTTAAATGCTTTAATGTTTTAAGAAACACTTAATTTTTCACATGATCTCCGTCTCTTCAAGCCCCCCCAAGTCTTTTTTGCTTGGCTTGCGAGAGAAACATGGTGCACCTTTGCAAAAGTAGTATGATATGAGGTATTTATTATAGACATATATTGATGTGTCTGCATGTGACATAGGAAGAGGAGCCAAATCTGAATGGCTTTGTGGAATCACAGGTTTTCTGATCGAGGCTGACGTACGATACATAAGGTGGGTTCACTTCAGTCATTTCTTTTAAACTCAACACTGAGTTTATTAAGTTTTTACTGAGTTTCCATCACCAGCTGAGGCCGGTGATGGATGCTGAATAGCTGCATATGAATGCGGGACCGCGGCGATGTGCAGAGATGCTGAAAACGTCTCTTTCCGATGCCGTCGTCTGGCTAAGCAGCAGTCGGAGTAATAGGATTACCAGGACCAACGCCGTCAGATCACAGGCCCTTAAATCCTTTAGCACCCGGTGCAGGAGGAGGGGCGGGGGGGGCGTCATCAATCTACATCCATATACTGTAAAAACACAGTCACAGCGTCTGAGCTACCGCAGCGTCACGCTGAGAGCCGCTGAGAGGCAATAGATAGGCTCCCAATCTTAAAAATAGGTGGATTAACCATTTAATTCTCCCAGTGCATGAACAGAGATCAATGAAAACCTGAAATGTGCTCGGAGTGACTTCTGTGCAAAGTTAACATATTGATTTAAGGTATAATATGGACATATTTCTTTATAAATTAAAGATGTATACGTCTGCCGTCACACAAGGAGAGGGACGATGAAAGAAGAAGAAGCGACATGATGAAGAGGAAACAAGGAAGTAGGTGATGGAGCATTTATTGAAACAATGTGAGGTTCGAGGCCAAATGCAACTGCCCGATTAACCGCATGTTAACCCTGTTTCAGGGGGGCACATGTCGGGGTGTGAATCAGGGGCGCCATCTGTTCCTTACATGTAAACATGTACCCCGCCCAAAAAAGCCTTTTGGAAGAGGCTTTAATAGCGTGAGAGAGCTTTCATGAAGCTCAGTCATGAGTAGCTTAAAATCCGTAGTCTGAGAGGACAGAGACAGCTTCGCAACGCCGGCAACGACAGAAGGTTGGGCAATGTGCTGATTGATGGCAGTCGGCTCCGCTCTACTTAATGCCGTCTGCACTTGTTGGTGTGAACTCGCGCTACGATGTATAAAAAACACAGAGTCTGTGAAACCCCATCAGTAAAGGCAATGCAGCAGATAAGAGGCAATCAAACGGATCACAAGCACACGTCTCTTGTGCAGAATCAAAAGGACGAGGAGAAGTGTTTTCACCAAGAGGATCACTGTGCTATATGTGCGATATTAGCCCCCAAAAGACCCTTCAGAGATGTCCCAAAACCCTGCAGATGTGCGGTGACAGAGGTCAGAGAAGGTCAGCCGAGTGTCGGAGGAACGTCACGACGCACTCCTTCTCTTGTTTGATGTGCCGGATGGAGGTGATGAGCGACGGGAGGACGGAGACAACCGGGGCAGAAAGATAAGAAGACTTGGTTTGATCATGACACACACACACACACACACTCACTACAGAGAGAGAGACACTGGACCAGTCACAGAGATTATAACGAAATTCAAGTGGGATCAAATTATTCAAAGCACAAGAAAACCTGAAGGAAAAAGTACAGAGAGTTTGGGAAATTCTGCTCCAGAAATATGCTAATGCCTCTGGAGCGTATGCTTCAGCGGCTCATGAGCTGTCTCCTCCCTCATTATCCATTCAGTTGTTCTGCCCTGAAAGGTTGATGCATGTGGAGATAACAATGAAGAAAAAACAGCCTCTCAAACTTCCCCTGCAGAGCGGTGTGTTATGTGAACAACACTGAAGTGAGTCGCGCAGCAGAAGTCCTCTTCTCAACGATCAACAACTGAAAATACAGCTTTGATTTCTTTTTTTTTAAACTCTGCCGCCTCTGTGACGGACAGTAATGACATTAATGAGCGGACAGATTTTCACAGGCGGAGTCGTGGTCCTCTGCGAGCGAGATGTTGTTATTCAGAGCGACAGCCGCTTTAGAGAAAGCGTTATCTTGTTAGTTGCTGTGCGGACGGCGGCGCTGAAGCGGGTTTAGAGTCCGTCGGGTCGAGCGGCGGCAGCGGTTTGCTCGCATCGTTTATCCAATTGGAGGAGAGCAGGTCGCAACCATCGCGTCCCTAATGGACTGAAGCCCCAAAAACACAATCCCCTGGGCTAGTCCTGGCTTCATGGAAGCGTCCGTGAACCACAAACGCAACAGACAAACGTTACATTTTTTTAAAATTAAGATTGAGTTTCCGGGTTTCCAGTCCGCCGTGAGCCAAGAGACAAAAGAAATGCTCAGAAACCTTCCCATATAGTCACATTTTCTTGTCTTAGCAGCCACTTTACGCGCCTCTCGTTCAAGGAACAGACGCAAAACAGGTCCACTGACGACATATCAAACCACATTTCATTCCTTCACATGAGAAAGTTCACATCTGTTGACACTGCAGTCCAGAACATTTCACTAAACCACTAAACATGACTGCTCACAACTAAAAAAGATGTCTCTTATCCAGCCTCTTTTAAATATCAACATGTTTATATTAATTTCCCTCCCTGATATTTCAAATAAGCAACCGTTACATCATACCCGTGCACCTCAAAGACGCCGGATGTCAATTGGGCAAAAGTCAGACGTTTCGACCAATTCAGTCGCTCCGAAGGCCAGAATTCAGCTTGAAAATCAGTGTGAAGAAGGTAATATTGCTTGATGGAGAGTATTTCATAACTGTAAAAAGTATGGATCGGTAGGTTAATGTGGGCGTTGACGGCAGAAGTCGGTCGCGAGAGCTTTTAAACCCTTTTTAAATGTTTCCTGCGTGCCGAGGCCAACGCAACCTGAGACGAGAGGAATGAAGAGGAAAGAGAGACAAAGAGGGAACGCGGAGGGAGGACGATGAGGAGGTAGAACGATGAAACGAGACCTTGAGGCTTTCTATGTAGCACGCTGGAACAAGCTGAGCGAAGTGAGGGACACACACACACACACACGGAGACGCACACAACAAATATCATTTAGAAGTAGGGCAGCCGATCTGCCAGCTCAGAAGCCCGCAGCCTTTTTCTCAATCATTACCCAACAAGCGATAACCATAATGCAACAGGCCAGGTTGATCTGCCTGCTCACGCTAACAGAGAGCGCTTCCAGGCAGACAAGAAGCACTTGCAAAAACGTTTATTTTAAGTGATGTGGGGAGAGAGATTTTAATTTGTTTGTGTTTTGCACAACTGGATAGCAGCTAAAGAAAGAGCGCCGCTTCTCCAGACGTCGTCTGTGTGCAACTCGGAGGGCGTTAGTTTCTCCTTTGGGACGTTTCTAAAACCTTGAAGGGGTTGAGAAAGACAGCCCGACATACGCGGTCCGATTCAGACCTGCAGAATAATAACGAACTCGGCCATTTAAATTCTAATCCAACTCGGATCTGATCGGCTGAACCGTCACGCCGGAGATTTACTTTGACCAAATACAGACGCGGAGAACCGCTAAAGAACCTAAACAACTGGTATAGTAGCATGGGAATCACTGACTTCTTGCAATGAGGAACATCTGCAGATGATGATGATGATGAAGAGTCACTATAATTCATCTTTTGCGGACCATGAATATTTGTAAGAAATGTCAAAAAACAACATGCTGTGGAGATCATCCAGTCTGCGCGGCCCTGTGTGTTTATCGTGTTGAACTTGTGTTGGATTTGCAAGATATTGTAAAAATATAGTTTTTATTTAGTTCATCCTCGCAGGACGACACGGCGATCGTGCATTATTGTGCAGACCTTAAGGACAAATGAGCACCCTTATGCCATCGTGCTTACAATGGAAACTTAACTGCAGATATACAGGTGCAACACACACACACTCACACACACACTCACGTGTCGACAGTTCCTGGTGGCTGTTGACTCAAGTTGTGTTTGTACTTGAGATTAGCGACAGGCTTTTGCGGTAACAGACGACAGCTCATGAGTTTCTGCTCTGAGCTCACATTGTACACGACTATAAGCTCGGCCCTTCTGACACATCGCAATACTACATACATAATAAATAAGTTATTTTTAGACGATATGACTTTCGAGTCTGTAAATACTACAACAAATGTATTCGACACATACAAAATTAACCCGCCCAAAAAACAACAACGGGCCCAACTGCGTGTTCAGGCTGCAGAGAGCGGCGGTCAGAAATGCTCTGGGACTGAAATGTGCCTTCGGGCTCCTCAGCAGGATCGAGTACACGGCTTCAGACATCTCCTCAGCACGGGGCTTGTTTTGGGAGAGCGTGGGGAGATCAGAGTACAGAAGACTTGACTAATTGTGGCACTGAAAGACACGGCATTGCCGAAGGGCAGATGATGAAAGCAGAAGCGTGTGTGTGTGTGTGTGTGTGTTTGTGTGTGTGTGCGACATGAGGCTGGTTGTGGAGGCAGGGACGACTCACCACCTGTCTGTCCATCCATGTGAGCAAAGACCTGCTGTCCCTGCAGTATGTTTCTCCTCCACACACACACCAGTGTGGGGAAAAAAAGCAGTAGCACAGTCTTTTTAAAAAAAAATAAAAATTTTTTTAAAAGGAAACCAAATGCACGATTACACGTGAACTCAAGTGCGTGCACTCTGAAAAATGACCACGTCAGCGTGAAGAGAGTGTTATGTCACCGCTGTGATTGTTTTCACTGTACTCAGAAGGTCTGCTGGTTAAATAAAAAAGTCTGGATGTCAGCTCGCTTCCAGTTTGGAGAATCAGAAAAGTTACAACAAAAGGGCTCGAGCGGCATTTTGTTTGAGAAATATTTCACTGAATTCAGAGCGTCTCAGCAGAAATATTCATCGAAATATCAGCGAATAAGTGCGTTCAACGAAACCCCTTCTTTAGTGTACTGGCCTGTTCCCAGTTGCCTAGCCTGTTAGCAGTTAGCTCAGCAGTTAGCGCTGTCACCAAGCATCTTGAGGCCGCGCTCGGATGAACTGCACTGTGCCAGTTTCCTGGTGTGAGCGAGTCTTTAACGGAGCAGATCATGCAGAAGGACACTTTTAAAACACTGATCACGGATTGTGACTCACTTTTCAAAAGATTGTTAATCAAGAAGAATGGGAACCCCTTTTCTTTGGGGAGGAGGAGGAGGAGGAAGAGAGGTGGGGGGGGGGCAGTTAAACAAAGAGTAACTGCACCCTTTCAAAAGATGAAATCACGTCTAATCCAGTACACATATAGGTCACCCACAATGCTCTTGTACATCTGCCATTAAGCTGGCATGAATACAAAGTGAAAACAATGACACCCCCCCGCGAAATATGTGTCATCGTGCATATCCCACATTCACACATGTGAGAGTGCACAGAACAACACCCGTCCGACCGCCCCCACTTTGCTATAGATCTCTCCCGCCGGAGTTAATCTGCGCTCTCATTCCTCTCCTGGGTTTCTGGGACATGCAGGAAGGAGCATTGTGATGCAAAAAAAAAAAAGAGTCACTGATATTTAGGATCCGTTCACGTCAAGTCCCGACTCCTGTAGCTCTGTTTTTAAATCTAACTTTGGCTCCAGGGAAGTGGCTCATTTATTAGCTGCCAAAATCTGACCGATGTAACGTTGAAGTGAAATATGGTTATTGGGGGGGGGGATTTGCAACTTGTGACGCCATCATGTGACGCAAGACATATCTTCTTTTTGTCTATAAAAACAACACAAATAAAAAAAACACGTGAGATGCAAGGTTTGTTTTTTTGTCTGTACTTGCAGATCTGTTGCTGCGATGAGAAATAAATAAAAAAAAGTTGTTTTTTTTCAGTCAAAAGCGTCGTGTTTTCCCACCACATCCCTCTTGACAGCCAGACTCCCGACTGAGTCATGACAGTTCAGAGTTCTCTCCCCAAAAAAACAAAAAAAAAACAGACACGGGCTCAACGGACCCGAACTGAAAACCACAAAAAAGAAAAAAGGTTTGTTTTTTTCTAGCGCAGCTGAGAGAGAAAGAGAGAAAGAGAGAGAGAGATGCTCTCGGGAGACGTTGCAGACGGACGGGAGGACGAGCGCAGACAGAAAGGGAGCCGTGTAATAGACTCTTGGCAGTCGGAGGAAGGAGGCTGCATCCTGACGGACATGTGAGGGAGGCTAAAAATCCCATTAGAGCCGATCAAAATTCAAAGGGAAGCGTGCACAGCCTGCCCTCAGCCTCCATCTATTCCTGTCAGCAGCACTGAGTAGATAGCAGAGATGGGCTAAATAGAGGTACTCTATTTTAGTGAGGGGGGAGAGTGGAGGGATGGAAAGAAAACAGTGGATGGATGTATAGAGGTGGGGGGGGGGAGAGAAAGGTATCTTTAAACTTGTTTCCTTTCATAGAGAGACAGTGTGGCCTCTCGTAAACAGTTTCCCAAGAACATTCCAGTAAACTTCCTCCTGCAGAGACGCCGGCCTTTGTCAGCCATCCTTGTTCGTCAGGTTATTGGAAAGCAAAGGGTTTAGCGCAGCTATTACGGAGCAGTGGAGCAGCTTCAAAAAGATAAAAAAACATGTGTCTGTGTGTGTTTGGGGGTGAGGGGGTTTCTATGCCACCGGTCAAACTGAATTAAACTAATTCTTATAAACCAACACAGTGGGACCAGTCAGCCATAGTGGAAGAAGGTTTTTTTTTTGTTTTTTTTTTACAAAACACAACTCTGAAAAGATCCGCAGGACACAACATTTAGTCTTTTCACTAGTGTGTCCGTGGGGCCGGCAGGTGCACGCGTACGAGGACTCAATTCCCAGGATTCGTCTGGTCTCTGCTCCCCCGTTTCCTCACATCGTCGGAGACTAAAGAGCTGAAGCCGAAGGGAGATGAGGAGACGGCGGCGGGCTCTGCCAGCCAGCGAGCAGACCTGTCTCGGTTCCAGGACTTCCTCTCTTAAGTCTTTCTAAACCACTGCCATCACTTCATCCCTCGCATCGCTTTAATCACACTCCTCCCCGCGCGGTCCCTCGGCTAAAGGGGTTGCGCTTTTAAATTGAAGACGAGGCCTTGGCTTTTGTGAAAAAGAAGAGGAGTAGAAAGTCGGGAAGACCAGTCAATATCCAGCGACACAAAGCTAATTACATTTGACTTGGCAAGCGACCCTAAACGCGCGTGCTTGCCCTCTAAAACACTCAGCGTGGACACCGGATGGGAGGGGTTCACCCCCCTAAAATAAAAAAGAAGCTGTTGGCGCAACACACAAGCTTTACCTCCACAAGTAGCATTCAAGACATGAGCTGACTTTAAAATGAGCCTGTGTGACTTTTGAAAGAAGAAGAAAAACACAATCTTTCCCCCTGACGGATAAAAACCTGAATTTGTATGCATTAAAAACACAGTTTGCTCAGTTTAAGATACACTCAGGTGTTTTGCAGCCTTAAGTTACGAGATGGATATTCCCTGTCGTCTTGGCAAATAAGCTTATTCGCTTAGTTGGATAAAGTTAGACAAAAAAGATTGATACCACTCTCATATCTCTGTGAATTATGAAGCTCCAGCCAGGAGACACGTCACGTAGCTTAGCATAAAGACTGCAAGCGGACGGGGAACAGCTAGCCAGGCTTCTGTCCAAAAGGAGAACAGGAACTATTCAGCTCACGTATACAGCACTTAGAAAAGGTCACCATTGCACATTGATGTTATTTAGAGCCAACTGACTCAGAAAATAATTATTTTTCTTCCATTATGTTGCAGTTGCATCACGGCTCAGTGAAGGTGATGAAGTCTCGCTTTAAAAGCGTCGACGGCGTGGGACGCAGTGAAAAGTCAAAAGGTATCCACCGGGCCGGCGTTCACACAAGTCTATAAATAGCATCTCGTCCCCGTCAGCATAGATTACGCTCATCACACCTGACGATGTATAATAAATAAGAGGACGCTTCTTTATGGACTCTCCTGTTTACACGAGTCGCTCGGGACTCGATGAGGCTTCAGAGATATTCCATACAATGGGCTGAGAGTTGCAACAGGAATACACTCACTTATTAATTATTGATCCAAGACTTTCTTTGGACCTCGAGGGAAAACTAAAAATACACAGAACACTGACACGAACGCATCCACACACTCTGACATACACACAGCACTGATTGAGTGTGTGTCTTTAAACGGCGACATCGCATCAACAGATCTCAGAGTCAGGTTTTTTTCAGAGATAATCATTTTCTCTTCGTAGCATTAATTAAAAAAAAAAAAAAAGCATCTTTCCTGCCAAGTTGCCTTTTTTTCATATTCTGCCTCAGCCTGCCGTGTCTCACCCAGATGATCATGTTTACTTCACAAACATTATTGATTTGTCAGTTTGGGAATTGCAGAAAATAACAAGCACTATCTGCACACTTTTTTTTAACAGCAGGGATCCTCTGATTGTACACATATATATACACACACACACACACACACACACACACTTAAAAGCAGCACAGCAGCCACTTAAAAGCCACATCTTTTACACGAGGGGAGACAAAACAATGTCTTGAGCAAGAACATTGGAGGATTCCCCAGAATGCAACACAAACTATAAAAAAAGATGTTTTTTATTGTTGTGCCTAAAAACTGCACATTATGGCTTTTTAGTTGCAAAACGCTGTTTAAAAAAAAAAAGGAAAAAAGAAAATCACATTTCCTTCCCGCACATTCACTCAGCTCTGGGTTAAGAGCCTTTTCATGTCTGAACGAAGCGAGATAGTGAGTCATACTTAAATTACAGAAGGCGCTCCGATACGGCTGTATGTGTGTGTGTGTGTGTGTGTGTTCGCTCCGAGAGGAAAACGCTGACCCGTCAGGACAATGAGAGGGTGAAATGATTACACGATCCCCTTCAGTAACACTACTGATACAGCTTTACAGGGGAAACACTGTGATAGTGTAGAAGACAATGAGGAAGAGAGTGAACGCAAAGGTGCCAGGGAGGAAGGAGAAAAGAAGGTTGATTTGGGACATTCTCCATCGCTCTGACTTTAATCAAAGGCAGGGATAACGTGCCCACACACACACACACACACGCACAGTGCCCTTGAACTTCCACACACGTATATATCTAGAAAGGGCGACGCATTAGTCAGCAAAGCGAGCTCCTTTTCACCGCGTTCACTTTCTGCAAAAGCTTTCCCCCGAAGTCGTGATCCGTCGTCCAGCCAGCGCACGCGTCACTTCATCCTGATACAAATGTCATCCGACAGATGCGCACTCTTCATAGTGAGAGTGTGTTTACTGTGTTATTGTACGCTCCGTCTTGGAGCAATCACCACAGGACTGATTATGCTGTGTGTGTGTGTGTGTGTGTGTGTGTGTGTGTGCTACTGCTTTTAAAACACGCACAGTATGTTTTCATCTTACCCTGATTCTCCTCATGGCTGCCACGATCTCCATCCGACTGTTGGGCCTGGGCACGTCGAGACATCCCACGTACTGAAGTGAACAATCACACACACACGCACACACACATTAGAAGAGCACGAGAGTTGTAACCCCGATGTTACCACACACATTACAGCTGCACAATTAACTCCAACGGCTGCCAAAGTGGAGTTCAGGCCAGACAATTAGGGATCATTGAAAGGATGTTATGTGTTGTCTACAACATGCGGTAATGCTCATCTTACGAACACAAAGGGAAGGCTTTTGTCTGTATGTGTTGGCCTGCATATCTTTTACTACCTGTATTTATATCGTATGTACACGCTGCTGTATGAGGAGGGATGGATGAGCAGGTGTTCCTGGTCCCACCTGCCATCCCTTTCGTGCTTCTCACCATCACTATCGTGTGTTTTTGAGAACAATTTTCGATTTGCATTCTGGATGAGTTGCGTTTTTTTTTTGTTTTTTTTTTGCTACACTCCCACTCCAATACATTAATAATGATAAAGACAAAAAGGACAAACTGAGAGGAGAAAGCTGCTCGATGAGCAGTCCAAGTAACAACGGATACAAGCAGCCAAGTGACTGAACTTTGGGACCGGTCACACTCACTCCAAATGGTTTGACACCATTTCTAACACTGTTCTCAGAGAGATAAAGTCACAGATTGGTGTGAGTGTGTGTGTGTTTCTCTGTGTCCCTGTGTGTGTGTCTGAATAGGATCACTTATATCTGAATTCTGTTATGCTGCTTTCACCGAGAGGTTAATAATTCAATGACTTTGGGAACCTGAAAATACACTCAGTTCACTTTTGAGCTCTAAAAATAAGACTCCTGAAAGGAATACATATAAACTACAATTCCCAAGTGGCCCCCGCAGCACTGAACCCACAAGTGTAGCTGAGTACACAACAGCCATGCGTTCAGACCTCACGACGGTGCATGGACCCCCTTAAGCCCCGGAAAGGGTCCCCTGGGTGCTGGTGCACCTGCCCGGAAACCGGAACCGCTGCGGCTCGACCGCAAGGTTCAAAGAGAAGAAGAAGAAGAATAAGAAAAAAGAGCTTTGTTGGTTTCACCTTCGCTTGGAAAGAAATGCCATGGTGGTACGCCTCGTCGTTGTGCAGCGGCAGCCTCGAGTCCTTCACGTCGTCCACCAGGTTGTACCTGTTCCTCGCGGGCATCACGGTCTCCTACTGAAGGGCCACCCGCTCCCCTCCTTCCTTCCTCCCGTCCTTCCTTCCTCCCGCCACGTCCTCCTCCTTCCTTGTGTATAGCAAACAAACAGACAAATGTCGTCCGGGTGTGAAACGCTACGCTCCCGTGTGTGTGACTGTGACTTCCCGGTGGACACGCAGCCCCATTGTTGTCGCGTGGAGCTCCACCAAAAAAAAAAAAAAAAAAAAAGGTCCCGTCCTCCAGAGGGACAGATTTGGGCGCCCCCTTTTTCCCTGTGACAATACCCCGAGACGCACCACTTCAGGGTTTCCTTCCGCGCTTTGCGTTAAAAAAAAAGAAGAAAAAGAAAAGCGCAGGACGAGGAAGAGCGCGTGTTTTCCAAAGTCACGCGGGGAAAACCAGCGCAGGAAAGCGGTGTTTTCTCTGCGCAGGTGATGTTTTATTTTTTGGGGAATATCGTCCTGTTGGTGGCAAACAGCGCTGCACCCGTCGTCTCCCTCTCTCTCTCTATCTCTCTCTCTCTCTCTCTCTCCCTCCTCAAAGCACAGAGCGCGCGCCTCATTGGAGCAAAGTTCCGGGCGTGATGCAACCCGGAGTCGCGGAGGAGAGCGCGCAGGCAGCGGGTCCTCCCCCCTCGGGAGACGGGAGTTTGAGTCCCGTCTCCCGAGGGGGACCTGTTGGAGGATTCACTGTTCAGGAGAAGCTTCACAGCAAAAAATAATGAGGGAATCTCAACAGCAATGACACATTGAAACTACATCCAGAGTGGAAGGATACATGTGGCCTACAGTGGTGGATGTAACAAGTAGTCCACAAGTACTCAATTACTGCCCACTTAGGGACAGTATCCTTCCACTATATATATATATATATATATATATATATATATATATATATATATATATATATATATATATATATATATATATATATATACTCTAAACTGAAGTGTGAAATGCATACATGCCGTAGTATAAAGAGTATCTAAAAACCTAAACACATAAAAAACATCAAAAGGCAAAATATTATAATGTTCTACAATAATATAATAATTTGAAAAATGAGCCATTCTGCTTAATTAACTTTTTTATTTGTTGACACTAGCTGTACATTTTGTTGTTAAAACGTATGTGCTTTTAATTGAGTACTTCTCCCATTGCTCAGGTACTTTACTCAAATGAGGTACTTCTACTTTTCTTGTCCATTTCCACTATCACTGTGCATATTTATATCAATATTTTTGCAGATTAAGATTGTATACATGTGATAATTTTATAAAGTCTCGTGCGTTGTTGTAGATTTAGCTTCGCCAAAGCACACAAAGCAGCTAGAAGAAGGAACTCCACCGTGGACGACCTCAACATCAAAGTGTTTATTACTGCCAGGGCCCATTGTGCATTATGAGTTTCTTTGGTTATGTTGTTTTTTCATTGTTTGTGTTTACTATTAATAAGTTACACATTACTCCTTATTTGAGTATATTATTGGGAGTCAAATTTCCTACACTTTCTATTTGGTTACGTCATAATACATTCCTTTATTTTTCGGTCCCAGATCTAGGCTACATTTTTCTCATTGCATCATGCAGTAATTCTTCTGCAGGCCATTAGCCGTTGGCTATTTTTCTCAATATGAAAGGCGTCTTTCCGTTCGTCTTTTGCTCCTCATAACCAACTGCAACACAGAGCCAGGATGACGATGTTGAAACGGCTAAGATTCATCGCTCAAAAACTCATTTGGTAATTTACATCGTCCTTGAGTCCCCCCATCTCTCGCCCCCACAGGAGCCCAGCGAGTCTATTAATAGATAACAAGGGTTCAGGCACTATAGTTTTTATGACTGCAAGATGACATCTAGGTTCAGACCATCATTTGCTCTTTGCTGGTCATGAAGTAGAAATAATGGGAGCACTGGTTCTCATGACGCTCAGCCGGAATCAAGTTCCCACATGTTGTTGTCGCATCTCGCTGCAGCTGCTGGTATTAACATTAATCCTTTGCATGTTCAAGCCAATAATACGCCTGCAAGTGGAGCATCACTGCCGGTTCAATCCCAATAAAAAGAACTGCCCTTTTCTCTACTTGTAGCCGTAAAATATTACATAATTAATTAAATATTAGGTTAAACACTTCCAGTAATTCAAACTAAGACATGCTGTTTAATAGTGCAATGGCGCCCTCTGTTGAATGCTCACTGTTACTGACATTCAAATGCATTTTTCCATGTTTCCAGATATGTTTTTTTAGATTAAAAGTTGGCCTACGTAGAAAAGAAAGATCTCCTTCGACAGTATAGTCGATATAGCTTCACAGTGCAGATTCAGCAGATGGACTCACATGGACTAATCCTTGCAAATTAAATGAGTTAAGATCTATTAATATGAGAAAGAGGCGACTAAATCCCTCCAATCTGCACACAAACGGCGAGCAATGCCAGTAAGACTGATAGATGATTCTCTTTATCGGTCAGAGGGATGATGCTGACATAATGCAGTTAAATGTTGAGATGTGGTGATCAGATCATTAACTTGATTAAAAACATGAAACAGGCGTCGCCTTTAAAATAGCCTTCAATCTCATATCCTGTCTTTTCCTTTGTTGTCAGTTCCTTTTTCTAGGATTTACAAGATTTCAGATGAGAATAACAAACAAAAAGAACCCTCTATGGTAAAGTAAAGTCAACGAAACCTCTGAAACCGACACAAATGAATGAAAACACTTCATTTGAATCTTCGGGGCCATTTGCTCCAAAAGAAATCCAGGTTCCAGCGATCGTAGGTTTTCAAGGGCCGTTCCTGTCACAGCCGGTGTGTCGTGTTCAAGGGGAGGAAAACATAATGAATCTAATCACCAAGGACGACCTCTGAAGCTGCTTCATCACAATTACAAACACTGTGGGGTCGCATTGAGTTGAATGACAATTAATGGTATTTATAGGCCACGGAATCTAATAATCCTCTTTGATATGCGATTTGTCAAAGCAACACGAGCAGATATCCAAAGAGATCAAGTCACAGACGCATGTTTGAACAATTTACTTGTTTGAGCAGTAGTAGTGGTAAACTCTTATCAGATAAGTTTTAGGACTTGTTTTAATCGGTGTCAGGACGTTCGGTGCCACCATAAGGATCTTAAAATCTTTGCTGTTTGGCATTATAACACATTGTTAACTTTCTTGGCCCTGCAGACGCCAACTTTTCTGTCTTTCCTTCTGTATGAATTCATGCAGCATTAATGCACATTACTGACTCTGCTCTTTCTCCAGAGTCTTTGCGCGTTCTCTCCTCACAGGTTTACGTGGACCCTGGTCCTGCTATTATTATTACTATTATCATTAGTTGCATTGCAATTAGTTTTGCGAATACCATTACTGCTTTTATTATCATTAATAGAGTCTGTAGGATGTAAAATCCATCAAATCAAACACAAAACGCAATAAAATACACGTAGATGGATGTTTGTGGACAAGGAACGCTGTTTATTGTACTTAACATTCAACCAAAACAGTAGTGGTAGTGAGTGTAGAGTCAAACTGTAGCATACTGCTGGGGTGTGTGTGTGTGTGTGTGTGTGTGTGTGTGTGTGTGTGTGTGTGTGTGTGTGTGTGTGTGTGTGTGTGTGTGTGTGTGTGTGTGTGTGTGTGTGTGTGTGTGTGTGTGTGTGTGTGTGTGCGCGCGTGTCAGTTCAATTCCTTGTGGAAGCTGGTTGTGCATGTTTTAAATGCTACACAAACTATTCCTTTATCAGCTCAAGTGACAGTATTTCATAGTGATGCTTATGCTCGTTAGCACACGTCTATGATCGATACATAAACTGCTTTGTTTCTGCGCGTTAGGGAGCAGTGTCTTTAAGTTGGAATGATTAAAATCCCCTGCAACAACAAAGGCAGCTTCAGGGTGGTCAGTCTGTTTGCTAATGGCTGTGTAACCAGAATAATTTAATCTGGGATCTTAATTATTATGTTTTGAATTATGTTACTGTCCCCTTAAGTGAGGTCGACAGGTTGTCACACAGCCGTTTTCCTCTGTACACAGAAAACAGCTAGGAGAGTCAATCTTCTCTGTAATATACAATCTTTGTTACTTCATGCACAGAGATCGATAGAAGTGATAATCCATCTCTTAATAGAGGATCTTTGTTTTTTTTAACGTCTGCTTTTCAGTACGGCAGGAGTTAGGAGGAGGAAAAAAATAGTTTGATTCCTACAGAGAAAAGTTAGTAAATTTAAATTGAATGTTTACGACGAGTCATTGAAGAGCTGCAGTTTCGCCCAGAGATAGTTAGAATTTTGAACATTTGATATCCTGGTGAGTGGGTTGACGTTAAACGCTTGTACCGTCGTGTGTTAGCTTCGTTAGCAGGAATGCTCGATGATATGTTGAAGTAAATTATGTATTCTACTAAAACCAGTCAGGATAAATCTGAACGGGATACAAAAAACATTTATGAAGGTGTAATGATTGTAATTGAATGCGTTGAGTTATGTATGTTTGCTAATTAGTTGCTATATTGTGTGTGATGTTTATAGCCAGGCAGTCGCAGGCCCAGTTGAATGAGTTGTATTAGTAATGAACTATTGTCCTGCGCCTGTGCATAGGCTGGGTTTTTTTTGTATAGTTCTTCGTTGGAACCAGAGGTGTCGTCCATCCACCGTCCTGCATGCCATCACTCACCCCATCTTCATTCATCCCACCATCTACCTTCACCTGAAGAAATCTTCATTCATCCCACCATCTACCTTCACCTGAAGAAATCTTCATTCATCTCAACATCACAGTTCACCTGGAGTCCATTTCGCGGGACATTGTTGTGCACAGGGGGGGCGGTAGGACATTTGAGATCTCAGGATTTTTTTATTTTTATTTGAATGATCAATTGTTGTATTATAGGTTGTCGTATTGTTTAATTAAACTTGCTGTTGTGCGCGTAATTCTGGGTGGACCCTTCTTGTCTGTACAGCCGTCAGACGAGTGACATATTAACCAATCTCCTCATCGAACCTGAATAAAATTTAGATAATTCCCCTATCTTCTGTCTATTCTGCATTGTCTCTAAAGCGACAGCTGCAGAGAGGTTACAGCTGCATGAAGTTCCTTCACTGCTAGCTTGGCATTAGCATCCGGTGGAATATAAGAAGCGATGATGATGGTGGACGTGAATTCTCGTGGCAGATGAAAAGGTTTCCACTTAACCATGATGAACTCCAGGTTAGCTGAGCAGCGACTTCCAATAGTAACAGAGTCCGTACACCACGCTTTGTTGACAAATGCACAATCCTCCACCTCTGGTCTTACCGGGGTCATCAGCTGATCTATCTGCCCTGCGTGTGGAGCGTCCGGCTAGCTCAATAGCACTGCCCGGACACCTCCACGTAGCCATGTTTCGGTGAAAATCATGACATTGCAGCCCAGACGTCTCTTGCTGTGGTGAAGCGGAGTCGTATCTCGTCCATTTTGTTCACCAGATATCTCACATTAGCGAGGAAGATGCTGGGCAGAAAGAGCCAGTGTGATGTTAGCCTTAGCTTAGCCTTAGCTCCCAGTCCTCCACGCTTCCACCGTCTTTGTTTACTTTATCAGCGCCGTCTTCGTTCACTTCCGCCCTGCCGGGTAGAGTGCGAAGCCTCCGGTGTCCTGGAGATCTCAGGGATGAGTGGCAGATCGGTGACAAAAGTGTCCGAAAAACGTAGTCCAATGTCCAAAAGCTCCAGCCGGGTGTATGATGTGAAGCCACTACGGTTTTGAACAAACAGACCCGAAAAGAGCAGTAAAAGTACTACACACGTGGTGCTTGTTGTCAAATCGAAGCCAGGCGTTTCCCATCATGCACTAGGCCACGCAGTCGGTGGAGAGCTTCCGCGGTGCTCAGCTCTCGCGAGATTATCTTGTTGACGTCTTCAAAGGCGGTGGAGAGCTTCCGCGGTGCTCAGCTCTCGCGAGATTATCGGGTTGACGTCTTCAAAGGCACATCTTTTCAACGGCAAAGAGCCTCAGAGAGTCTATATAAAGAAGGCATTTATGTTAAATCCCCTTTAACGATTTCAAGATGTGGGTTCCCAGCGAATATATGGCTCCTCACGTGAGGAGCTTCGAATGCAAGCAATACATCCTGATAGCCGTATTGGCAGACAGGATGTTTGACCATTTTCAATGTACTTACAGAGTTGAATGGCTGAAAGAAATCATCGAGGAGACAGTAAAGAGCCTCCCGCCTGCCCCGAAACACACATACCAGTGTACAGGAAGAATGGTTAAAGATTGTGTTCAGGACATACTCCGCACTTTTATCACGAAACGCGTCGTTGCTGATTACTTGAATTCAGAGGACAAGTACATAGAGAAAAAATTAATTGGAGTTTTGAGAAAGAGAATACAAGAACTTACGCGACCAAAAAAATCAAAGAGGAAAACAGTGGTAGGGACATTGTCGTTAGTCGTCATCTATACTCTCATTGGAGTCAGTCTTTCGTTCTTATTGGGAGTCCTTTAGATTAGAAACGACACAAGATGCCACAAGATGAAGGAACAGCACAGTGATTGTGTTAATGTGATAGCCACAAGATGAAGGAACAGCACAGTGATTGTGTTGCGTGAAAGCCGAATGAACACCTAATCTTATTTTATCTTCTTGAAGAATGTGTCATAAAGCCACACATAGGAGATTCTTCCGGGTGATCCGGTTTCCCTAAACATCCCAAAAATAAACTGATCAGCTGATGTTTCTTATCTTCTTGAAGAATGTGTCACAAAGCCACACAGAGGAAATTCTTCCGAGTGATCCGGTTTTTCCAAACTTCACAAAAATAAACTAATCAGCTGATCACATCTGGATCATTTCAATAAAATAAAAATAGATAAAAATGATTGAATGTTTTTAGGTGATTTAATGGTTTTAAAGTACAAGTTATATTAATAAAGACAGTTATCATCACTGTCTGGGTGTAGATGTTTTCTCTGTAGTCTGTAACCTGTTTAACAAACTGCATTGAGTATTTATGCACTGTGTTGTGTTCAGTGTCCTGCATATACGCAGGATCGATTTCCACCGGCGGAACGAGTCTTATTCATTAATTATTTACATCGGTATGTTTTTAAATTCTGATTGTGACATCATTATAAAAATAACCATACATGTTGTAGAAAGTTTCCTCTCTCCAGCTCTCTAATTTTAAATACATACATATCAAAAGTTATTGAGGGAAACAGCAGATCAAATCTTTGAAGAAAGTAGTTTGTGGTCTAAAGCTTACGGATTAAATAACGTAAACTCACATGTTACAGTTTATGATATTTATGTAAATGCAATTCAGTTGTCACTGCTAAAATCAAACATAGATAGGTTAGCGCAAAAAGATAACATAAGCGAAAAGTTTTTACACTTCAATCTGCTGTAGTATGCTGATTTCTACCAGGAAAAATAGATTTTTAAAAATGGCCGCCCTGCTAAACAGAATACATTTGTTTCTTTGGTAATTGATAACAGGATCAGATAAGTTTTAGGACTTGTTAGTTGGAATGCTGCAAGCATTCCAACTATTGTTCTTCAAATCTTTATTAAACTGTTTCTTCTTCTATTTCTTCCATCCGTATTTTGGACCGTAACTAGTCCTTCATATTTGCAGTTACAGAAAAAAGTTCAATTATTCAAATATTCAGCTACTTAAGGAGACGATGGCTATGACTTTTCATATTTCTGACTTTTCAAATTTCCAAATTATTAAGCTTTTTATGATTTTTTTTTATAATGGGACCCAATGAGGAAATCTTCAAATCATCTCCAACTTCAAACGTTTACAGTTTCTTCATACGTTGAGCTTGAGACAATATTTAAAATTTCACATGTTGACAAAACCTTCAGCTATTAATCTACGCTTTTACATTTTTCATATTTTCTCAATTTTCAAAATTATTCAGCTTTTTATAAAAAAAAAAAAAAGAATGGTTTCCAATGCAGAACATCTTCAAATCCGCTTTCAACTCTTCAACTTCAAAAGGGAAAGGCTCTGTCATACCTTCAACTAGAGACACCATTCCACCTTTAAAATGTTGACAAAACGTTTAGCTGTTATTGTATAACTCATCTTTTTGATATCTCCTATAGTGTTTTAACTGTAGGCGTTTTCGTTTTATGTTTTTTCCGCACCTTTTCTGCCTTTCTCATTATTGTGTGTTGGGCAGCTCACAGCGGTGACGTCATACTCCAGAGCGAGGGTACTTGGCGATACACATATTTTAAACAGGCTCTCTACTCCAAACCGTATACTCTTTGGACATAATTTATAGCTCAAAACGTTGGAAATCTTGTCTTCTGCCGTAAACTGCGGTCGATAGGAATCCAACAGATAAGACGTGTTGAAGTCCGACTGAATGGGAGAGCAGGTCCGTCCCCAGCAGCAGCCCTTTGGTCTGTGCATCTACAGGCAGCAGGTACGTAAGCGGCCGCACACGCGAACGGGTCGCGCACATGAACGGCTGTGCTCGCGCGTGAACGGCAGCACACGTAAACGCCCACTAACGTGAAACGGCCGCGCGTGTAAACGCTCGCCAACGGGTGCGCCCGCGCCTCAACGGCCGCGCGCGTGCACGGCCGTGCGCGCGCGAACGGCCGCGTTAACGTGTTATTATGGTCGCGTGCACGTTTGTGTGTGTCTGTGCGCGCGTGTGTGCAGGTCACTTTGGTTATAGACGTCAGGATTAACAGCGTCCCTGACGTTCACGTTCTGAGGTTTGACAGATGGTTTTGTAGACAGTCAATAATATCAGGTGTTTCACCAACTGCACCTGTAGGTCAGTGGTTAGCAACTCCGTCTTAGGAGCAAAGGGTCAGTGGTTCAAACCCCACCTATAGCAGATTTTAATGTTTCAAAAAAACTTTTTTTTTCTTCTGATGGACTGGACACTGTGGCGGGCCGAGTCGTATGTTTGACACCCCTGATTTAGATGATGCAGTTTTCCTTTCAACTTTTCCAATTATACATTTAAACGACAAGAATTTTCAACAGTTCAATTAAATGACTTTGAACTGTAAAATTTTTCAGCAGGTATTTTGCCTTTTCTATATTTTCAATAATGATTTGCTATTTATTTATATATTCATCTATTCCGCTATTTTCAGCTATATTAATATATTCAGCTATTTTTACATATATTCAGCTATTCTTTCATTTTCAACTATATTTAGCCATATTTAGCTAATTTAAGCTATATTCCACTATGTTCAGCTATATTCAGCTATTTCTTTCAAATATTTCAGCTATAAGCTTCAGCTTTTTGCATTCCAACGCATTTTCAGCAGGAAATGCTCTTTCTAGTTTTAATTGTTGTCAGGATGTTTGGTGCCACCATAAGGATCTTAAAATCTTTGCTGTTTGGCATTATAACACATTGTTAACTTTCTCGGCCCTGCAGAATTCATGCAGCATTAATGCACATTACTGACTCTGCTCTTTCTCCAGAGTCTTTGCGCTTTCTCTCCTCACAGGTTTACGTGGACCCTGGTCCTGCTATTATTATTACTATTATCATTAGTTGCATTGCAATTAGTTTTGCGAATACCATTAATGCTTTTATTATTATTAATAGTGTAGAATGTAAAATCCATCAAATCAAACACAATAAAACGCAATAAAATACATGTAGATGGATGTTTGTGGACAAGGAACGCCGTTTATTGTACTTAACATTCAACCAAAACAGTAGTGTTAGTGAGTGTAGTGTCAGACTGTAGCATACTGCTGGTGTGTATGTGTGTGTGTGTTCAATCCCTTGTGGAAGCTGATTGTGCATATTTTAAATGCTACACAAACTATTCCTTTATCAGCTCAAGTGACAGTATTTCATAGTGATGCTTATGCTCGTTAGCACACGTCTATGATCGATGCATAACTGCTTTGTTTCTGCGCGTTGTGCATTGTCGAATATGACACCTGAGAGCTGGAGGTGATGTGCGATAAATCCACTCCGTCACTGACCAGCCAGTAAGAGATTTAAGGATAGAAACAGCTGGAAGAGGTAAACGATTATTCCCAAAGCGTCCTTATTAACGATGACACAACAGAGGCAAGGCGAGGCAACAAAACAACACAAACACAAATCGTACATTGCTGACCGCTGCGTACCTCATTTGAGTGACAAAAAGGCAAACCATGGCTTTGGTGAATGTGTGGAATACAGAGCCTTTAGTCCCCGAATCCAGACACCTCCCTGCATTGAATGTGTTTTGGTAGAGCGTACCAATTAATAATTACCACCGCAGATATTCAGTTTTCAAAATATATATTCAAAACACGTTTTAAAAAGGATAATAAAAAAGGAAGTGCACATTCAGTTTTAAATAACGTACCACATCATTCGCAGCCACAACTTTGCTACCGGCTGCTCGATCACGAGGAATGAGACATAAAACAAGCTCACGCACGCACTAAAAGTGTTTAGTTAAATTCCCTCTCTGTCAGAGGCTCTGCTACCAAAGGGTTAATGCCATAATACCTCAGCTGAGCTCAAACCAATTAAAGATACTATGAAAAGCATAAACTGTGTTTATCTTTGGGTACACCAGATACATTCCAAATGTTAAACATATCCCGAATGCCGATTTAAAAATCTTTCAGGCTGCAAATCAGAGTTTTGTGGGTTTAAAATCGTTTCCTCTTCTCTTGACTCGAGTAATTCAATGAACGTACATTTTGGGATTCAAATATCGGGAGAAACTGAGGGGACCACTAAATACAGATATGCGGTGACTCTGAATCACAGCCTCAAAGTCAGAGCAAATAACCTGAAGTCACATTTTACAATCACATTCATTTCTATTGGGATTTCTTGCAAAGGCTCTCAGGCTTAAAGAGACGCAGCTTACATTATTCCTGCTGAAAAAGGGTTTACGACAAAACGACAACAAAAGGGAAACACACAAAGAAATACAACCCATAAGAAGACCACAAACCATAAAAACAAAAGCTGACTGTTTAAGTTACGGAGTCTCCCTTGTGACATACCGTGTACACGCTAGGTACCGAACAAAAAAGGGATTGAATCCAATCTGCTTGGACACGAACAAGAATGCAGCAGTTTAAGTCACTAAATAAACTCAGTATCATAAGGATGTAGCGACAGAAACGGGGGGGGGGGACAGAAAAGGAGCATGGGACGATGGCTGAAGAAGCTGAAAGAGTGTAGAGGAGGGTCGGGAAGGCGGACGCCTCACTCCGGAGCCCCGTTTGCCGTTTCCGCCATCTTCTCTTCGTCCTGTTTCTGATGCTGCAGTCTGGCGTACGTCACGGCGTCTCCCCTGAGAGAGAGGACGCAAGAGGAGGAGGAGGGGAACAAAGAGACGGGTAGAAACAAAGAGGAAGCAGGTACGACAGGAGAGGATGACAATGTTAGTTGTCAGAAGTTAATTGGCATCTGTAAAGACTCATTAGAGCTGTAAAAGCATAAAATATAAGAATGTAATTGGGTGATTATAATGTGGATTAGTGCATTTAATGAGAGTTTTAATGTCACCTTTTAGAGGAGCGTTATTATGAGAGACATCAAGAGATATGATTAATTATATGTCTGTATTGTACAGTTTTCCTTTAAATAGAGTGAAAATGTCATTGTTCCTTCTCCCTGCTTCACCAGAGCAGTGCATTACATTACTACATGCCGAAAGCTGCTAACAGACATCTTACTTTTTGCCTAAAGACGCGAGGCCGTACAGCACTCCTGTGGCGAAGGCGATGCCGTTTCCAAACAGGGTTGTGAAGGAGAAACTCAAGAACACAGGAAACAGAGCCATCCTGAGCACCGAAAGACGAAGAGGGGAGAAAAAAAGTCAGGAAATCATATCAAACGCTGCAATATAGAAGGAACACGTCGCCCCAAAATAGAAAGTGCAACGTGTATCACTCCCAGAGACTCGCGGTCGCGACTGACGCGACCTGTGTGCGATGCAGAGCTGTTCTCACCCGCAGTAGAAGAAGGCTTTCTGCCAGGGTTTGAATTTGTCTGCGCGGGCTGCTACTGCGTTAGCGAACTCTATGAACTGGCAACAGAACGGGACTTCACACAGGAACAGCACGAAGGCATTCAACCTGGAGAGAGGACACAAACACAGCATTGAATTAACTCACGTTCTTCCATCTCAAATACTCTGCCACTCAGGTCTGGGGGAATTTAAACACAGCACATTTTGACCAATGGATTTCCATGACTTTTGACCAACTTTCCATGTGACCACAACATGCTACTTCTTCCTCTGAAGAAGCCCCAAATCACACGCTGCATGGAAGGCTGAAGTGAAGGAGCATTAGGAACATGGTGATGAGGTCGTGGAGGAACATGATAAGGTCATTGATATCTTAACATAGTTTGTACATAGCTTTCAGTCAGATGTCTAGTAAAACGATAATAGAACCAGCTTACTTGCGTCTGACACCTTGGTCAAACTGCAGCAGAACAATAAAAGTATTGTCTCATCCAATAGATGAAATGATTATCCGGCTGTTTAAAACAACACGTCCACTTTGCACTGTGACAGCGAGATGAACCTGAGCTGAAATGAGGCTTATTTCTTCTCTTGTAATAGCAATAAGTATCAGAAATGTTGAGGCTTATGGGATAAAAATGAGCTATTTTATGCATGCTAACATCTCAATAAGCGTAACAAGATACTTACACCATCCAGACTCCTGCAGCAATGTTCAAAGGGTTCACAGTGACACAGTTCCACACTCCTGCGATGGCACAGGCTGCAAGACAACAAGGTAAAGCGCCAATTACTAAGACACACAAGCAGCAGGAGACACAACAGGATGTGGATACAAAAACACAAGAAACAAACACAGGCACGTCTTCCGAGCGCAGCACAAGTTTAACCCATATCAAATTTGAAACACTTATTGTAATAGTCTAAAAATCAAAGCAGGCTACATTTCCTAAGGCTCCTTTAATGATAATAGGAGCATTGTTAATACAGGCCTTTACTGGCTTTTCAGTGTCATATCAACATGTTCTCCGTGTGGGAATTCGTTGGTAGTTTCTGAGATAATGTGTACTATAATAACATCGCACTTGTGGAAGCGAGTCGACAAAAGCAATTAACATCACAGCAGTCAGCTGAAATCAACCTGTGATGGCAGTCTTAGAGGTATAAAAAAAACCTTATGGCATATTTACAATATGTGAACACAATTAAAGGAGTGTCGGCTGTTGGTGTGAGCTGTCTGGTAACCGTTTCGTCACTTAATCTGACTATTATTTTTTTTTCTTTAATAAATAACTTAGTAAAACATTAGAGCTTGTTGCACAGTTTTCCAGAGCTGAAGGTGACATGAAACGGTTTGTTTTGTTCAACGAAAAGTCAAAAACTGTTTACATGTGGAATCAGAATACAAACTGGAACCTGAGTATATTTGGAGTTTTTGCATAAAAAAAAATAAACAAAGATTAATACCAATACATTTTACTCATCAGCAATTACAATAATTTTAGCTCTGGAATAATAATGCTATTTTTTTTAACTAAGGCTTTTTATCACACCTTCAGAATCCACACATGAAAGTGTATTCCTTCTACTAAGTAGTAAACAAGATGTAACGACACTTCAGTCACAAACTTAGTCACCAATGTCTATTATTTCTCATTTATACTTATATGATATTCATAAAAGAGCATGCATTGTTTGATATTTAACCAAAACGACAACGCAATAGGTGTTTTAAAACTTTTGACAGCCATTCCAAAACACCTAGCAAGTGCTAAATATGATCTTTAGGAAATCAAGAGAGGGTCAACACGTCTTGTTTCCATGTGATCTACCAGGCCAGTGGAACAATGTGGCACATATCCTGATCCTTTAGGCCATGTAGCCTCCTTAATAATACAGAGCCCATTGAATATGCAGTGTGGGTGGTTTATGTGATACAGACACTGGGACTCTGGTGTCACTGTGAAGGTGCAGCTGCAAATGCTGCTGGAAAAAACAACAGATGCAGATCCAGCTGTAAAAGCCACTTTCCCAGAGGGAAAGCAGTGAAAGATGCTGATTTTGTGGATTGTGTGTGTTCATAACTGTTGTGAAATGAGCCCAACAGGCAGTGTCCCACACGGCTGCTGCAGCAGGGAGGGGACGATGCGCTGCAACAAAGCGTTTTGTCTGGCTTGTGTCTGCCTCAATTTGAGTGAGAATTGTAAACAATAAAACAAAATTTCAAAAATAGCAATCTGGTGCCCTTTCTATCCTGGTTATACTCTCCCCACTTATATTAATGCAGGAGGTTGCACACAATCAGCGTAAAAGTAATGCTGACATGGCAATAAAATCCTCCCTGCGAAGTAGCAGAAACTTAACGTCCTCGTAAACAGACACACATCACACGAGAGGGCTAAAATCGCAGCATGCGTGCAGCTTCTGCGGGATTTAGGGATGAACGCCATCTCAGCGGCCTATGTGTTTATTTATACCAACATAACATTTGACAGTTTATACTCACATATTCCTCCCAAAACTCCGGCTATTTTGCAGAGCCATCGGTACCACCACGTCATGCCATCGTCCTCCGGGGTGACTTTACCGGACGCCGGGGTCTCTGCCTCGGTGCTCATGGCGTGTTTCGGTGTTTTTCCTGCGCCGTTAAGTGAAGCTGATCCAGTGTTTACAGATGTCAATACTGTCAATACAGCGATGTTTAGTACCGCGGGGCTCGTCTCGACTAAACTAACGTCTAAAACTTAACTCGTACGACACAGCGGTCCCCGTCGGCAATGCCAATTTAAATTAATCTTGAGTATTTAAAAAAAAGAAGATATTTTCTGTCCTTTGTGTGTTTGTTTGTGTCCAGCTGCTTTTCCACACAGCCCCCCAAGCCCTCCCCTCCGTGAGGTAGCACCAGCTAGCCGGCTAGCTAATGCTAACCTGCGCCGTTGTTCTCCTCCCTGGCTGTTGTTAGCCGATGCCCGCGGTGCATTGTGGGAGCGCCGTTTGTTTACATGCAGGCAGCTGCTAGGGTCAGCAGATTTTCGGCGTTGTAAATATTTTTATAAATATTTTGGGAGAGACAGTTTTTAGGATATTTTCACCTCATGTGCTACTATCACATTCGAGCTAAAAATGCCAAAAATGTTTAAAAAGATTCATCTTAAAACAATGGCCAGGTGCCAATATGAACATGGAAACAGGTTTTATTTGCCGCGATCACCTGCAGTGAAATTATAGAGAAGAACAGGATATTTGGAGATACTCACTATCAAACTGCTAAAGCCTCATGTTGACAGCCATCAGTGATCTGTTCTTTGCCCGTATAAACAGGGGTGATTGCAGCAGACAACACAGTTTCAATGTACATATATGACCTCGCTATTGTTTAAAGACAGAAATGAAACATGGCCAAAATAAACCCAATTTTACCGGTATCCCGTCACATTAAAACCAGACAAAGCATTTTTGTTTTTACTTTTAAATATACGATTATATTTAATCACTCATTCACACTTCTATATCCAACACATTCTTCCCAAATCACTCAATATCTGTTTATCCGTCCATGCAAGGAAAACCATACCTATCTGAACGTTTTCTCGCAGCAACTTTTCGTTAAAGCGCCTGTTGTGACCTCTCATCATGATTTGGCGAGGGATGACAAAAGACAACCAGACAAAAGTCCAGTCTGAGTCAGTGTTTAAGGAGAGGTAGATGCAGTGAAAAGGAACAAAGTCCACACAAACCAGTCAGTGTTGCTTGGCTGATTGCTTTCAGCCTCATACCAGAGCCCTTAGTGACAACAGGCTTTGGAACGACACACGGCTTCTCTCACTCCGACAGCAGAGTGGACTGTAGTGACTTCAGAGTTCTTCGACTGGTCTTCCTCCCCCCCATTAACAGCACTGGCTTCCTCTTCCCCGTGGACGTTTGGCAGAGCATGCCATCGATGGTCTGCTGGGTCACATGATTGACTCGCTCGAGATGCTTCACGATCTGCTCCACTTTCATCATGTGTGGTCCGCCCTCACTCTTTAAACACAGCAAATCCACCTGAAGCGGGTCACAAGAGGTCACTGAGCGAACCAGATCACAGCAGTTTGTGGAGTGATTTAGATATACACCTCTAGAGCTTAAGTAATTTCTGATTAACAATACCAATAAAGGTTATGTTGAACCTTCTTATTTCTAGCTTAGCTTTTACTCACAGAAAAAAAACTTACAGGATAAATAATGAATAACTGTCTGCATCTTTTGCTTCTGTTTGAGTTTTAGTTTTATCTAACGTACTGAGCGAGACTTACCACTTCCTGAGAAAATTCTGTCTTTTTTACAAAATAAGGGCTTTTAGACAACATGGCTGCAGACAGGACGGAGACAGCATCCATCACCGCTCCAGACATTGCTAGTATTAGGACCTAAATCACCACAAAGAAAAAATAATTAGCATAATTTAACAAAAAGGGAAAAACACAATGCATACCGCAGTTTAATGAGGCACCCTTACCTTCAGATTTTGGCATAATCTACTTTCAGTGCTCATTATTTGTGAATACAACGACTGTGCCGTTTCTATGTCACTCTGGAACAAATACAAGACAGAAAAAACTAATCACCAACTTTGCACAATTTTTCTGCATGAATTAAATGAATGGAAGAAGAAGATAAAACTCACTTGTCTAAGTGCTAATGCTACAGCAAAGCAGTACATATGTCTAGGGATGGGGAGCCCTTTGGTCTGTTCCTCCTCTATCAGAGCAGTGCAGATCCTGTAGGACTCCGCAGTGTTCTGAACAACACAACGCAGAACATTAGCTGACCGTGAAGAGTTTTCTTATCTCTTAAAACAAACATAACTTCAAGGACGGTAATTTTGAAACAGACTTAATACAAATGTATTGCTGGATTACCAGTTTATAGCAGGTGCCAGCTGCCAGTGTCAATGTGTCTTTGTTGAATGGTATACCTTGGTCCCTCATGGTTCGAAGTACCTCCAAGGCATCTGCAATAGCGAGGGTGGGGAATATTATACACATGTGATGAGGTTTTCAGAGGGGGAAAAAACAACTGGGAAGTTATTCTGTCACTTACTTTCATAAGAGCCTTTAGTGAATAACATGTCTATGGTGATGTTAAAGGAGGTTGTGTCGCTGAAAAATCCACTCATATTCTGTTCAGACAAGCGAGAGGAAATGTTAGCAAGTCTAATTTATCTCTTAGAAATATAAATTCTGTCCAAGTGTTGTCACTTATGGCACTTTGTCTGTAACAAGGGTTTTGGTCCATGAAACATTTCACCTTATCTGTCAGTGTAGCAGCGGCCAAGCTCTCCAGACTCAGCTCGTAGCATAGTCTCACAAAGAGTGGACCAAACTTGAACTCTCCGTGCACCAAGTTCCGGTTCTCTGCGTGATACCTTGTGAGTGTAAGCAAAAGATCCCAGAATACGTGCATAATTCAGCTAACAAGATTATAGCCTTTCAAGACATATTTGTTTCGCTATGCTTCATGTTTGTCAAAGGCAATTCAGAGAAAAAAAGAGAAGAGGATGAACATGGAACATCTACTTATCTACTTTGCAAGAAAGTGTGGATATGAGTTACAAAATTGCAAATAAAAAGGATGTACCGCACCTGTGAATGGCATCTCTTGCTATCACCATGTCATCGGCAGACTGGCACAAGTGAAGGAGAAGCTTCAGCTCATCTCTCAGAATCAGCTCATTTCTTTGCATCTTCTGGCTGAACAGCTCAAAATAATTTCCTGTAAAACAGGGGTGAGAACATGAGCTCAGAACAAAATAACATTAAACTGCAGCTGTGGAGCCGTTGAGGAGAACTACTGCACCATTCGATCCAGTGACGAGATGAGCCACAGCCAGCTTCTTTTGCTGGAAGTCTTGCAGTTTGATAACATCTTCTGACAACAGATGCCTCTTCGCTGCAGAGGAAACAATTGCCATTAACTACTAAAATAAGAGTATCAATAATACAATTAAAAGTTCTGCATTTAAAATCTTACTAAATGAGAATAATAAAGTATTAGAACCAAAATGTACTTTTACTATAAAATGAAAATGTACCACAAATAAATGTACTCATTATGCGGCGTGGCCCATTTCAAAGTAATACACAGTATATTTTAATGGATTATAATTTGTGATGCATTAAATTGTACATTTGGATGTTGTGGCTGATAAAGGTGGAGCTCATTTCAATTAAAACTACAATAATATGATACATTATTAGTTATATTTTGTACCAACAGCCATAACCTGCAAAGCAACTAACTGAAGCAATTAAATGTATTTCACTTCAGATTAATAGTAGACTGTTATATTAGAGGGAAATCCCAGATAAACGTGTTGTTGGATTGTTATGAAGTTTAAAGACGTGCAGTCAGTACAGTACTTTTATAAACATTTGGGGCCAGCTCCTAACGTGGCTTCTTTAAAAAAAAATAAAAAAAAAAAAAAAAAACAGCCCATTTTAAAGGTCACAAACAGAGAACCGTATCGACGGCTTTTATTGATCTTACCTCCTACGCAAGCTTCAATCCAACCTGGCTGTATAACACCACAAAACGCTACTTTGGAGGGATCACGTACTAACGACCGACAACATTTACCAACCCTGGCCAGCGCCATATTGCCCAGTGACTGTACCAAGGAGCTGAAAACCATGGGGTACGATTAGATACATTATATAGGTATACAATTCCGGTTTATAATATTAATAGTAAGGGACATTATAATGCACTGGTACATAATAACTATTCTAATTGGAGTAAAAAAAGAGTGTGTAACTATTTACTTTAATGTTGTGATACGCAGTACGCCATTTTGGTATCGCCCAATATGGCCGCGCCCTGTGAGTCGTCCACAGTGTCGTCTACAGTGCTTTTAATTCTGCATCATTCATGCTGTTGGTATGTATTTCTACTCTATTAGTTCTATGAATAATATTATTTTCTGCTACGTCTTCCATGTTTAAGCTGGATAAGCATTTTAATACCATAAAGTTGTTAATCTTTAAACCTCGATGTGGCGCTGTTGTATTAGACGTTTAACATGTCTGCCGAGTTTGCTGCTCTCAGAAAGTTTAAGACATAATACTGAATAATAACAAACTTTGTTTAATAACTCATTCACATTCATACACGGTTGGCCTGCCATTGGCTTTGGTTGCTATTGCAATACGTATTGAAAATAATCTCTATATATATTTTAGTGATACACATTATTGTATTCATTTGACACTGTTCATACTAAATGCAATATATTTGAGTATATCCCTACCCCACACTGTTCATGATTATTTAGTTAATATAATTTACAATTATAGTTAACAGATATTTCCATATCTGTATATTACTCTGTACCTTACTGGTTTTTGACTTGTGGTTAAATGCTTGTGTAGTTATTAATATTATCTAATCTAATGTTGTATACATCTTTCAGGCTTTTGTCCTTTATACCTATCTACTGTAGCTTTTAAAGATAAATTAATACTTAATATTATTTTTTTAGATATTCTGCATTTTCATTGTGTTTTCTGTCTGCCATGTTCGCTAAAATTAAAGATATAGAATGTTACATTTTTATAGTTAAGCAACACAAGGAATATATGCATATCTTCATACTTTTGTATAATATGTTCATACAATATGGGGCTAAATTTAAAATTCTTTCTTCTGTTCCAAACAACTATCACACCAGATCCTCTGGATGCTTCCGAGTCTCTTCTGAATTTACCAAAATTGCATTTTCGCACATCGCACCTAGGCCTTGAATTATTCACCAAACCGACTTCATATGAGACGCAAACACCACATACACAACATGTTGTAAGACGAACGGTACTGTTTTAAATGTAGTCCTCTCTCCTTTATCTAAATTGTTTATGTGACTCCATCCTATTTGGTACGGTCTCTCTTGTAAAATACATGACATTTCAAGAGATGTCCTGGTTAAATATAGGTTTGACAATATTAATTAATTAATTAGATATATGTGTATATATAATATATATTTTAAATGCATCTAAAGCTTTTTACTTGCACAGTAATAATTTTAGGTCCAACCTTGTGGTTTTGTTGAACATTGTAAGTTAAATATGCCTTTTTAAAATGAGATTTTAAGCCATTTACATTCATCTCCACTCTCCTTTAACATGGGACGCCTCGGTGAGCACCAGCACCTTCCACTAGTGAGTGCACCCATTGACCTAGACAGCGTTACATAACCGAGTGAAGGAGCTCTGCTGCACAAATGTGGTAATTTGTGGTAATACATTTGAAATTCAACTCCTAATCAAGATACTTTCTATGGATTCATTTTGACGTCCTATTACAGAAATGCACATATGCATGTGCACGTTTCATCATAATCTAATGTTCTTTTTGTTGTTTCCTCAAACAGGATATAGTGGTGATTTTCCACTGCATGCATTATCGTTCCGTGTAAACATAATTGCTAACCTGCAGACTCTTGGAGAAGATTCATTACAATGATTGAGGTGCTTTCTTAACTCGACTCCAAAGACAGACACAGAAGAAAATAGGGCTGGGACAGGGAGTTCCCCACTGTTGCCCTGGCAACAAGATCTCAGCCCATCCAGCTGAGATTGCTTGCGCAGCCAATCAGAGACAAGGCCTTGGATAATTCATGCCATCCTGGAAGGTGTGTGTGTCTCTGTGGGCTTCTCTCTCTCTCTGTGTGCACGGGTTTGTATCTGAATGGATTTAAAAGCAGGGTTTCCAACATGTAGCTCACCTATCCTGCAGGTGCAGTCTCACCTTGAGTTGCTCAAATAATGCAATAATCAACAAGGGAGGTCTATTTCGGCACTCCGACTTTGATTTCCCAAACATTGAGGTTCTGCCGACAGATAGCAGCTCTTACATCTTCTTTGATTTATCCCTGCGTGCGCTTCCCTTTGATTTTGGAAAGTGCCCGGGGTGCCCCGTCATCATTAATAAATGTCCCCACTGAAACAGTTTGGGCACGGAAAACCGCTGGTACTAATCACTTTGTCTGACAGCGTGCAACTGTTCTAAAGTCCCTGTCCTTAAAAGGCAATTAAATAGGTTACCATCCACCTCGCAATACTTATGGCATACCTTTATAAGCATGTCTATTCACCCAGTGACTCATTTAGCTCTGTGGCCGCCTGTTGGGTTTGGATAAATAATGGAGATGCTCTTTCCTTTGCATCACATCTGTATAATAATGGACTGCTATATTGGAGGATGTATAAGAGCTGCACGTCCTGGTGTGCAGTGCATGCTGAAACAGCTCTGGGAGACTGGCTCAGACATCAGCTCTGTGGACTTGTGGACCCCGACTGTCCAGCAAATAGATGCTGAGTTGTGGAGACACGTCCTCTGTTCTGCTTTCACAGTTAGTGTCCCCGGGGCGTCTGCTGAGGTCCATCAGTTCACTTTACTCCAGTTAAATACGCTCTACATGTACGTTATCTTACCCATATCCTTCTGGCATTGTTACATGTTATTCTGATATATTTTAGATCTCTTCATTTGTTATACGCTACATTTATGATATTCATTTGCTCTTTATTTTCGGTGCTGGTTTCAAGATATTTAGACATCTACGGATGATTAAGTGCATAGCACAACATTTAACCGGTAGTTAAGTAAAGTAGTATGTGTTTTACTAGTATGTGTTTTATTCAGTCAATTTTTACATAAAAGACAAAACGTGAAGCCACAATCTAATATACAAAAAATAAATACTGGAAAAAGTAGAAGTAGAAGCATAATGTTAAATTCTATTTCTTATCCTAAATTCTTAGTGGCCGGGTCTTAGTTGAGTAGAATTATAAAGGAGTAATTTCTTTGGTCATGTTAATAGCAAAAGTCACTTCTAAGCGAGATATTTGGAGATCACTTTCCATTGTGGTATTGTTTTATAATGTATAATTGTTTATAACGAGCCAGGCTCAGAGGAAGAAGCTGTTTAAAAAACAAAACAATGGCTGAATTTCCTTTTGCTTTATAGCATTATAAGAAATAACACACTGCCTCTGTAATACAATATAACATAACTCGACTCTGTAAATAGGTTAGAAAACAAACAAACACACAAATGCTTTTTTTTCTCACACCAGATTTTAATGTGGTCGTTTTAAATGTTTGTTCTTTAGTAGTGGTTCCTCTTACATCAGCTTCACCATATAGGTAGAGGAGATATTGCACACAAACATTAGAAAGCACTAAGGAATACTTTCAATCCAAACTAATTGCTATAAGCTACATATGAGTCGGGGTAGGGGCCAGAGAAGATGCAAGATCACAAGACAGATATACCACAAGGCTGCAGACAAACATTATTAAAGTTCTCCCAAGAGAAAGATAGGGAGAAAAAGGCATAGATAAATAGACAGAGAGAGAGAGAAAGAGAGGAAGTATAGAGACAGGAGGAATGCCAGTTCAAGAGAAATGTCAGTTCAGAGATTGTAGGTGTGTTGTTGGTCATGGTGTTGATTTGATTTCCCCTGCAGGAAATCTGGTCGTTAGCGGTATCGTGAACACCGGACTTCGTTTCAGAAATATCCGGTGAGCTTGGTGAGTTGATAGAATAGCCCAAAGTATCATAGCCTGTCATCACGGAGTTGTGATTTGTTAAATGTTTCTTCAGAATGTAGCCTGTCCAAGTTGATCTGTGGCGTCTGTGCCGTCAGTTTGGTTTGTGTCATGTTTGTGTTTAAAGTGTCTAGTTTGTGTTTCACATACTTTCATCTAATACACACACGTCGCTCGATCTCACCTCCGTGAGTTGCCGCTCTCAAGCCTCTACTGGAAGCTGTTAAAACTCTTCTGTCACAAGAAGTGTTCAGCCTTCAACCTGAAAAACGTCTGTAGTGCACCCAAAGCCAAGTGTTATATTGATACAATGCACATGTGTACACCATTTGATTTACTGCAGTATACAATGGCATGGCACAACTTGCAGAAAATCATAAAATGCTCCTTACATTATTTAATTTAGCCTAGCCCTGTTGTTCTTAATGCAAGTTTGAGCAAAACCCCCATTAAAAAAAGAGATCAAATCTTAACATATCATGCATGTCTTCCAACCGCTCCATCAGCCACAAGCTATTTATAATTATAGTACAATGCTTTAGAAAAACAAGACATTTAGAGGTTTATGAAAATATCCTGCTTCACTGGCTTTACAATGGGAAAATGCTAGCTCTCCCATAGCTCAATGAATACATTAAAAAAAACAGGTATAAGAAAAAGATTGGATTTCTTTTTGTTGAAATAAAACAGTCAATCTGAAATAAAAGGCGATCCTCTTAAAAGCATTGTGACAAAAGGCAAGGGAGCGCATTCTGAAGCAACTTCCTGTTGCGCAGTGCAAAAGGCTATCTGGACAATCAAGCACAATAAATTAACATTTCACATAATACATTATTATTCATACATGAGCAGCAACATAAACCATATCAGTTATAAATAAAATAAAAACCCAGCCCACTTTAAAACATATTAATGCTAATCAGTGGTGAGTGTCCTTTCAAGTGAATCCTTATCCACCATCATTCAACTATGTAACCATACAACAGTCCTGTTTGGGATTGACTACAAGTGTGTAGAGTTGCCTGCCCACTCTTCTGCTAGTTGCACCAGTTCTTATACATTCACTTTGACTTCCTCCCTAAGGCAATAACAGAAAACACGTTTTATCCTTTGGTGTGGATAAGAGCCGTTATTCAAGATTATATCATATGCACGGGTGTTTTTGCTCCTCGACAGTAGCTAAATGGATTAAACCCTCTCATGTCGTCTGATCTGGGGAATCAGAAGAAACTCAATGCCTTGTCAGCATTGTCATTATTTAAACTGTAAGAGATAGCTAAATTGGACAACAATGCCTTTTTTGGGGGGATTTTAATCTCCGTTAATACCTAAAAATCCCCATGAGAACGTCATAGTTGTCGTACTTTACAGGACGTAAAGCTCCTCAAGGCTAATTTGTATTACTGTTAGTCCTCGGAGATATTATCTTTTTCAGGGTTTATTTAGTACACAAGAAGTAGCATTCTAGAATATAAGTGTTTACGTGTCTGCTTAGGTTTTAGGCTGTTTTTTTCCCCTACATCTCTATCTTACAAGCGGGGAAAGACTCATCCTGCATGACAACAGTGCTACTGCTGGCCAGGACCATGATGTTGAGCTCCTGCTGCTTGTCGTGCGTCTCCTGGTACCACTCCCTCATCACGTCAGTGTCATGGGTTGGAATCAGAGTGACCTGACGGCGGAGAGAAAGAAGGTTTCTAAAGCTCGAGCATTCAGAATAATTCAAAACATTTCTTGGTCTCTTCTGTCTATTCTTTCGATATGTCTGCATGCAGAGTTCAGTTGTATTACAAGCAGGGATTTCACAGAGAAATGAAAATGTGCAAAGTTATGGACGTCATTTTTTTTTTTAAATCATTGGTACGAAAACATGTTGTGGCTGGTTTATTCCAATTCACTGTTTTCATTCACCCCTGCTTATATACATTGTAATCTAAATGCAAATGTGATAAACAGAGGACCAAAGAGCAAGCCAAAATAAAAGGTGTTTATAACTAACAAATGTATTGGATATTGTATATACCTTTAAATCCTTCTGGCACAATGAAATTGGGGCGTCGGCATTACCAAATAGGAATAAAAAAAATCTCAAATTGAGGCTCAGAATTGTAACGTCACTGTCTAAATGTCAAAAATAAAACAGCACAGTTTTACAGTATCGCATCAATCACATTATTACGTACCTGTATGTTTTTTTCCCACTGGGCTTTTCCTTCAAGCACAGCATCAAGCACGGCTCTACTGGGCTCCTGAGCTGTCGGATCATTGCCACTGACCACATAGTAAGAAGAGCGCACCCGCTTAAAGAACTCAGCATCCACATTCTTGGCATTGCAGTGATTTGGGATGTAAACCAAATCCATGTACATAGGCGGGCAGTTGGGCAGAGATGCCCCACCTGATACCTTTCCACTGCCGGTACCTGAAAGGGCAAAAAAATAAATAAAGCGCTCTCTTTGAGAAGTTATCAAAATATATGAGCGAATGGTGTGAAGTAGTAAAGTGATTTAGTGGTCCTCACCTGACGAGGCACTTTTTACACCTCTGGATGCAGAGGTATTGGTTGCATTTTTTGCATCTTTCCCTTCTCCGACACTCTTCTTTGGAGACAAAGTCTTTGTGTCCTTCACTTTTGATAGGGCGCTCTTCCTTGCTGGCGAGGAAGACTTTTTCAAGAGCTTTTTCTTCTTGGGCTTTTCTCCTCCTTCTGTGTTCGCATTGTGGAGGTTTTCTTCAGCCTTAAGGGCCTCTGGGTCCACCATGCAGACATCGTGATGGCCTGAAGAGGGAGCAGAGTCCCTCAGGGTCACTGGAGGAGGATCGGCTTGCCTGTAGGTCAGCGTTCTGTCAGTCGGCAGAGTCTCGGAGTCGTCTTCAGAGTCAATGTTAGCGTCTGCTGTAATGGAGGGGCACTCCTCTGTCCCTGGGGGGACATCTGAATCTGTCTGTGAGGGGGCAGATTCACTGATGGATGTGGGCGGGGTCTCCTCACACTGCTTGGTGGGAAGCTTACCCCCCGGAGGTGGGGGCCCTCCTCCGGACTTGGTCAGAGGCTTCTCTTCATCCATGGCCTTCTCTTCATTGATAAAGTATTCTAGAGGGTTTGGGTTCATGAAAGACGGAGAGAGTTCTGTCTTGGGGTGGAGATACTCACATGAAGTGACTAGACAGAGATCAACATCCGTCTTAGATGGAGCAGAGGGGCTCTTCTTCGTGGAAAAGTCTGGGTCCCTGGAGCCACATGCAGTATTATAATGACTAGGATCAGAGGAGAGCGGTAGATATGATGGAAAAGGAACTCGGGGGCTCACAGGGGATTTTACCTCAAGTGTAGAATCTTCACATTTAAAGGGATTAGTCTCCTTTGCAGGTGAAACGGTCTCTTTATTTGAAAAGGCAAAAGACGATGAAGGAGAAGCAGCTTTGGGAGGTGAGGGTGACTTGTCGTATTTCTGTTGCATGTCAGATTTTTTAGTCATGCTCTCCACAGATGGTGAAATTGGGCTGCTATTTTCTTTAGCCGGGGAGCATCCGAGCACTGGGGAAGGCTCATTGGATTGGGGAGAATGGGTGAGAGAGGGTGCCTTCGGGGTGACTGGAGACTTATCTGTCTGGTCAGCCACGGCACGTAGCATCTCTGTCATATGGCATGGGGTTGTAACCGTGGGAGTTGACTGAGATGCATCTGATGGGGTTGCAGAAGTTGCAAGCACTGAATCGCTCTCTTCAAAAAGAAAAGGCTTTTCCACTGGTGAACTATGGTCCTCAGATGGTTTTCCATTTGCTCCATCGGAGGGGCTGAAGTCAACCTCAGTCGGGCCATTCTCTGTTGCGTGGGAACCGCCTCCCACAGACAGATGCTCTGGAGATTGCTTACTAAAGTCCAGGGCTAAAGAGTGGTCAGGGGACTCCTGGCCAAACTCGATTGACATAGTGGAGTGCTCTGGGGATTTTGTGTCCTGTGTTCTGCTTTTGGTCTTTGGTGAGATGTCTGGGGAGATAGACATGGGCCTCGGGCTATCCTCCTTGGACGGCGATCCCTCGACTTCCTGGAAGGTGGTTGGGGTTTGAACCACAGATACAGAGAAAGAGTCATCTACCTCTGTTGAGTGAGGAGAGCCTACCTCAGCGTGAAGGGATCGAGAGTCAGTGGTGGGTTCTGGCAAGGAGCTGGTGGCCAGAGAGGCGGTGGACGCTGAAGCTAAATGGGAAAATGTATCTTCTGCTACCACCTCCTCAGGAGGGGTCCCTGACTTGTCAGATGTGGTACCCTCCGAAATGGACATTTTACTCTCTTCTTTGAAAGCTGTGAAAGGATTAGTGTCTGACTCTGGCTTTGTCATCGGTGCTGAGGACAAGATTGAATCTCCATTTTTCCTCTGATCTAGATTGAAGAGTGACTTTTCCATCTTCGTTGGAGAAACGGGTTCAGTTGAAGGTGAGCCTTTTGGGGAGGACATTGTCTTTTCTGCGGGGGATGAACTCTCGTGCTCTGGCTGATGAGGCTCTGGAGTACCTCTATTTGAGGAATCCTCTTTATCACTTGTGACCTCCACGATTATTGGACCCTGTGCTTCATCTTCTGACACAGGTGGCAGAGCTCCTGCTTTTTCATCTACTGGTGACTGATAGTAAGGTGTGTGACCAGAGGACTGAGGCGAGTTGGCTCCCTCCAATGTCTTGTCCTCCGGGCTGATGGGGGGATTAGCGGTCTCTCTGGCACACCCTGCCATTGTGGTGGACAGTTCTATTGGAGCGACAAACAATGATGGAGAATCAAACATGTCCTTGCGGTCCACTGAGGGAGAACGCACAAGAGGTGATGTTAAGGAAATTGAACTGAGTCTAACAGTGTCTGTGGCATGGTCTTCACATGACTCCTGAGCTGTGGCAAACCCGTCAGCCTTCCCTGCAGAGGGAAACTTACTGAATTTATCCTCCTCGAGGGATGAAGGGGGAGATATCGTGGAAGCGGAGTGGTTGTAGTCCTGGCCTTCTGTGGCATCACTATGCGAGTGATCCGTCTCTTGCAAATCCTGAAGTGGAGACAGCTTCTTCCTGTCAAACTCTCCAGATGCCGATGTCCCAAACCTGCCCACGTCCTGTGAAGGCGACCCATCGTTGCTGTTTTCGTCGCTCATAATGTCCCTCGGAGTCAACATCTCGTCCATGGGAGTAGGCACACTGGAGATCTCGATGGTGGACTGAGTGTGGCCAGAGGTGTAATCCTCATGGAGTTCATCTCTGTTCTCATTATCCGAGGTTGTTGAGCTCTCAAAGCCAACAGGAAACATTTCATCATGGATAGATGCAGCTGGAGAAACAGGTGAGGACACTTTTGGTGAGGCTAATAGAAACAGATTGTGTTTGTCGTTTTCTTCCACACTTACATTCTGACCTACATTTTTATTAGTTACATCAGCATTGTCTTCAACACTAGCTTCTGGTTTGATGTCATTATTTCTGTCTTGGTGTTCATCTTCACAGGGAAAAGGCTTTTCTTTATCTGGTTCCACTCTCTGTGGTTCGTAAACTTCTTCTATCTCTCCTTTCTCTTCATCCTCTCCTCCCTCAGATGTCTCCTCCATGACAGTACCTTCATCTTCAAACTTCTCACATACACTGCCGTTGAATTTTCCTTTCAGGACTTGTTCTTCTGGAGTCTCTTCATTGTCTCCTTCAACCTCCGTAGTGGTTATTCCCTCATCCACAGACTCTAATGCCTCAGGTGATTCTTTGGTTTGTATTATTTCTTCACTGTGGATCATCACAGCCTCTTCTTCTTTAATTTGTGGCACAGTTGCATCATCCTCCACCAAATCTTCAGCTCTAAGCTCCTCAAAGTCCTTAGTGAGGTCCTCTGGTGTGGACATCAGGGATCTGACTACTTCTGGATCCTCTGCAGGAGCAGGTGCACTTGCTGCAAGCTTGCCACTGTCCACCTTTGTCTCCTTCTTTGTCACCTTTGGCTTTCCTTTCTCTTTTAACTTTGATGGGATTCCTGCGTCTTTCTTTGCATTGTCTTTTTTCAGGGGCTTTGGTTTTGGTGCTAGACTCTTTTCTTCACCCACAGTCTTCTTTATGTCTTTAAAAGGCCTTTTGACATCTTTCTTTTGCTCTTTCTTTTCTTCCTTCTTCTCCTTCATTGGTGAATCTCTTCTGACATCCCTTTTTACGACTTTCTTTGCCTCCTCTCTTTTTACTTTTTCATCCTTTTTAATATCATGTTTGGGCGTATCCTCTTTCTTTGCTACTTCTTTTTTAACCTCTTTTTTCTTTTCCACAGAAATTTTGGTCTCCTTTTTGGGTTTTATGTCAAACTTCTTTTTTTCTGGAGTTTCATTTTGAGCTGCTGGCTCTGCCTTTGCTTTTGCTTCTTTTTCGGGTGCCTTTGCCTTGTCCTTTTTCAGGGTGACCTTTTCTTTCTTCTCAGTCTTCTGTGTTTTTTCATGAGACGATTCCGCATCTGCCTTTGCCTTTTCTTCCTCCTTTGAATCCTTTCTGATGCTTTTGCTCGGTGATGGCTTTGGGGTAGACTTCAGGCTTTCTCTACTGTCTGTTCTGTGTTTCATCTTAGCTTGCTTAAGTGTCGGCGTCGCTGGCATATTAGAAGACAGCGCTTTCTGAGTGACAACTGGCTGTTTCAGGAAGTCCAGGTGCTTTAGCTTTTCTAACCCTTCAAAGACTTGATGCTGGGTGGTATTTCCAGGAAAGAGAACACGCACAACCTTATCTGAGGGATTCGCAGGGTGCCACACAATGAGCGAAGAGATAGAAGTCAAGTAAGAGATGGGGAACTCAGATTCTTTTCCGTTTGGCAGCAGAATGGAGGCCGTGTCTTTTTCACTTCCTGTCCACTGCTTCATAAAGTGCTGCATCTCCTTGCTGTTTCTTGTTGGATTGAGCACATACATCTCAAGCTTCCCAACCCCCATCTTCTGAAAAAGTATGAGTGGTTCAATAGCGTTTCCAACAGGCCTTTGCAAAGGCTCTAACCTCAAATTTAGCTTGGTGAGGAACTGCTGAGTGAATGCCGCCTCCTCAATATTCCTCCGCACTCTGTAATTAGGATCGGGGTTATCCAGGTTTTCGGGAAGGTTCACAAACACGAGGCCAATATCTGGAGAAATCATGTTCTTCACCCAGTCACTGTTGGCCGTCGACCCCTGCGACTGTTCCTCCTCGAGCTCTGCGACCTTCCTCTGCAGCATGCTGTTGATGCCCGGCAGGTTGTCGTCGCCGATGTGGGTCATGAGGATGGAGTCCACGCGGTCCAGGTGCCTCACCAGTTTCCAGAAGCACGACTTCCTGTCCGAGCCGCCGTTAATGAGCATGTTGAAGCCGTTGACGGCAAAGAGAGCAGAGTCACCGCTACCAGCGGGGAAAATGTAACAGCACGGTTTGGAGAGTTTCAGGAATCCACCCGAGGTCGGTGGCTCTAACATGTCAAAAGGAGATGGGATCTCTACTGATTCAGACAAATACTCTGTGAACTCTGAGAGGCCCTCCATTTCGGGGAGTATGGGAGTGGAGTTTATTTTCATGTAAATGAAGTCCTGCAGGTTGTGTTTGTCCAAGTTGGAGTTTTTCCATTCGCCTTGTTCAGGGCAGGACAGTGTGAGGTTGGCTTTGTTTCCCGGGTGAATGGTGCTGAGCAATTCACCGATCTGTGCATGAGACAAATTAAGCAACTCTTTAATATGTTAAAGTCTGTATGGTGTGTATGTCAAGTTGTAAGGCTATTATTCAACGTAAGAATAAGAGCTTTTAGGGAAAGCAACCACCATGCTTTTATTGAAACGGTGTTTAGATATAATATATAATAAGCTCACCTCTTGGTCAGTGAATATGTCGATGAAATTGAAGAAAGAGAAAGATCCAGACTGAAGAATCAGTTCCCCGCTGATTTCAGAGCATTGCCCCGAGAGAACCAGGAGCTTGTGTCTGGCAGTGTCTGAGATCATCAAGCGAGCCTAGAAATTAAAAGAAGAACATGACACAACGCACCACTGACTTTTGGTTGAAAGTAAACGGACAAGTGCAAGAAACACAGAAACTAATACTTGATTCATTTCAAATGCTTAAGATGCTGAACATGCAAAGCCTCGCAGCAATCAGCTTGATCATCAGTTGAAATATCACAAGTTTCGCGTCGCTCAAATCCATTAGCTAATTAGCTGACTCTGCTAAGCTTCTTTTCATCCGTCGATCTCTTGCCTCTTCCCCTCATTCTGTTTTTCTTTTATTCGTTTCTACTTCCACATCAGTTGCTGGCGGCTGGCCCGGTCAATCCTGCTGCGCTGTGAAATATTATTAATGCACAGTTTGACTGCTGCAGAGATGCAGGAGGGGGGTCGGAGAGGCAGCCGCCCTGACCCTCCTGTCTTTTTTTGTCATCATAATGTAGTAAAAGCCTTAGTGTAATGGCAAAAGATAAAGGCTGCACTTGTTATTCTAGCAGTAAACGAGACATTAGTCTTGTCCTTTGAGATCCTAATTGCTTTTTTATTCCAACCAACAGCAGCTCCTATTAAGAGGGTAGATAACAGGCCAACCGTGGTTGACAGTCAAGGTTGAAGAATAATCCTTTCCTCGCTGTAATTGCTTTGTAAATGTGCATGTATTTAATTTATTTGTCAATCATCCCTCGATATGATAAAAATGCAAAGTTACAATTATTATTTTTTTACCTCGGTACTGACGGCGTCATCTGAAGGGTTGATGAGCACCACCGTCTCCAGGATGTTACTTTTATGGTGAAGGATTCTCTGCCCTGAAAAACAATATGCAAAATAGTTAGAGAAGAAAAAAAGCACAACATAGGTTTCAATGTAATATCGCGTAAGAAAATATTGAAACATGTCAAGTTAGAGGTAAAGGGTATATATACTATATAAAATTATTTTATGGTGAGGCAATTACTCAAATGACAATTATTGGCTCGACTTGGTATACAACACTTTTAACAGTAAGTTAAAACTGGGTGTGACAAGCTCATAATCAATCATCTTACATTTTGGATGATTGATGATGAAGACGACTTCCCACCTCTGTCTGTAATTTTCTCTTTGTTCCAGCCGAGAAATCATTATTCATCTTAACGCATCTCCGTCTCTGATTCTTCTGCTTGTTATCTCATTTCTCTTTGACTAAGTTAATTAATGAATTCCCCTGCAGCCAACTCACGCAAGAACAAAAAAGGGAAATGCTGCCGCTAACATTCTGCGAATGAGGCAAACGAGAATATGTTCCCCGTCAGGTTCAGAGGTCAGTGAGGTGTTGCTTGAATATCAGCTTAAAATTCAGAGGAGAGAATGTTGCCTCGTCTCCAGAGACTTGATCCTGCAGCAGCTCTCTCTCTATATAAATATATTTCATATAGCAGATTCTCATTATGGAGCCCTCAGCCATTAGCCCTGCTGCTGCCTCCCAGAGGGCTGTCACTCTATATGGAAAAACTCTTTCATTCAACGGATGGAAGATGCTTGAAATAATGAGTCTTTCACCACTTGCCAACCCTTTAGCAGTTCTGCTGTTGCACTCCATTTGTTGCCTGGAGGGAATACTATTCCTAGTGTGCCCTTGATTTTGATTTTTCATAAAAATTCAGTATCCCGGTAGATGCTTAAATGACAAAGACAACATCATCCTTCTTTCTGCTTTCTCTGGGAGAGAGAGAGGAGTATTGCTTTTCTTTTTGCATCCAGTGTTGGTGCGTCTCTTTCAAAAAGAATTGTTTAATATAATAATAGAAGTAAACTAAAAGTTAATTCACATAAAAGAACAATACATCAGTGCATTTTAAGGGTTCTGGCTTGGTGGTTGATATTCTTGTTAGCTTACGGCGTACAGCCAAATTATTGCCTCAACAACAAGATAGAATACGATGGAGATATCAATGTCAAAAAGCTATTTAATCTATATGTTTTCCCATAAAAAATGTGTGAGCGATAACTGCTGATTATGACACTTTTCTGAAGCAAACTGTCAGTCTGATGAATGGATTGCTGTAAGATTTGGACCAGAGGATGTCTCCTAATTATGACGGCAATCCCCTGACTTTTCCCCTCGTAAAACATTTTGCTTCACAGGCGGGAAAAAAAACTGTAAGATATCATTACGGGGAAAATTGTTTTTGGCAGAGACGCAGGATATAATTGTAATGATTTCTTTTCAGAGCTGACATTTTCGATTTTATTTTTTGAACATCTGCATGTTATTTTACTTGAAAGTCACAACAACAGAACGTAATCTCTGGATCTTTGATCCTTTGCATGTGTGTTTTATGAGATTCGTGCCAGTCTAAGCCCACCGCCGTCACAATCCCAGTGGACTCCGGGATTAAACCCGCTTCGCTCAGCTTTGTTCTGAAGAGACAGCAGTCTTCTTAAACCGATGACCTGGGAACAAGTGACTGTGGTGTGTAAAATGAGAGAACAATCAATCAGGGATGGCCGTCATCCTGTCATGCGACCACGCGCAAACCGTTGCCAATGCAATATTGAAAAAAAAGCATGTTTCTTTGTTTGTCACACTGTGGTTCACGCCCTGCTGACTGCCATTTTATGTTGTGAAACACAAATACATTAGTCTGTTTACAGACCCCCCCCCCCCCCCCCTCCCGCCCCGCATCGAGCTGCCAAACTACCGGGTGTGTGGCGAGGGCGGGCTCGTCAAAAAAAAAAAGACAGATTGTGCAGCGAGGCTCGCTTGACCCTGACAATTACCTTGATCGATATAAAAATCCTTAATGGCCGGGGCGTCTCTGCCTCGGCGGGAGGCGAGGCAATGCGTCGTGCATCGCTGAGCATTCTCCTTCTGGCTGAATAGGAAAGAGTGCAAGACTGGCATGGCCCGCCCGCCACAGACCGAGCCAGACAGGGGAACATCAATGGGGATGGCACCTCCCCAAAAATAGATCAGTGGAACAACTAAATTCAGTGTCTCCGTCTTTTTTTTTGTTGTTGCATCATGCACACATAGAGGATTATAAATGCATCTCCCCAGATGGCTGACCTGCTTGTGTCAGCACCTTTCTCCTTCCTGTCGTTTCCAGAATAATTAACCATGTGACTTTCAGCAGCGAAGACGCCCACACCCCCACCTCATCCCTGAGCACAGTTTTCAATGTCACTTGTTCCCGTGACCGCACACAACTGGATTATAAAGGGAACTAATGTGTAATGTGTCTGAAGAACACAGGGTCATATTTGTGTGATGGTTAATGGTCATAAGAGTGGAAAAAGTGGATTTGCGGCTTTTCAAGCGAACCTTTTTTAGGCCTAAGTGGTGTTTTCATTGAAATCTTTGGAGGGGAGACTGGGTGTCTCCTGTCTTCCTGCCTCCTCCTCCTCTTCCTCACCGTGGGGTTCAGGCTTCCCGTGCACTAACGCGGTGTGATGGATGGCATACCATCCGTGGAGCAGACAGATAATTGCATTCGTCCCTCTCCGCCCAATACCACCTGCTGGTTTTGTGTTTTCCTGTACGCACTCAGCGATAAGCGATACATGTACTGCCAGCTAACAATATGAACTACTACAACTAGTAGGACATGCTACCTTCCATAAAGTCAGCTGCATAACCAACTATCTTTATCCTGAACCTCATGTTGCACCTTGTGTTTGGTTGAACCGACATTTTGTATTTGCTTGCTTGCTTTCCTGGCGAGCGTTGGATGAGAAGATTGATATTTCTTTCCAGTAAATATACAGCTGCAGCCAGCAGCCTGTTAGCTTAGCATAATGACTGGAAAACAGCAAGAAGCAGCTCATCCGGCTCTGTGCAACGTTACTGCTCCTGGACAGAAAACACTGTGGCATGTGTTTGATTGCTTTGGCACAGATTAAACAAACACGGCTTTAATGTGCTAATTAGTGCAATTTGGAGACGCTGACATGCTGTATTTAGTTGCCTTTGGTTTTTAATGCTAAGCTAAGCTGCTGACTGGGGTCAGAGTTCACGTATTATTGTTTATTTTGTGCTTCATGCAGCTTAAATTAAACGTGCACTTCTATGAATAAAACAGCAGCAACGTAACAACGCAGGGCAACTGTTTCTACGAAGCAGTTCACGTATTAAAAGTTCAAAAGACAATGGAAATCCTCTCCCTGTAGAAATAGACTCAAGGGGGAGTCGCAGAACACAAGAGAACAATATTATTCCAGTTTTCCTGCAGTGTTAATAGTCTTGGTTTGATGAATGCACGAATCTAAACAGTATCTGTCTCTGAGTCACATCTCTCTTCACCCAGTTGTTTTGTCCTTCCCACCTCTTCCCTCCTCCTTCGCCTCCCTCCTCTTCATTCCCCTTCCTTCTTCATGTTCATGGACAGACACTTACCACTGGGGATTCACTGCTAATTACTCCCAAATCTACTGCGTCGCAAGGCAACAGCACACATGGAGGAGGAAGGATGGAGGATGGGAAAACGTTTTTTTTTTTAAAAACAAGGTTGGATGAAAGTGATTCGGAGTTTTTTTCCATGTTTCAGCTCCCTCTAAAGTTATCGTATTTCCCCTCTGTGAGCCTAATTCTGAGATTTGATATTACTGCATTAAAATAAGTCAGCCGATTTAGGCTGCAGCAGCCGTTGTCGGCCGGATCGATCGACTGCGAAGTATGAAACCACGGCCGTATTCAATATGGAGCGACGCCAAGCGGAGGCTTGAACTGCTGCTGGCCGTCAAGGCCGCCCACTGACGGACACGTCCCGCCCCGATGGATCGCTTCCATCTCGCCCTCACCTTGCAAAATATTATCAGCTGAGAGGACATATCCACGCAGGTACCGGTAATACAACCCTCCCTAGTGCACGGACGTTGAAGCTGACGGTGTACGCTGCTGGAAAGTGCAACGATGGCATGTATCAAAGTATGTTTACTCAAGTGTGTACAGTTCTGAGGTAATAAACACAGTTTTAGCAAATTTTTGTAGAGAGCAACAAATTGCATGGCTGGATTTATGTTTCAAGACACAGTTCCTTATTTCTAAAACATTTAGTTTGCATTTAAACTAAAAACAAATTGAAATCTTTAAATTGCGGCTTAAGATAAGTTTTAATTAACACAATTGTCGACAGAAAATTCTTTATAAATTCAGACGTTTTGCAACTCAAACTGTCCACTTAATATAGTAAAGTATTTTATTCATAGTATACTTAAAACCACATCCCAAAGTACAAATAAATGCTGCTCATGTATCAGCTAATAATCATCAAGTGTACATACCATATATCACATAAAGTGTATGTTTACTTTGAAGTTTATTTGGCTCTTAATGCTTACATACTTTTACTCAAATGATCGGCATCTAGAAAAGTGTGTGAGTCAGGTTTTGTTAATGAAATGGAAGCTATTTGAAACATTAACACTATAAGGTTGGTAATCTTGTATGTTAGATTAAAAAAAAAGGTCGTTGACTCTTTTCAAATGAAAGTAGCTCGCAGCTCCACGTCGATAAATCTGGAGAGGAAGTTCCAGTGTTTCCCTCCATTAGTGTGGTTTCTCTGTTTCCTGATTGTTTATTCTCTTCACCTGCTCTCCTTCCAGGCTCCTCCCCCTTTGTGTGCCCTCCCCTGTGATCGCAAAGCCCCGCCCTCATTGTTTCCACCTGTGCCTCATTGTCTTCCCCCGTGTAGTTACTCTGTGCTTTTTACCTCTTCAGGCGCCAGATTGTCTCCTTTATAATCCCGCTTGTGTTTACGGCGCCTTCAAGCGTTATTTTTTTTTAAAGTGTCCTTTTTGACCTTGACTCCTGTTTGTTCCTGAGTGTTTTCCCTCCTGGTCGTGACAATTCGGGTCAAATTAAATCACTGGACGAGTAGAAACAGGATGTTTTTCTTATTTTTGGTATCAGAACTAATTTACTGACAGCTGTTGGGATGTAAAAATGATGTTTAACATGTATAACAAAGATGTTTTGAAGTGAATTGACAACCCGGCTTGACTGCTAATGAGAAATTATCAGTAAAAAAAGCTTTGTTCATTTCCAGTTTACCTCTGACATCGGCAGAGAAACGAGCCGAGTGTCTGGAGACGAACAGCTTGAGTTCCTGGTCCAGGTTGCAGTCGATGAGGTTGGTGTCCCACGAGCGAATCCCTGCGAGGTGAAACGGAAAAGGGATAAAAAAATCAACAAGAAAATTCAAAAAAGAGCAAGATCGCCAGCGAATGAAAAACATACGTTAGCGCCGCTGTATGAAAATGAATCATTTCTCACGGCAGACAACACGCTGAGGAACTTGGCAACAGGTCCAACAAATGTGCAAAGTCTCTCCCGCACCCACATCTATTTCACTCATCCTTTGCCTCCAGTTTATTTATTTAAAAATCCTCGAGGGAACACATGTATAGACGTGTTACTGGTTTGGCATGCGCAAATAAATCTATAATAGGAAATATCCATGGCCTCTGTGTTCCGCCATGGGCCACAAGCACTAATAATCTCCTCTCAGCTGAGTCACGGTGGTTATCATCCTCTCCTCCTCATCGTCATCATGCAGAGTGCAGGCCTGACGAAGGCCTCTGTGGATACGTGATGACATCCACGGAAAATGGAGACAAAAGGACCGTTTGGAGTGTTTATATCGGAGCTTTGCTGCACACACAAGGTGAACTTCGCTCACAGTATTATGTGTTTAAAGGGTATTTACATGAGAGTAAACTGGAGATAAAAGGGTGTGGCAATAACACGAGAGCTTGAATCCATTAACACGAGCAACAGGGATGAAGATGATGAACAGTTTTTTAGTAATAATAAAATAAAAACGACTCCACAAACTTGATCTTCGGAGTCAGACGGTTGTGTGATGGAACCAAAACTTCCACAACAACTCGTGAAAGAACCCTGTGTTTTGATTTTTACAAGGGCAATAGTAAACTTCTGGTCTCACGATATCTGACACAGCAAGGCCACATAACAAATATAATAAATCAACATAACAAATTACAGGGAATCAAATTTAGTTCATGAAATCAGATGAGACCCAGAAAGAAACGCGTCCTTCTTTTGTCCTACAGTAACTGCGCCATATTCTCTTCTTCCTCCTCTCTCTCTCTCTCTCTCTCTCTCTCTCTCTCTCTCTCTCTCTCTCTCTCTCTCTCTCTCTCTTTCTCTCTCTCTCTCTCTCACAACCAGTGCCCTCAGTCCAGAAAGGCAGACAACTACAGCAGCTGTGTCTTTTCTAAAAAAATAAAAAAAATAAAAATAAAAAAACGCCCTGCTCAGTTTGAAAATCGGTCCTTGTGGCTTTCCGTAGGGACCGCAGTGCGGACCGAGCCACGCCCACCAGCCGGCGAGGGATGAGAGAGCTGGATGCGGGATGATGATGGAGAGATGCTCCCACGGGATGAACGAGAACGAGGAGAGGAAGAGGAGGAGGGGGGTGTAATGAATCTAATACTATCCTATAACTATGTAATATCCACGCAGTCATTTCCGCCTTTACAACACGCAGCGTGTTCTCGAGCACAGCAACACGAACACACACACACAGAGAAAAGCTGCTTTATTGAACCCGGCTGTCTCGTGTCTGACTGCAGCGTGACGCGTGGGACCCTCCGTGGGACCCTCTCTCCTCCTAAAACAAAAGCCTTTGACGCACCAACGCAGCGCGGCCGAGGTGCTGCGGGAGAGAGAGAGAAAACCCCGCAGCCAGAGAAACGCGAGACACTGCGTCGTTGACGCAGAGTGCAGATTTAATGCAGAATCACTGCAGCTGTGTAGCTTTGTGAGAGGACCGGGCCCACGTGGGTGGATGACAACAATTGGGCCTCGCGACATTAATGTGATAATCATGCTGAACTAACACAGTGGCGCGGATGGCGAGGAAGATCTATCTGTGGGTGGAAAGATGTGTTTCTGGTGACGCCACACTGGGAGGGGCTGGTCCATACCCTCTTGTTACAAACAACCATCACCTCTGGCGCAAATAACGACCCAATAAATAAGGTTTAAACATTGTTAACGACCCATCAATATGCGTAATGTACCGCGCGGGTACGGTCTTGTTGCGCATTATGCGTTATCCACGACTTCCACAGCCACCAGAAGAACTTCCACACGCAAACACAATGATGTTCAAGTTGTTATGCAGACGTTGAGTAGTGGTCCTGCACCCGTTATTAATTAAAAAAAAAAGCTCTATCTCACCTTTCTCTATGTCCGCAATAGCACACTTCAGGTGATCCTCCGTGATGATCTCCCCGATAACGACCAGCAGGTAGAATTTGCTGTCGTTGAAGTGCTGCGAGGGGCTGCTGGAGGATGTCGGAGACGTCCCCGCGTGGCTCTGGACTGCTAAAGTCTCCATTTCTGCGGATCCTACCAGGGTGGCCATCCTCTCCGTGTCTGTCTGTCCCTTGTAGCTCCCGTACACGGCGCGCGCAGCCTCCTCCCTTTTATTGGCTGCAGGAGCGCCGGGGTGATCTCTCCAGACACAGAGTGGAGCCTCGGTAGGAGTGGCCCGAGGTTTTTATACCAGCAGACATTGTGTCATGTTCGGTAACCGGGGAGAGGAGAGGAGAGAGGGCGCTGGGTTTTTTTCTTCTTCTTCTTCTTCTTTTTCTTTTCCGCACACTCACTCCACAGCTGATGTCATCCGCAACGAATCAAACGCCTCCGGAAGTCACCGAGATGTGCTGCTTTGTGCTGAAGCCTTCATCACTGCTCGGCTGCTTGTATTAGTACTTGTTACTCTTCACAGAAACACGGTTGATGGCGTGTGGAGTACTTTTGAACATATAATTGGAAATGTTTAAAAAAAAAACACATTTTAATCTGCAGAGCTCTCTTTTGAAATTCATTTAAATTCATTTAAATACTTAATTTAAAGATGCATCGTACGCTTAATAGATTATGCTAAACTTTCTAAATAATAAAATACGTTTAAAAAATAAAATAGTTCTACATACAAATATTGTAATATATTATATTACTTTCTAAATACTCAAAGATGCTTATATATCTGACATTTCATGACTGTGCAATACTAAACTGCTGGACTTCCCCTTTAAGTGCTTTATTTATTTATTTACTTTTTTTAACCACTGTTTATTCAAAATATAATTATAAATGTTAAAAAAGTGCTCTCTTTTGAAATACTTCATTTATGTTAAAGCTGACTTTCTAAACAATTAAGTACATTTAAAAAATGAAATATCTGCATACAAATATTGTAATATATAATAATAATACTTTCTTAATACTCAGACGCTTATACATCTCACAAGTGCTCTTATTTCATGGCCGTGCAATCCTCAAAAAAATCATTGTGTTTGTCTGGTTCAGATGATTTAGGCTCAGTTTTCTGTGCACATTTTTTTTTTCAGAGGTGTTGCTCATATAAATATGACCCCAGAAGTTTATTATCTGTGAGCAACTGAATGATTGCTTCTTGTTATCTTTGTAATGTTCAGCAGATAAGATGTTTAGTGTCGTTCTAATGTGTGCAACAAAAATAAAGTCATAAAGTGGCAGTTGCATAAAATATAGAAAAGACAGAAAAGTTCACATCGAGAGATATTAATGATCGGCAGCAAACCACCACATAGCCGTAGAATAATTCAGAAATAACATCACCACGGCAAATCATAATATTAGAATTTGATGGCGGTGTTCTCTTCTTCCCTGAACCCCACATGCACAACGTGTCTGGATCCCTCCAGTGTCCTCACGTAGAGATGAATGTCTTGATGTGGGATCACAGCATCCATCATGTGATCTCGCCCGGGTCGGCTCTTCACAGGCAAACCGGCGGTTTCAAGAGATTCACTTGGAAAAAAAACAAACAACGCGTCTTTGATTGCGGAAAAAGATGCGTTCCATCTCACAAAAACAAGTTTTCCGATGAAAGAAATATCGAATCAGAGGAGTTTTAAAGCGGAGCGGCTACAAACAGCAGCTAAAAAGAAAGAAGATCAAAGGGTTCCAGTCTGTTATATTTTACCAGCAAGGAAACGGCTCGTGTGTGTGTGTGTGTGTGTGTGTGTGTGTGTGTGTGTGTAGATATTAAATGCTTTTGGCAATGAATATTAAAGCAATTTTTTAATCATACGATGTAAACATAAAAAGATGCTTCCCAGGAGAATCGTTTAAAGCAGCAGCTAAAATTGTTGCAAGAATAAAGGTCACGCATTTGAAAGCTCAGGATGCACACACACACACACACACTCTCTCTCTCACTTTCTCTCTCTCTCTCTCACACACACACACACACAACCCTGACTTTCCTCACTGTTGCCATCCTGTCTCGTGGATGGCGTCCCTGCAGGTGCGCTGTTTACTTTAATAAGGCTCAGGAACAGGAGTCCACTCAGCAGTGTGTGTGTGTGTGTGTGTGTGTGTGTGTGTGTGTGTGTGTGTGTGTGTGTGTGTGTGTTGCAGGGCCCTTGTGGGCTGGGCTTTGGTCACATTCTCCTCCGGCCGTGGGAGGGCAAATCAAACATTCATCATACGCAGCTGGGAAAGATGGAAGGCATTAAAAATACAACAGGCTGCCACCAAAAGTCCCCGAAGGATGAAATGAACATGTGTGTTGCTTTCAGGAGGGGGGCTGATGGATCAGACCGCTGCAGGATTTTTGTTTTGTGCACATGCATTCGTATCTACGTCCATGCAGTTTAAAAAAAAAACAAATGGAAAGATTTTAATAATTCAATAACCTTGAACCCTTGTGGGTCTTACAAAACATGAAATCCTGGGACGCCCCGGGTCACTTGTAAAAACAACAAAGACACCGCATCATGTCCACGGGTGGGTCTGTACAACAAAGAGACTTATTCAGTAAAAGGACAAAATATACAAAGAAGAGACATACATGTTGTCATGTGTCTTTCACATTGTTAATGATGTCCTCCAATACATTTGCAGCTTCTTTTTTTTTACCAATGCACCTGCACCGTCTGAGCTGTCTTTGGTTCAACAATCAAAGGGCTGCAGCTCTTTCAGCTCACTTTGGCGGCCATGTTTTTAATTCTGATTAAGTTACTTCCCTATTAGCGAGGTACACGTCATCAGAGATGTTCCTTTGTTTCCGGCTCAGTGTCGCTGTCGCTCCTTTCAAAACTTCACTCCTCAAAGTGACCAAAGTGAACGCTTTCTGTCCCCTTTGGTCACGGTTGATACTTTTGACAACTCAATTTTGATTGGAAGTTAAAAGCATCGCCGTTAGAAACGTCCCTGTTGGAAATGAGAGAATAAAACCGACCTCCTTTATCTGCGGCGTCCCGCAGGGGTCAATTTAAGATCCTCTTATATTTTCAGAAGGTCTTGCCCCTCATTGTTTTACTTTTAATTATGTTTTACCTTTAAAGTACTACAATGATAGTAGTTTGTTTTCCTTGACTTGCTGTGAGTAATCATGTCTGAATGACAAATATCCAATATATTTCATTATTTTTGGCATGGAAACAGCCATCTGCCCTGACTTGGCATGAGCCCACAATAAGGGCTGTATTGCCATGGTGAGAGAGAAAGGGTTTGTGGGTAAAACATCGTTTCACTGGCTGCATCTCGCTGGCTCCTCCTGTGCAGAGTTGGCACGCGATGTTCATAATGGAACATATGTCCATAACAGTTATTAACATTTACATTTATGACGATAGTTACGTTATAGTCGCACTGTTTAATTGCCGTGAAGCACGGCAGACCTTTAACAGATGAGGGGAAGCACAGATGTAACTAACATCCATAGTGTTATAACAGCCGACACACACCATGTGTTTGAGCAGTGAGATGTTCACCTTGAGCAAGGTTGACGTGCAACGCATGTTCATCCCACAGATCTCACAGGAGAGGTTGAATTATGCTGGTTAAACCTTCTAAACATGAATTATTTGTTATTCAAGTAACTAAATTTAGGACGGAGCGATATGAAAGTAATGTATTACTCAAGTGTTATGCAATAACAAAGAGAAAATTCAATTAAATCATAACGACTACGACAGTAATGTGAAGCTTACATGTTAATAAACTGTTTTTCAGAAAACGCTTCGGTTACTTAAAGGTTCTCTACATGATATTCAGAGCGTCGACATCGCAGCAAACAACTATTTGCTATGTAACGGTATCTAAAAAGAGTGTTTGTTTGAATTATAAACAGCCTTTACTTAGAGAACGTACAACACAGAGCAGTACAAACGAGGTATGGATGGTGTGGTGTGGAGGATTGTGCTTCACAATCACACAAAAAAAACACAAAAACAAATGTTTTCTCCAGTAAATGCTGCAGTAATTAGTGAATAAAGCAAGAGCCCCTCTCTCTCGTCCCTGCCTCGTTTCTCTGTGGTGTTCCTCTCGGCCGGCCTGCACCCTGCTGAGCTGACGACACCAATGTGTCACCCCGTAGTGTGTGTGTGCGGGAGTGTGTGTGGGTGTCCGAACATATACAGTACAATTGACCGAGAGGGACAGAAACGGAAAGGCGCCGTAGAGTTCAATCAATCCGTGTCCACGAGCACACACAGTGTCACGCGCTCGGCCGCGACGCTCAGTCGGACGCAGACGGTTTATCACTCTGTCTGACTTCATCCTGCCCGGGGAATCTGCTGTCAATCAAATCCCAGGCCGTGAATACTAGTGTCTGACCTGTTTATCACGACACAAAGGTCAGACAGATGAGCTATGACACTGCGCACAGCAGTGGTGTGTGTGTGTGTGTGTGTGTGTGTGTGTGTGTGTGAAGCTTCTGAACCCTGGTGTGTCTGTTTCAGACGACTGCTGCTGTGCATGGAACATGGCTGCAGAGAGGTCAGATTGAGTGGAGATTATTAGTCCCATGAGACACGGCCGCGGGGATGCCAAAGTCGGTCAGACGTCCAATTTGGAGGACACATCACAGATATCAGACGCACACATCCACGCATGTTGCTCAGAACCACAACTATTGTTGGGATTGCCGTGAAGCTTTTCTGTTTTCTTCCTGCTTCTGGATAAAGTGTCATATTTCTTTTTGCAGAAGCACGAGGAGGCAGAGTCACGATGTCCTCCCTCCATGACCCGCTCATGTGCACTTCACTCATTGATCCTCGAGAAAGGAAAGATTCGTTATCGTCCATTAAGGCATCCGCTCGGGTTTAAGGAGCAGAGGATCCAGATGACGCGCCGGTTTTTACTGCTTCAAAGGAAATGCATCACCAGCAGGGCGTCATGTTTCATAAAGCCATCTGGTTTTATTGCATTGGAGATTTGCTTTATCTGTAGATTAGAACTCATGGGCAGCTCGCAGACGACAGGAGAGGCTTTTCCATAAGTGGACTGAAAGCGCCCTCTTGTGGCGAAACAGTGAAGAACAAATGACGTCCTTCAGTTGGAGTTATGTTGAGCAATATCTTTACTGCAACGCTGCCACCAGATTGTGAATACTAGAAACTATTATGTTGCCGGCACTTTGGTCCATGAGTTAATCATATTATTTTCTCTTTTGCACAAAAGAATGATGAACATAACAGCTTGCGTTGTTAATATTTATGTGCTCATTCTTGTAGATTTAATCCAGCAGCGATTGATTAAAAGCAGTAATATCACACTGCATAAATTAATCCATGACAGATTAACGTCTTGCATTGAACATTTGAAAAGTATTATCAGCTATTCCATGTCAATAACGGTGTATTTTATATGCAATTATTATTGCGTATTAATTAATTGAAATATTCTGCGTGGTCGGATCCAAAATAAAATCATTTATCCTTTAATGTTGGAGTTCTGTTTAAACTGTGTTGCATTGAAAAGCTTTGGGATTTGCTGGAAAATACAATACTTTCAGCTATGCTATCATAATATCATAAATGATAATAATCACTGTTAATCACCGGTTGCTTAATATTTTTTCTTCTTAGACGCACAACTTCTTTTCAACATGAATAATCGCGGCAGGTCGTTCAATAGTAAATGCAGGATGTTGGTTTTGTGTACATGGACAACATTTATATATATATATATATATATATATATATATATATATATATATATATATATATATATATATATATATATATATATATATGTTTGTCTTGCTCTTCCGTGAGCACGACTTTGATGACTAAACTTCCTGCTGAAGTCCTTCGTGGCCACCCATGAGAGCTCACAGTTCACTTCCTGTATCGATGTTACACCCTGGTACAAAAAAACCCTTCATCATTACATCATGCACTTCCTCTCTGATTCTCACTTAAACCGCTCCGACGTGTCCTCACCTGAAATCCACACACAGAGGTTCTGGCACTGACCTCTCCACCATCCACAGGAACAACAGGTGAGTGTTCAGTCTGTGAGGTCTCGCTTTTGCACAATGCTGCGCTTTTTTTTTTTAACCACAACATCAGCCTGCTTATTATCTGAACGTGTGCACTGGGCCACTATTTGTGATTAAAACACCGCCAGTGAGTGGAGCTGTGGTGCCGCAACAAGAAGGAACATCACCTCCATCTATCTTCAGCTTGGCCATTCGTGTGGAGAACAGTTTATAATTTGGGTCCGGGAGTTTAAAGGAATAGTTTGGGTACGTTTACGGAAACTTATTCCCGGACAGGAGAGGAGCTTTGCCAACTTTAAACATCTCTTCTAAATATAAGGATGCAACCTGCAGCTTGGCTGGTAATGGGGAGACTAAAGGCGGCATCTGCATGTGCAACGTAAGAAAATACGCCTTTCAGCACCTCTCAAGCGCACTAATTACTTCACATGCAGTTTGTTTAATCTGTAAAGTGTGCAAACAGCAGAACTTCAGGAAGTCACTTCCTCAGGCCGAGAACTAGCCCCGCCCCCGTCCGCCTTTTCACGTTGTCTTGAGACTCCTCTGAGGAGGTCGATGCACTTGTGTGCGTCAACGTACACGTGTGCACTCCGCTGTGTGTGTGTTGTGAACTGTTTCCATTTCAACACGGGCATCCCGGCAGCTGCGAGGTCCATTAAACAGTTCAGGGGAAATACTTGGCACCTGCAGCTCAATATCACACATGGCGGCTCCCCTTCCCGACATCTCCCGGTGTCCTGGAGCGACTCAGCGGCAACGAGAAGCTGTGGGAAAAGAAAAACACACAGAGGCTCCAAAGTACAGAGACATTAAATCAGTGTAAAATGATAGAAGCTCTTTGAAAACAGTGAGACGTTTCTCGATGTAAGCAGTTCAAAAGAAACAGCAGAACTCCCTTTTCCCAGGGAAAAGCAGCGGCCTCTTGTTTTATCAGACCGGTCACTCGTGTTGTCGCATCTGTAGGTTTTCAAGCCGCAGTTTCACACGTGGAAGACATGTTGTTCTTGTTGTTGTTCTGTGCTGACCGGCACACATGGTTCTCTACGCTCTGAGGCTCTCTGATCTGGTTCCCGTCGGGTTAAAGGATCACTCACTCCTTATCTTCATGATGCTTTCCACCAACGGGCTGACTGATGTTCATCCAAAGCTCCGGCTGAAACACACACGCACACACACACACACGCACACAGACACACACACACACACACATTCCTCTGGTTGACTTCATGTTGACCATCTGTAACAGTTCAGCTGTGTCTCACTACAATAAAAGTGGTCAATTTGCTTCTCGGTGTTTTTTTTAAAACTCTTTTATCGTTGTGCTGCTACTTTTTCGCTAAATTAACGCGTTCCTGTTTTTTGTGTGCCTTTTTTTAAGTGTACACTCACTTTTGGTGGTTAAACATGATTTGGTATTTTTCATTGTCTTCTTGCTGACACGTCTAGATGAGAGAGAAATATAATATAATGAACATGAATATAGAGTAAAAACGTTGCTCTCGCTGCTCGCGGTCAACGTGTTGCTCGTTGTGTGTCGTGCTGTCCGTGGTGCTGATCATGACTTTGGCTCTTAAATAGTGTGTGTGTGTGTGCGTGCGTGTGCGTGCGTGTGTGTGCGTGTGTGTGCGTGTGTGTGCGTGTGTGTGCGTGTGTGTGTGTGTGAATTGTAAAGTTACTTTATTAGCTGATGCTATGTCAGCGCTCTGTTTACGGCTTGTTATGCTGCCCCCAAGTGGCCACATAAAGTAAAGTAGTGCAGGTCTAACGCTGACACTATTGAGTCTTTCTGTGTACTTTTACTTTTTTAATACACTACAAAACTGTAATCATAGCTGCATATTTGAAAAAGCAAGAACTCCACAACAGCCTGAAGTTATGCTTCTGTGGTGAATTCAGCTGGTTAGAGAAGATTCAAGAGATTTGTTTGTCATTTGCATTGAAAAAGGTACATTGGAGCTATTGGAGCAATGCTCACTGGCACAGAGGCAATAAAAGGCTCACAGATTTAAATTAAACAAGCAGCATGAATTTAATGTGGTTTAAAACTGCTTTCCTTCATCAGACATGCTTTGAACAAAAAGCTTCTTTAAAAGATTGACACTGGAAACATTTACAGAAGCTTCCTCAACCTCGTGAATATGTCGTTATTTGCAGTGTAAATACAGCATTAAGTATTTTCCCCAAGTGTTCAACGCACATAACAGTATGTACAAGCACAGCTTAAAGTCTTAAGAGACTCTTTAACGCACTGACACACACACAGAGGACTGATGATGCAGACTCACAACAACAAGGCGCACGCCGTGTTGTTGCTTCTTTGCTGACTGATGCTCTCGCTGTTGGAGGCTCACGTCTAACTTCTGGGTTAAACACCGTCACGTCGCAGCAATGACGCCGAGCCCAAAGCAACTGTTTATCTGCTGTGGAAACCACCTTTATACTGGAAATGTTGTTCATCATCGAGAGAGATATGACTGTGTAGATCCATAAATCAGTAACAGGACAGACAAACAAGTATTCACGGTGACACGATCGTGTTAAACTGCACAACACGGGCACACGCGAGTAAAAACAAACACAAAAAGACAGTTCCTTTCAGCCTCTTCTTCCCCGTTTGTGACCAGAGAGACATCATGCGCGCAGCAGATAGAGTCTCACTTTCAAAAGGTGGAGACAGTAAAGTTGCTTTTTTACCCACAAAGAAAATCAGAACTGTTTATTTTCCGGGTATGTTACACATACGAGGAATTTGTCTTGGCGGGTGGTGCACACGTTAGACAAACGACAAGAATCAACAATACAGGGCAACAATTAGTGTTTCAAAGTCAGTTTTATTGGTCAATTCCTCCATTTGTGCAACCATACAGAAGAGTTGAAGTCATGTTTCTCTTCTGTCCGACATAAAGTGAATGTAATACAGCGCAAAAACAGTTCAAAGTTTTTAAAAAAAACATATAAACAACATAAATTCGGAAACAATGAAAACTGTAATAGACTATAAGTCTGTGTTCGAGCAGTACTCATGTTTGAGTTCAACATTCATTCATCTTTTAGCTCAGTTTTGGTCTCCACCATCTATCAGGATACCTACTCGAGTGGTTTAGAGGGTTTTTTTTGCTGCATCAGCGATGACAGAAGTGTGACTGAACCGAAACATTAAAGTTGCGGCTCGGAAAAGTCCTGCCGGTAGATTTGTAGGTATTTTTTTAAGGAATAAAACTTTGTGCGTCCCGGTCACCCTCGAGCTGGTTGATGCTGTCACGCTGCAGCAGAGGTCAGGTCTGGCCAATGTTACGGCCGTCTGCCAACGAGAAAGCCGACATTGTTTTCTATCCACAGTGTTTACAAAACCAAGTATAGACTTCTTTTAAGATGGCCAGCTCGGCCGGGCTTGGGAACATTTTTTTTTTTTTTAAATTGCCACAAACGTTACATCACATGGGCGCGAGTTTGTAAAGTTAAACCTCCGAATTGCGTAATCCCACTTCTCCTCTCGTCTCCCACGTATCTCTGAGCCACAAAAAAAGACGTTAATAAAAAAAAAACAATGCTTTATCTGTGGCTAAATGTGTGAAATTGCTTGTCACGATCGTTGTTTTTTTGGCGAGAAAGTACCTCTAAAAAACCAAAATGAAGGGAATTCAGCTGTCCGAGTTGCTGCACTTAGAAAAAAACAAAACCCTCCCTTCACGTCGGCGTGCTCTAAGTTTATCCAGACAACCTGCACTGTTTAGTATCCAGAGATGAACACAGTGATGATCGTTAGCGATGCCACCGCCTGGAAACAAGCCGCATGTGTTTGTGCACTGAAACATAATAGTTTGAGGCTTTAAGAGGGAAAGAAAAAACACGTTTAGATAATGGAAAGTAGAGATAAACATAGTGGGAACTACTGCTGGCGTTGGCTCAGTGTTTTCACTATACAGACATGGTGCACAGTGCAATGCACAGCTGTCTCCCGATGTGTCATTCCAGAGCAATGACACACGGCAAAGAGCCTTTTTGCAGCTCCGGACAACTGCAGAGATGGAACAGGACGCTCCCTCGGGCCCGAGAAAAGGAGCCGACGCCAACGAGTCTGTGAGCGCCGCGAATGAAGCGACATGAAGCGACATGAAGACACGTTTGTGATGCGGAGGAGTCCAACATGTGCGCGGCCCAGTGGAGTTGTGGAAGAATGAAACGAGCCCACTTTCTCCTGGGAAAGCATTGGCCTCAGACAGATCACACACACACACACACACACACACACACACACACACACAATATTTGGCCTGGATTCCCTGGTCAGGAGGGGAATTCAGAGCTTACATCACTGCGTAGTCCAGTCAGGGTCACGCAAAGTGCTGCTCGGCTCCTTTTTCCACAGAAACGAGGAACAGTAGCTCGGCAGATGGAAAACACAACGCGCGGCAAGATGTTGCAACGATGAGGGAGGCACTTTATTCAGATTGTTATCGAGAATTCTCTCAAAGGTCTACGTCCTAGTTGTGTAATTGTGCAGAACAACCGTTGTGCAGACAGTTATACAATTGTGGGAACGCGCTCTCTTGCTGTGAGTCCGTTAGCTTAGCTTAGCTTGGACTGGAAACTGTTGGAAACAGCCAGCTGTCCAGAATCATTTGTGAGCTGCATCATTCATGTTATTTTATTGCTTGCATAAAATCAATACACACTGTACACCTGATGACATTTTCTATTCATTTCACACGGATATGGTTCATGTAAACATAAACTACAAAATAAAGTGTTTCAACACGCAGAAATTAGTTTGAATATTTGCTCTCTATTTTTTTCATGAGATTTTTTTTCGATTCCCTGCCATGCATTCCATTATCTCAGCTCCAGAACATGTCTTTCAGCTTACACATCATTACCATGTCACATAAATCAAAGAATACTCGGCTGTCATGTCTCGACTGGTCGGCTGAAGAGGCATTCGAGGATCCGCGGCTCGTCCTCCTCTATAAAAAAAAGAGAAGAAGGTGATCAGCGTCGGTTAAAAGATTGGAACGCAGAAACAAACACCGTCTGAACTTTGACTTCTCACCTCTCTGAGAACCGGCCGGACAGTCAGAGCGCGCCATCGCCCCTCCATCAATCAGGAAACTCGCATTAACGAGTAGTTATCTCGACGGTTTTCTGCAGAAAAATGAGAACGTTTATGAGAACCAGATGATTGCTAATACACTTGAAATTTGGGAACTTTTCAAAAGGTCCCTACTTCCATTCAAATTGTTGTTTTCTTCCTAATAGACCGGCCGGGGCTGTCTGGAAGACGATGTCCAATATAAGTGTATTTCTTTGAAAATCTCTCTTGAGAAATATTCACTTTGGCTGCACAAAGTTTGTATAAAGTAAACACCAATTTCGCTCTGTTTTTTAAATATTTTCATTTTAGAAGATACTTTTAAAATTGCACAATTTCATGTTTTCAAAGCACCAAAGTTGCCTGGGCTCACTCAACAGGAGCACGTGCTCTGCTGCAGGCGTCCGCATGTACACACATATTGTGATATCGTCGCATGAACTTCCAGAAAGTCAATGAATGAAACACACGGTGGCCTCACAGCGGGTGAAGCAACTCTTCAGGCCTCCATCCATCACTGCCCACGGCGTTTACCTCATAGCTTTTTGTAATTAATATGCAAACAAACCATCATCATATTTTCAAGTTTGTAGCATTTATAAAGTCAGACGCATCCATTCACTTGTTTAAAAACCCTGATGGGACTCTGGTACGTGTACATTCCTTGAAGCGCTGGGTGGTCGCGTGTCTGTTTCTTTGAGGAACATCGACTCCACGCCTGCTTTCAACCTGACGCCGTATGATATTTAACGTGATTGGTCTCATGCACAAACACATTTTACTTACTTATACGTATACTTTATTCATGCATTTAGTATGGATTGACATTTTACTTATTGTTGTTCCTCATATTCATCGCGATTCACTGCTGTTTTCAAGCCAAATCGCCCCTTTGGGACATAAAGCCTTCCTCTACACACAAGCATCAGTTACTGAAGGGCATGTTGGCCATCGGTGTGCAGAAAACATGGGCGAGAGAGAGAGAGAGAGTAGGTAGTGAAAAGGTAGAGCGGAGAGGGAAAGAGACACGTTTACAGGATAAAAGCCCTGGAGGAAAGTGCATCTTATAAAATGACATTTACATCCAGATCTGTAATTTGGAGGCAAAAGCAAGCGATGTGGATTTTATTAAATGCCGTCAACACTCAAGTAGAAAGGAGGAAATGTGTTTTGCATGAAAAATACTATTTAAAAATACTGGTTTCTGTCATGTCGAAGTACTTTAAGTTCCTCAGAGCCACCAGAGCAGCATCATTGTCGCCAGAAGTCCAGTCAGAGCGCTGAGGAAATGACCAAGTACGGCTGTTAGCTTAGCTTAGCATCAAGCCTGAGAAGCAGAAGCAGACCTTAAACTCCTTTGACCGGGTCATGTATGTGGGGAGGTGGTTTTGATAATGTGAAGATCCATTGAGTTACAACTTCAAGTTAAGTTGTAGATAAATAGCGACAGAGGTCAGAGGTCAGAGGTCAGAGGTCGTCTATCTGATGAAGGCCTATCTGGAAAGGAATTCAGGGGTCAAAGTGGTGACATCGTCTCGTTGGGGCTTTGCACAGACTCGGTGACGTGCATGAATTTCTAGATGGGGATATTTGCCAAAAATGCCTTTTTCTTTTGCCCAAATGACACCGTTATGCTGTTAATATCAATCTTTAAGAGAAGTATGCTGGTGGGTGTAAAGCATGCCTCCAGCTCTGGAATGCACCTCGTCTCCACACTGCCAGGAAATAAAAGACTGTGGTCGGGTTGAAGTCGCTCTCGTAGGATTCTGGGGCTTGGGAAAGGTTTGCAATGTGGCCATGATTTATTAAAAGAAAGTTACAGTCTCGAGCTTCTTTAGGAGGAGGAGCCGATTCCCTAAATCCCAAATCTTCCAATCTTCCTCATCTTTGAGGTCAGCTCTTTGAGTGTGTGGTGCATGAACACAGCGCCGCATCAGCAGCTTTTATTTGACACAACGTTCATTATCTTGCAGTTTTTTGCTGCAAAATTCAAAGACATTCAGATTTATCATTTGCTGTATCACATTTTCACTGCAACCTCTTGGTCCATTTCCTCCTCCATGGCACTTTTTAATTATTTTTTTTTACTGATAACGGATTTAATGACCTGCAATAAAACAGGTAAAATACATAATTTCTGTTTATCTGAACAATAAAATGATATTTTATTTGCATTTTTTTTTTTTTAAATGCAAAAGCTTGATGGAACATTTGAATGGTCAATGGACTCGCATTTGTACCGAACACTCAAGGTGCTGCACACTGCATGTCAACATCACGTAGTTACACGCACACACACACACACACACACACACACACACGCACACACGCGATCGAACCGCAGGCCATTGATGAGTTGGTCGTATTTTTTGGAGACAACAGTTTCTTACCTGTATTGTTTGAAGTCTGTTTGTCGTTGTCGAGCAGACGTGTTCTCACAACTTAACCACTTGAACCGAGCACATCGTGTACGAGACTTCACTCATCGGAAACCACAAAGTCACACGTTGCATTCGAAGGCAGCGGCATCAGAGCTCTGTAGTCATGAGAAGATGGAGGCGACACGTCGCTGAGGTCACACACTGAGTCAGCTGCAGCACAATATGGGAGATTTGTATCAAAATATATATAAAAATTAAGCCTGAAGAAGCATCAGCGCTTCTACTTTGTGTGTGTGTGTGTGTGTGTGTGTGTGTGTGTGTGAGAGTGTGTGTGTGTGTGTGTGTGTGTGAGAGAGTTTATATATGGTGATGCTTCAGCATTATGAAGTACAGCATATGGATGTTTAACGTTACATACAGTATTATGATAGATCCACTTACTAGTGTTAAGACACACACACACACACACACACACACACACACACACACACCTTGGACTCATCCCTTCCCGAGATATAATGATCATTTAAGCTGGGCTGCAACTAACAATTTCTTCTTCTTCTTCTTCTTCTTCTTCTTCTTCTTCTTCTTCTTCTTCTTCTTCTTCTTCTTCTTCTTCTTCTTCTTCTTCTTCTTCTTCTTCTTCTTCTTCTTCTTCTTCTTCTTCTTCTTCTTCTTCTTCTCCTCCTCCTCCTCCTCCTCCTTCTCCTTCTTCTTCATCTTCTTCTCCTTCTCCTTCTTCTTCTTCTCGCCTCTCGTTCACTTTGCAAAGTAAAACCTGGCAGAGCCACTTTGCCACTCAGGAAGCTGCCCACCTCAAACAGGAAGTGCTTTGTTTTTCTCTGCAAATGTTTCGTCACTTCAGGCCAGCAGGCCCCAACAGCCCCGTCGTTGGGAAAATAAACACACATGCGCATCAGACGGTGTATCTTTCTCTGGGTGTTCTGTAAAGACGCCTGTTTTATTCAGCCAATCCCGCCCTGAAGACCACGTTTTGCTCTTTCACTGCGTTTATTTCTGCCCTTTAACTCCGACACGCTGTCGGTGTGCGCGAGTGTGTTTTCGAGGCGCCGCCATCTCGACGAACTTGAAGAACTTGATATCTCCGCGACACAATTCCAGAGCAATTAGTCAGACTTGTTTGCGTATTGAGCAACAACACATCGATACGGTGCAGATAAAGAAGGAAAAGATGTAACCATGGACATAATGAAAGTAAAACTTTAAGACTAAAGTTCCTCATCGTAATGAATGACATACTGTGACATCATGAGCAATAGAACGCAGTTATCAGCTGCACTTTTATTCGATTTTTTAGCTTTTTTGACTGTTTTTTAATGTTTTAATGACTGTTCTTAATTGTTTTTAAATCTTGTTTTCTCTGCATTATGTTTTGATGCTTTTAATGGTTTCATGTGAAGCACTTTGAGTCTCCTTCTTGTTGAAATGTGCTCTATAAAAAGACACTCGTCTTGCATTACAGCCACATCATACAGCTTTCAAAGATAAAATACACAAAACAATATCTTTATTTCAGTATTACTAGTTCATACATGCTGCAGCATTTGTGTTAAAGCGTCGCAGCGCCAAGTGGCTGCTTGTTATGTCAAAAAGAAAAGGAGATAATGCTCCTGGTCCCGTGAGTGAGTGAGCGTGCGTCCCATCCGGCAGCGCCACATTGCATCATCTCTTTAAAGGCTCATTCGTGGCTGCATGCACCTGCGCCCGACTCACAGCGTTCTCAAAAAGACCTGCTGATGCTCTGGCTGACGGACACGCTCGCGTCACCGCCGCCAGCAGCCGCTATGTACCAAACACGCCGAGTGTGTGGCACGTAAACACAGCGCGGCCTCAGCAGTGTTTATCTTTTGGCACAAAGTTATTGATTTTGCAATCTTTTCCTGCGAAGTTCAGTCAAATCCAGACGTCTGTAAGCAGAAAGGTTTTCGATCTTTTCCCACCTGTTTGGCTCCGTTTCCTCCTCTCTGGCTCTTCGTCCTCTCACCTTTCACTGATAATGGACTCCGATTGGACGTCCGGTGCGTTAGAACTTGCTGTTTTATCTTTTTATGTTTAATCTGCAGCGGAAAAATACGGAAGCTGTCAGATTGAAGCCTCTGTTTTCATGTGACGAACGTCTAAGATGGCGGATCACTGAAGAGTTAATCAAAGTTTTAAATACGGGTTTGAGATGTGTGGTTGGATTTTATTTGACGTATTCTCCCCTGAGATATTCAGTTTGATGTCATTTCAAATTGGAATAAAACAAGACAATAACGAGCGCCTGATGGGTCACAAACTCTTCTCCTTTCACCTGCATGCTTTACTTTAGTTTGATGTCAAAGATAAACATTACCTGCTTTGTTTAAATAATAACGTCTCAGTTTCTCTGCAACCACGAGGCATCGACTAGGACGTAAACGTGTCCGTGGACTCGAGCGCAGTAACACTTTGACTACTTCAGGAAGGCTTCAGCACGTGGACTTACTGCAGACGGAAACAACAGCCTTTAACGCTCATGTCACAGAAAAAAACTCAAATAAAACTAAAGTGGCCGCTCGCTTTCATGCAGCTTGTTCGCCGATAAAAAAAGACTTGTTTTTATTCGCCGTTTAAGGGACGTGTGAAAAGACAAGTGCCCGAGGAAACCCAGGGGGGGAAATGTGAAATTAAAATGCTTATTTTATAGCTGAACACCGGTTTTATTTAAACAAAGGTGCCTTTGTGTCCTCGTAGGCAGCAGCAGCAGCAGCAGCAATTAGCCCGATTAGCCCGAGGGCTAAAATGGTGGCAAGCACCAATAAGAAAACATGTCCACAGTAGTTAGAGAGAGAGAACACACACACACACACACACACACTGTACGGTGTAACTGGCATGCACAGCAGAGTCTTGTCGTTCAACCGTCGTCATCTGCTCACATTTATTGTGAAGGCATGCAGAGGAGGACAGGTGTGGCTCTGTGGCATCACGACATGCCGGCAGCCGCTACGACTCCTCATCGCCTCGTTCCATTCAGATAAGAAATAAATCCTGTTTCTCAGAATATTAGACATTAGATATAACTTCCTGCTGTTTTAATGTTCAGCCCGATAGAGACAGAGTGGAGGGAATGAAAGGTGTGAGACTACTTTTCTTTTCTTCCGCTCCGTGGATGTTTTTTATTTGGATGTGAGGTCCAGGAGCTGCAGGGTGGAACACGACGTTCCAGCTTCTGTTTATGGGAGGGGCAACCAGAGAAAAAAGCAACCGAGTGAGGCTGGGATTAGCTACGGGACGCTACGCACCGAGCGATGACGACTCAGTTTATTCAGTCTATCATGATAATACAAGACAATATTAGTTATTTTAATATGCAAAAAGAACAGAAAGTTAGAGGTAGAAGCAAAACATGCCGACCCTAAAATATTATTATCAATTAAATCAGATAAGTTATTTGAAATGAAGAAAAATAAAATAAATACATACATACACATATACATCTTCCATATAGATGCATTTCCTTCACACTTGTAACCCTCAAATATTGTTTTATAAACAATCCTTTTGAAAAATTCTTGATATAATCCGAATAATCATCAAAATATGCACTAAAAATATGCAATAAAAAGTCACAATATGCACTAAAACCACACAAGAATCATTTTGCCTCAGCATCATTTTTAGTAAAACGCCTCAATAAAGAAATATCATCACGATGTGAGTTCTTCATCACTTTCCCACCACGATTATCCCGATAATAATCCTAAACCATCGATACGGTGAGACGAGGACGACAAGGGAAACCCAGTGGCAGTGTGAGGCATTGCAGCACGTTTTTATATCAATAATTCAGTCACTATATTACAGTTATTGATCGATAATTCAAGGGTGGAAGTGTTGATATAAAAAAAAAAGAGGAAAATCTTCCAAAAATGTCACGTTCAACACGGGATTCTGACTTTTAAGAGTGACACCAAAGCATCTTTTGGTGCACGCTCTGCTCCCGGGACATGCAGCCGCCGTGCAGTGTTACCCACAATGCATCAGCGTAAACAGCCGGGTCGGACGAGGTTAAGTGCTCCTAGAAAGTTGGCGTCTACGGAGGCCTGCAGGGTTCTGGATCACCCGAGGTGAAGTACAGACGCAGCACGCCAAGCTGTGTTTTGTGTGTGTACGATGAAAAAAAAGTTCACCAGAGGTTGTTTGGCGAGCGTCTTAATTTGCTAATTATACAAGGCATCTCCTCCGTCTCTCACAGACGCAGATACACGGTGGAAGCTTCTGGGACATGAAGTACTTGATGTTTGCTCTTCGAGCCGCCGGAGGGGAAATAGTTTGCGACTGTTGAGACTTGTTCCTCTAAAGCTTATGTTAAAACCGCACCTGAGTGTCGAGCTGATGAGCATAATTATAGCCATAAACGTCTGAGGATCTTTATGAATGTACTGATTGAGAGGGGAAACCTGGGGTTGGATTAAAAATGGAAGAAGAAGAAAAAAAACAATGTCGGAAAAAAAGCAAAGAAAGAAAGAAAGAAGGTGAAAAGTCCACCGAGAAAAAAGAGCTTGCTCGGGAAGGAGATGCTCACAACGGACACACACACACACACACACACGCACACACACACCATTAAATTGACTCTGTGCTCTTTAGTTTTCAATTTGTATCATTATTGTCAATATAAAAGCAAACGATAATTCTCCAAAAAGCTGCAACTTTATAATAAGTAACTATTCAAGTAACTCCGGATCACTGATTATTAATTAAAGTTGCTTTTTGACATGAGCACAACTCCCCGAGTTGATTATTAGCACCGGAAAAGGCTGCGTGAGACATTCCTGTGTTTCAAAAATGGTTAAACATTAATTGCAAAGTGTTGCTCGTGGACACAAAACCAGTTTGAGTTGCATCAGGAAATCCAACTGTGGAGTTTTGATACGTTATCAACCGTCCGTGTGTTAATAATTCACCTCGCGCTGTACAAAACAACACACTGGTGCGCAAAGGAAGGACGGCGCTGATGGGAAACGGACGTCATCTCAAAGACCCTCCGCTCAAACTGACGTTTCTCGAGGCGTCTGAAGTCTTTACAAACGGCTTCAAGGCCGTCACGTTCACATCCAACAGGAGGATCTGTTTATTGGTCAAAACAACAACATCATCCAACAACAAAGTATAAATAAACCCCCCCCCCCCCAAAAAAGTGCAAATAAAATCAAGATTGACTTGGCGTCAGCCGGGCTGCACACGCGATCGACACATTCGAAGCCATTTAAGCAATCAACAAAGTCGTGCCAACAAAGCTGCCATGGCGGGGTGATTACAGCCTTTACGTGGGTCTGTTGTATGAAAAAACATATAAAAAATCTTTTGTCTTCGACGTAAATCGCTCTGCGTCGGCCTCCGTCTGAGAGGCGTGGCATAGGACCACGCTCATGTGCGTCACGGTGAAAACTCCCCTGATCCGGCGTCTCTTTGTTTCAGCTCAGCGTGACGGCGCGGCCACGCCGCGGCGCTTTGAATGCCACGAGCTCGAAGGCGCGATGACACTTTATTACGATTCGTCACATGTTCGTCAATTTCTCTCCTCGAGAGGATCTGGGCCTCTGAAGCGCTGCGGTTTCCCTCTCAGCTCCTCGTCTGTGTCGCGTTAAACCCGATCGCGGCTTCGAAGCGGCTTTTTTAGTTGGATGCAGATGAGCCGGTCCGTGTGTGAAGCAGCAGAGCGAGGCGGAGAGCGCCGGCGACGTGAGAACCCACGAGGTCTCTCATCTGACAACGATTCCCCCTTTTTCATGAGCTTTGATAATGAGTTCGCAAACTGTGAAACAATGTGGTACGAGAACAACGAGCAGAGAGGAGGAACTGTTCCCTGGATGTCCAGGAACACAGAAATGTAGAAATATATTTCATCCTGGAAGTCCGCGGTTCTCAAACTGTGGGGCGCGACCCTCTAGTGGGGCGCGGAGGTATTACAGGTGGGGCGCTGGGGGAGATGCAGATTCTTTAAAAAAAGAAGAAAAAATATATATATTTTGTTTAAGAATGCTTTATTAATCCCACAGTGGGGGATTATTCTCTGCATGTTACCCATCATCCTTAGTAATGAAGGAGCTTTGTGCTGCTGTGAAGCTCTGGGGCTTCAGTGCCTTGCCCAAGGACACTTCAACATGAAACTATGGGGAGAAAACAGGGATCAAACCAGCTTCCTTGGTCATCTTTTTGCCAAATATGAGTTATTTTCTGCACATATATAACTTTATTTGCATTGTTTTAACAAAGTGATTGCACATGTTATTAGTTCTTGTCAGATGGAGCAATCTGGTTCACATGAAAGGGATTTCCATTTTCTTTAATCTATTAATTAAAAAAGAAACACGGATGGAGGAGTCTCACAAAGTTGGAGCATTTTGTTCAATGTTGTTGAGGCACGAACACTTTGCTTCCTTCAAGTGGGCCGCGACAGAAACAGTTTGAGAACACGGCTGTAAGTACAGGCGACTTTTTTTTTTTACCATCACTTGTTTACACATTTTCTTTTTCTGCCTGGAACCGCAGCTGATCCCACTGCTGATGTCTTTTTGGGAACTTTTGCATATGGGGTTAGAACATCCGGGTACTAAGACTTCCACCTTTCATCTGTGCTGTTTTGCAGAACTATTGGGGAGTGAACCTGACTCCCTGGGGGGAAACTCCTTCTTAATGACATGGGAAGTTTGTGTGGGATCTTTGATTAGCCGGACTTTCTCTCCAACAACAACAACAAAAACAGACGACACAAACGCAGACACAGCCATGTATGGCCTTCTGTCTTCAACCGCCTCCGAGTTGTGCAATCTCGCTTCTTCAGGATCATCGACACAAACGTTATTAGAGGAACGCAACGATTGACAGATTTGGGGATGGACGGATCGGGACTTGCCTTCCAGTGATCTGCTCCCTCAATTAGCAACGGAAAAAAAAAGGATCTTTATTAAGACTCTCAGACTGTTGGCACTCGACGTGTCAGAGTGCTAAACCACAACAGCAGAATAAGCAAGAAAATACAGATCCACACATGCAGGAGGAGGGAGAGGGGGGGGGGGGGATGCTCGCTGGCACATTCACACTGTTAATAAATGCTTCGTTCATTTTCTCTTTAACCCCAAACTTGTTCAGCGATGTGAGCCGTGCTCTCACAGCAGCAGTACGTTTCTCTCAATGCTGTTTTCATTGGTTCCCCCGAGGAAAACTTTATCGGTCTCGTCACATGACCCTTCTGCAGAGACCTGCTCTGACATGGGGAGGGTGGAGAGCGGTCGGTCGGTGCTCATAACCTCTGTGGGGAACTCGGGAACTTTTCCCAGGCCGAGAGCGGTTTTTTACTTCATTTTCAGAGTTCCTTCTTGTCGTTTTCTTCTCTGCGCTCAAAGCCATCACAACAACAGATATTATCGTGCCAAAGCCACATCACGCGTACAGCAGAGGTGGAACTCCTTCTAAAAGAGGCCCCATGATGAGGAGATGGCATGATAACAAACAAGGTGTAACTGTTTCATAAGCGCGGCACACAAATACGACTTCCAGGGAGATTAAATGTCAAAGTTTTGAGCTTCCGCTGAAGTTGATGTGCGGCTTCAACGGTTTGATTTTATCAAAATGATGCAACAAGTGTGTGTTTCCATTATGCAGAAATAGAAATCAGAGCTTAAAATGGAGGAGTCTTAAGTCTTAAGGAAGGCGATGATGTTCAGAGTTTCTTTGTGGACGCACGCCGGCATCTGCAGCGTCCATCATTAATACTGTCGTCGTCTTGAAAGCCGTTAAAAATAAACCGGCTGTTTACGTCTGCAAATGCGTTCTTTGATGCTTCGTGCCAACGTGGAGTATGGAGACACAGCTCACGAGGAAAAGGGGGTTGAATCCCTTTTGAAGAGGTCCACGAAAAACATGTAAGAAAATCACATCAATGGCAGAGACGTGTGCAGGTTGGACGCCTATAATTTACACACCACCTGTTCCTGCACGGTGCACTGAGGAGAGAAACCCATTAAAAACAAGTAGAGCTCCTCAAAGTGGAAGGATTTTGATGTTTCAACATGGTGCCCGATGGAATTAAAGGTCACGACCTCTGCCTCGGACCACGAGCGATTGGATTTTGGAGCAAAAGGTAAATATTGATGAGGAGGATTTGATCTTTTCGGTGGTGAGACGTTGGTTCTTTTCCTCTTTAAGGACAGAAAAAACAGGTCAGGGGAAGTGGCATCTCTGTTCAGGTTTCAGTGACACATGTTGAGCATGCAGCACAAATCATCCACCATTAACCAACGCTAACATCCTGCTCTCAGACATCTTGTTTAATGGCCACGAATAACAGAAACGGGTTTGTTAGTTGCTCCTCGTTTGAGTCGGAGAACACAATATCAACTTCCCGCCGAGTGTCCTAACAAACTCTTGAGTATTTATTTAGACGCTACAGCTGTTTTCGCTGCACACAATCCAGCAGAACGCTGACAAACACACGTCTGATACTCTGGCGAAGTGTCACACACGATGATGCAACGCTCATATCTCAAAGTTGTGTTTGTGCGACACTGGAAGTAAAAACCTTGATTTCCTTTTGAGATAACGATGTCAATGACGGTGTGCAGCATCTGCAACGTCTCAGCTGACTCAGCGGCGTGTTTAGAGGCAGGAAAGAGCGGTTAAGAGCTGCTTTCACCACCCAGGGGGGGAAAAAGTACATCGAGATGATGACGCCGGTGTGTGTTCACGTCGGTGAACTTTCAGTTTGAGCGACGAAATGAACTCATAACGAACATGCAGGAGGTCGCTTATTTTGTATATGTAAAAAAAACACTACATAGGAGTTAAGACTGATGAAGCATCTTCAAAGAAGAAGATAGTAATGATTCATTTTAGTCCTTACTCACAACGAGAATGTCTGTTAAGAGTACTGCAGACGGTAAAGAAGATGCAGGAACATTTGAGAGTTCCCCTTTATTTTATGGAAAGAAATTGATATTTAAATACACTTGCCACTTTACCTTATTATTTAAATACACTTGTCACTTTGACATAACCACTTTATCAGCATCTTAACTTAAATTTGTATCCTGTAGATCCAATTGTAAATATTCAGTAGTGTAAATATTCATGCTTCCTTTTTATTGCACTGTATTTCATGTGTGATGTTAAATGTTATCATCTCCCGCCATGCAGGACAAATCCCTCGTGTGTGTAAACTTACTTATAAATGCTTCTGATTCTGATTTCTAACTGTGAATTCAATGTCATTTCATACTTTTGTTCTAATAAAAGTTAAGTAAAAGGGTGCGTTTGTACTTTATATATTTACAAATGTTATTTCTCCTTTTTATTACCTGTTTTTTTTTAGAAGTATTAATTTTTCATGACGTAGATACAAATGTTTCAAATAGAGAAATATACATTTTTGGACATGTAAAAGTGAAAAGATGACATTTTCACGACAAATTAGCATAAATGCAAATACTTAAGGTGCCAGTGCTTATAACTTGTGGCTTTCCTTCATTTCCACCTCTGAAGGGCACGAGGTCATGCAGACTTCTGAAAACACGCATCGGTCTTGATGACGTCTGACAGACGACAGGAGAGGCGTTAAATTCAGTGAGAATAAAGAAGTGAAACTAAGACGGTCCTCAAACGCAACGCGTCGTCCCCGCTGCACGCGCGCCTTCTCCTGCAGCTCACTGGCTGCGTGACGCGCCGAGGAGGAGCCGCGCGCGCCTCCAGCCGCCCGGGAGGAAACCCAGCCTGTCAGTTCTCAGAGTGACACCAGCGTGAAGTCTCAGTCCCGCAGCAACGCTTCCTCCTCCTGTGGATTGCTCGTGTTTTTCCATCACGAATTTTCACGGACTGTCACGTTTTTTTACCGCTGTGCGTAAAACAAGATTATTTTTTTTTGTGTGGAAACTATGGATTTGCTTCTTGTTGGAGACCCTGGAGAATGCGCATTCACGGGACACCCTACTTCTGGAGCTGAAGGGGAACCCTTTCACAGTGTGACACAATAAAAGAAAAAGAACAAAGTCCCTGCAGAAAATGAACTCCACGGAAGCAGAGGCGAGATTTCAGCCGCCCACCATCCCGGCGATTATGTTCATTTTCGGGGTGGTGGGGAACGTCGTCGCTATCGTGGTCCTGCGGATATCACGGAAGGAACAGAAGGAAACGACTTTTTACACCCTGGTGTGTGGCCTGGCGGTGACGGACCTGCTGGGCACGCTGCTGGCCAGCCCCGTCACCATCGCCACCTACGTGAAGGGCGCGTGGCCGGGGGGCGAGCCGCTGTGCCAGTACTCCGGCTTCATCCTGCTCTTCTTCTTCTTGGTCCAGCTCAGCATCGTGTTCGCCATGTCCGTGGAGAGATACCTGGCCATAAACCACGCGTACTTCTACAACGAGTACGTCAACCAGAGGCTCGCGGCGCTCACTCTTTTGGCCATTTACATTTCCAACATGATGTTTTGCGCGCTGCCCAGTCTGGGCTTCGGGGAGGTGACGCGCCAGAAACCGGGCACCTGGTGCTTCATCGACTGGCAGAACAATCACACGACGGTCGCCACTTTTAATCTGATGTACGCCGGCGTGAACTCGGCCGTGGTGCTCGCCACCGTCATCTGCAACGTGATGGTGTGCGGGGCTCTGATCCTGATGCACAAGCGCTTCATCCGCCGCACGTCGCTGGGCACGGGCACGGGCCAGAGGCGCCTCGCGGAGCTCGGGCGCAGGCGCAGTTTCGGACGCTTGGCCGGAGCCGAGATCCAGATGGTGATCCTGCTCATCGCCACCTCGGCGGTGGTTCTCATCTGCTCCATCCCGCTGGTGGTGAGTACCTGACACGTGTTGGACACCCTCTGCGTGCGCAACAAGGGGTTTTACGCGTGAGAATGGCACAACAAAAACGGCAAGAACATGCATATATCATGCATATATTTGCCAGAAAGTAATGGAAGTTTTTATGTTATGGGTTAAGACATGATGACAACAATGTTATCAGAACTTGGGTTCCTCTTTTGAGATCGTTGCGGTCATGGCACGTGTCTGAGGCACGAGTTCATTAAGGAGCAGCATTTTCTGTGGTTCAGACTAGAGAATGATGTCAACTCTCAGTTGTTGCTTGAACACTCTGCAGAGAGCAAAGCATCAGAGGAGAGCGTGCGCGTCCCCGCAGGTGCAGAAAGACTTCCTGCATCACGGAGAGGTAACAGAGAGGTTCAAGTCTGACATGAAACAACAGTCAGGTTCCCACATTGCTGTAAATTACACTGAGGAAAACAGCTGCAGTCCTCCATTGTTAACATGTTAAGTTCAGCTGAAGTTCATATTAAACTTCAGCATCCATCAGGTGAGAATCCTCCAAAAGTCTCAGAGAACTCGGAGAAGGTGAATTTCCTTTTCGGAGGAAATGTTAAACATTAAGACTCTTTGTGCCTCTGGCTTCTGTGATGTGATGTCGGTTGATTGGACCCTGGTTGAAGCTGGTGAGTGGCCAGAGGCGTCGTGTAATGAGTGATGATGAGAAGTGTTTCTCTTGGCCGCCTGCCATCCCCACACTGCTGTGGTTACACAGAAGTTGCATCCAGCCAAGTGTCTATTTAGATCGGACCGTTCCATGCCAACCGTGGCGAGAAATGTTCAATAAACAATTACGTCGCTCTTCTAGATGAAGTGAAGACAGGTTCGGGCTTGTGAAAACACAATCGATGGGAGACTTGAACTGTTGTTCCGTGTTTTTGTTTGTTGCCTTACAACCTCGACCGTACGTTCCTAAATTGATCTCTCTCTCTTTTTCCCCCCTCAGCTGAGGATCTTTGTGAACCAGCTGTACAGAAACCAGACAGAAGAGCGCTTCGGGTTGAATAAAGACCTGCTGGCCATCCGCATGGCCTCCGTCAACCCCATCTTGGACCCTTGGATCTACATCCTGCTCCGAAAGACCGTGGTCCTCAAGCTGATGGAGAAAATAAAGTGCCTGTTCTGCAAAATGGGCGGGCGGGGACGGAGGGGCGGCGGTCGCTTCCGCTGCGCCGACGGCCGCCTCTCGTCCTCCGTCGTCTCGCGAGACTCCCCCTCGCTGGTGTCGCGCGAGCTGAAGGAGGTGGTGAGCACCTCGCAGACCTTCCTGTACCCGTCCGAGGGCGGCGCCGCCTCCTCCGCGAGGTCGCCTCGCGCGGCGGGCACGCCCCCGAGCGGCTCCGGCCCGCTGGAGGCGGAGGCGCCTCGGCGGGGCCTTTCGGACGGCGATTCAGGCCACGGGGAGGCGGACGGGCCTTTGAAAGAACTCCTGATGTGCCGCAAGGACCCGGCTCTCCACGTGACCTTCACGGACGAGACTGCGAACATGCAGGAGAAATGCATATGACAGCCGGCGTGGACTGGAAGGAAATAAACATCCGTCAACGTGACTTCAGATGTGAACTAAAGGCTGCTTCATACTCGGGTTTTACGCAGAGACGCAAGCATGCAAGACACGCAAGGGCCCCTCGCGGCGTCCCGTCAGCCATCTTGCGTGCGTCGGCCCAAAATCTCTGACTATCCGTCAAAGCTACGCGAGCCGTTCGCAGCCCGCGAGGCTGTGATTGGTCTGCTAACCGCGTCCTTTCTGAGTCTCGCATTTCCGGTTTCATAGCATAACACCGCCATTTTTTAAAAGCCGTGGCAGAAACACGAACAATGGGTCCGGTTGAAGAACGTTTTGGCTGAAGAGGTCCGCAAATACCAGCGTTTATAAAACCCGTCTGACGGAGTATCGGGACACGCAGATGGAGGTGAATTCCTGGAGGGAGATGTCGGTGGACGTCGGCGTGCAGGTCGTTGCGCCACCTACTGTTCTGGCGTGTGGAAAAGGCAGGAACCATGAAGCAAAACGAGTCCGTCGATGCAACTGCGTGGCGAGTTGCAGTTGCGAGAGTGTGAATCGCCCTTAAGACGCGTTTATAAAGGAGACGGAGGACTCGTCCATCAGTCTGTAGATACCCCATGCTATTGGACAAATGTATTACTGGACTAAACACCTGCTATCGATGCATTCCTCCTGCACGCCGCTAAACACCCGGCGGTTCGATGCTGAGACCGACGCGGCGCCGTGGAGGAGCTCTTCTGTTGCACTTTCTTTGTTGAACCACTGCCGGGCGGTTTTCACAACCTGCGAGAGACGACCGCTCCCGATTTTAAATATAAAAATAAATAAATGTGAAAAGTGTTACGCGATGTTAATTTATTGCAAGTGTGTAAAATTGTATTGTTTCAGTTGTAAAGTTATCGTCTTCTCTGTGAGAAGGTTCAGATCGTTTGGAGCCATTTTTTTTTCAAATTGGTACAAGATGAATATGTTGAGAGAGGCGCTTCTCTTTTTCTTTTTTCTTTTTTTTGTGGTGCGCAGGAACATTTGCAAACAATTTGGTTCAACAGAGGAGCTGAACATGAAAGAGAGAATAAAAACATCCCCTGCATGTCATAACAAAAGGCAGCTACGCTTTTCCACTCTACAGACACTGGAGAATGTGAAGAGGCCTTCTGGATGAACGTGTTATTATGAAAACATTAATTTACTCTTTTCCAGCCCATTGCTTTGAAAGGTTACACCAACTTCATCTCATTGTGCTCCAGTGTAACGTTCCTCTCATGTCATCAGACTTTATGGGGGGAATTAAGAAGAGAAACGCACAATATCACGGATGAGAATAAAGGTTTTGTCCTTTTCTCACATTTTCCTCGATAGATTTCTATAAAGATGGATTTAAATAACGTTAACGTTGTTGTAGCAACAGTCAAAGTTACCACGAAATGTTGAATCTCTTGTGAAAAGATGTTGTACCGAACTCTTAAATAAACGTCAAATAAAAGTCACTTGTATCACTTTTTGGTTTGTATGTTGATGTGACATTTATTAAATATTCACAGTGATTATGTACACGGTGTGAGAGGAGAGGTAGAGCTGAAGCGTCAGATGATAAGAGAAGTTTATGGACGGGAAATTAATCTGCTCATTTAGTAATTGATTAATCCTCTTCATCTAAAATGCACACACACAAAACAATCCCTGCTTTCAGCCTCTTACGTGTGAGCTTGTGCTGCTTTTTGTTATTATATATATAGAATGTTGGGCGTTTTGGATTGTTTTTCACAAACATATGCTCATTTTATGTCATAACTCAAAAGACAAATGCATTCCTTGAATATATATAGTCTGCATTTCCTATCTGCACAGAAACATAACCCATTAAACCTGAACGCGGCCGCCGTGTGCTGAAAATGAACTATTGATCCGTCCTTAACGGAATGACTTTGATGGTGTTGATGGATGGCAGTCACATCTTTTAACAGTAAAAAAGCAAATGGCCGGAGAGCAAAGTGCAAAAAGCAAAGTAGCCGGTTCAGACGGCACAGAGCAGAATGACGGGTTCTTCAGCGGAGAGGTGAAAGGTAACTCATTCTCCACACACGATGACACATTTAAACCTCCCGCCATGAGAAGCCTGCAAACATTTGCATTGCACCCCGTGCGACATACACCAGCCATGTGACGATGCTTCTGCAGCTCTCTTCCTCCCGTCGGCCTTCATCCCAGCTGTGGAGGATCGCCAGGAACTAAGATGTGGACTATAAGGCCTATAAGCCACAAGGCCCCTTTTCCGGACTTGCAGGGCATCGTAAACATGGTCGGCAGAAAGAACAACGTACACATGCTCCCAGCCGTGGCTTTCCTCACAGAGGGCGACAGTGGCAGGCGTCTGCTCAGAGGCATCCTGGGCCTCACCGCGTGCGTTCACTGGCATCCATTTTTTTTCTGCACGACGCATCCGGGTCTTCTCCGACTCGCTCGGTGGTAAATGTAACGAAGCGGTGCCCGATATCACCCAATGTGCAGATGAGTGGACTGCATTGAGGACCACTGTGGTGCAGGATCTCCACCTGGTGTGGAGGGAGACATATTCCCTCCTGATGAAATGTGTATTCAACATAAACTCACCTGGCACACCCTGAATGCACACAAGGGATCTCCATCTCTCTTGTGTTGCGACGTCTTAAAACAACATCTGCACCATGCAGCTGTGAATCAGGTGCGTTACAGACAAGGGCGTGTCCACTTATGTAATACTTTTTTCTTCTCCTTGTTTAAACATTAAACCCGTTGTGTTGGGATAAGTGGGCAGCCTTGCCAGTCGCTTCCAGTGAGACTTTTTGCAGCAATCTAAATATTGTTAACAGTTCAGGATCATAACAGAAACCAGAAACATTGATGTGATGCTAACTTACCATAGAAAGCCACAGCACATGTACTATCCTGGGCTTGCAGAAACGCCATTATTTCTATATTCAAAGCTGAGAACCTTAGCCGCTAGAGAAGTGTGACGGTGATCTTCTTTTCCTTGAAGTTGCACAAGAACCCTTAAAATCTGTTTCTGTATTGTGATACTAGATTATACAAGAAGCTGAGCCAACAAAAAAGGTATCACACACTTTATTATGTCTGTTTTCACCAGAGCTGTCCAACATCCAAAATGTTAGTTTTTCATGTTTACAACTGTGTGACTGATCTGAAACAGTTTATTTATCTACTTTAAGTTCAAGAGCTTTGGAATAAAGTTTATTTTGCTACTGCAAGTTAATCCTGTGGTTTACCTCTGCAGCATTTGATATTATTTAAGTTCATTCTCAAGATTCATTCATGAAATAACTTTTCAAAAGACAAATAGATGAGTGCGGCGACAAACTGGATGCTGTGTGGTTGAAGTGAGGATTCCTAAAGACTTTGCTCAAGTCATCCAGAGTCAAAGGAAAACAGCAGACTTAGACACCGACAGGTCACAAAAAGACGACCACAGCAATCACTGCTCACTGAAACTATAACATTCAGTTCAACGTAGGAACTCATAACACACAAAAAAGTACAAGATAGCCAAAGAAAACAAGCGCAGGGAAACAGATATTTAGATTTTTTTTATTTACTCATTGATAATTTGCTGAGCATGCACGCTCTTTATCACACACGCACACACACACACACACACACACACACACCCTAACCTTGGTGGATGATACATTATGCTAGATAAATACATCCTATGTGCTACGAAAGCAAACAGTCTTGTTTGTATTTCCATGAAGACGTCCAGACTCAAGTGGAGGACTCGTTTCAGGAAGTAGATCCCAACGTTCCCGCCTTAATGTACATCAGCTGTCAGCTAAACGCATCATGATGGGAAGCACAGAACTTAAGGGGATGCTAAAGTTTAGAGCTTCAAAATCTTACACAATTAACATTAAAAAGGGACGGAAACTGTAAACCAACACAACTCAACTGTCTTTGATTCTGTCGTATTTAAACCTCTGCGTTCTGAAGAGGTGACTTCTTGCTAAATTCACACACTCAAGTGCTTTTTTTTTTAGAAATCACGCCGTTCAGTCAGGGGAAAAAATGAAACCAGGACCCTCATCTCGAGCTGAAGGACTTCTTCAAAGTCCTCTCGCCTTGACAAACTGTTCCTGCGACGGCGTCGCCGCGTCCTCCGATCCCTCGCCCCCGGCCAGCACGTTCCTGATGTTCCCCTCGGCGTCCATGACCACGGCGGTCCTCTTCAGCTCCTCGTAGCGCGTCTGGCGCTCGGCGACCGCCACGCAGGCGGCGAGCACCTCGTCGGACTCAAAGTCGTAGTCCCGCTCCAGCTCGGGGGCGTTGAGGATCTGCTCCTTGGCCTCCTCCTCTCGCCGGGTCTTCTCCTGGGACGCCAGGTGCTGCTTCTGCAGCCGCCACGCCCACTCCAGGTCTTCCTGCCACAGGGCGCGCTCCGACGGGCACAGGTGGATCGCGACCTGGAACGACCTCACGGCCTGCAGGGACAAAACGCCGCGTCAGCCGAGAGATCAAAGAAAGCGCCAACGCTTTTTATGAGGGAATGCAGAATGGCGTGACGTTGGCATGTGAATGAGCAGGTTGGGTGCATCAAAGGCACGTCGACCGGGAAGACTCGGGCCCGATTTACGGTTCCATCAAGACGGCGTCGATAGCTCTCAGCTGACTGTGCAGCCGTGGAACGATGTGAAAGTTATTGTCCCGGGTGTCGAGCTCTCGCTGTGACTTTCTGCTGACTGTGGAATAGTGAAATAAATCCTTCCGCGCTTTCTGCGGGCGACCGATGAGCTCATAAATCAATTCATACAGATATCCGTGAAGTGTGAATATGGTAATAAAGCCGATTACGTGAATTGATGTGACTCCACTATGAAGAAAAAATAAATAAATAACACTGGCTGAACGCCAGTCTCATGATTACACTTCAAGACCTACCCTATTAGCATTAGCATGACGCCAAGAAAACAAGGAAATGAAACTCAAAGAACACATCAAGTTCAGCTCAAGTCGCACCCGAGCAAATAACAGTGCCGCTCACGCTGGAGTAATAAACAACTCTTTTTTTGAAGCGGTTATGACACTAAATATGAAGTGGAACTGGGTGAAAAGCGTCTGCTGAAAACAGACCCGATCAGATTTCACCAGTGGAGACATTAATCTGTTGGAAGCGGCGGCACGAAACATCCACGTGGGCAAAAGCCACGTTTCTTTTTGTTGGCCCGTCATCACGAGACACACCGACTCCACATGGATTATTGACAGCCGGCATCACCTGCCGTCAACACAAGAGTGTAACTGCTATTGTTTGTGATGCGCGGTCGCCCGATTCGCCTCGTGCTAGCGGGAGCTAACACTAACGCTGACACGTCCGTCTCTCAGGGAGAACAGATTCATTTCAACGCGACCGCGTGAGGTCTGCAGAGCGGCGGGCGGCTGTGAAGCACTGGAGCCAACATGGCGCCCTGGCTGCTGCGATGCCACCGCAGTGTGGGTCTCTGGTTTGTGTTGTGTAGCGCTAACGGCTGAGAAAGAGAAGCGGAGACATCAACAAGACACAATAACAGATTTGTGCGGCGGCCTTAAGGCACCTTTTCGGTGGCACCTGTTCCCCGTGACACAAGGCGCCACACCTCTTATGGAAAACACATTTAAATGAGTTCAGAAGTCATTCCTGGAACAGGAACGCTGGTGATGAACCTGCACTGGAAGACACACCTTGTGATGGAAGTGTCATCGATGCCAAGACTGTGACTGCAATAATAAATATATAGATCATACCTCCAGTTAATCAGCAATGACGCACTTTCACTGTGGCATCTTCTTTATATTTCTTACATTAATATCTTCTGCTCTTTAATTGTATTTATTGAGTATTTCCCATATTCATATATATTTGTTTATGTCTTGCTTGCTGCTTCCAAACAGATTTCCCCTTTGGGATTAATAAAGTAAGTAAGTAGAAGTCCCTACGTAAGTAAGTAAGTAACTAGCTACCTACGAATCTCATATAAAGTCAACATTGTTTCCAACATAAACAGAGATAAGCTGCCCTGTCAAGTTCCCTTAAGGGATTAACTTGTTCCCAAAACAACATATCCAGTTTAATTGTGACCTCGTTTCCAAAATGTCATCCATCAACAGACGAAATGTCACCGCGGGCAGATTAACCTGCTCCGCCGTTCCTCGAAAAACAAATTCAGAAGCTATATGTTAGTTTGATTTAGGGACTTCCCAGGACAAATTAAAGAAGGGAAGGAACAGACTCGTGGGGAATCGCTGCCCTCACATTTGCACAAAAAGGCACAACTCAAACATGTCGACGCACACAAAAGGCCCGCAACTTGACTGGACTGGTCTCGCTATAAATAGATGTTCCCCCTCTTCCTTTCCAATAGCTTCTTTATACAACAAGGTGTGTCTATATTTGGTTTAGTTTTAGCGCAGGTAACTTTCAACACTTCCAATTGTTGTTGTGGCGATGCTGTAAGACAGCCCCCCCCCTACCCTCGCTCGCGGAGTGACACACGGTGCCGTTTAACCGAAGGGGTTTGGGAGCGCGGCCCTGTTTGCTCGGCTCTGAATGGGCCGGGCGTGTAACTGAGATCCGTGGGTTCCTCACACCCACAAGTCCCGGCGTGTTTTCCGAGGGCCAATTTGAAGCAATCGTCCCCGAGCCCTCCGGGGGCGAGTGGGGCGTGCTTTTAAAAACAAAGGAAAAAAAAAAAAGGGGAACGAGGAGTTTGCAGCGAAAAGAAGTAAACAGAAATAACCGACGCATCGTGACAGCGCTTCAAAAGCGAAGACGCTTCTGATTTATGGTCGGCTGCAGAAAAGAGGTGTGGTTTTCACTGCTGAATCAAAACATTCAATAAACTAAAAACGGGGCCCTTTTCCAAGCGAGACGACTGACTGAGCACGGTGTTGCGCAACACTACCGAGTGAGCGATGCTGCCGGCTTCAATATTTGTGCGTTTGCACGGACAAAATGGCAAAACAATGCATTTGGTTACTGCAATGAGTTTGAGTTTGTTTTGTTTTCTTCACTGTGAGTCACTAAACCCTCGCGCTCACCTTTGTCGGCATCAGATTGCAGTTGGACGGCTTTTGCGAGCACGCCGCGACCTGATTTGTTCGGAGCGCGTGTGCATTTGTGTGCATGTGTGTGTGCGTGCGTGTTTGTGTGTGCGCGCCGGTCCCGACTCACCAGGTCCACCTCTCCCAGGTTGAGCTGGGCTCGGCCCAGAGTCTGCCAGCCCTCCCACCAGAGGGGGCGGAACTTCACCGCCATCTCTGCCGCCTTCACCGCGGGAAACACTTCCTGCAAAATGGTCAGTACCTGTGGAGAGAAAAAACAACAACAACAAAAAGCAGATTAAAGACTCTTGAGGCGCTACCTTCACAAAAAGAGGAACAAAAAGTGGGATTTCCAAATATTAACACATTGTTGAAATAGTTTTTCAACGTTGATTCTGTTTTTTATCATTAGAGACTGAATGTCTTTTTGTTTTTTGACTGTTTGGGAGAAAAAAAAAAGGATATTTGAAAATTTCAAATATCTCTATCTAATATAGTTTAGGAATATAGTTTTTTTAAATTCTGCTTTGTTGTCATGTACGAGACGAGCTGTCACGAAGCTCAATGCCTCATTTGCATAACAATCTGTGTAAAAAAATTAATAAAGCACCTTCGTGCTATGGCTGTCAGATGATCTTGCATAAAGGTTCAAGCTCGTATTATTATTATTATTATACAAGAATAACACTTATTGATCAATTAAAATTCATCGGGGCACACTGACAAGTTTTATCAGAGCCTTGAAAGCTTTGTTTGACACTCAGGAGCGTCCAGTGATGAACACCAACACTCATAAAGGTCTGAGCACTGGGAACAATGGGAACCAACAACACGGCAGCTGTAAAACCATTAAGATGCATGGGGAATAGAGGTTTTTAAGTAATACTAAACCATGCTTTTAAATACACACACGCGCACAGACACACAATTAATGTTAATTGGAAAAGCGCAATTAACCTCCCAACGTTTACCACACAATATGTTTTATTGACATGAGCTTAAAAGCCTTTTATCCAGCCAGGAGGATGTGACGGCAGGACAAATGGAGCCAATATGCTGCAGAGCTCCCGTCTGCTGTGACAGACATGCAGAGCGACAGGTGACGCACAACGCTGATCGAGTTAGGTTGGAAGAAAGCGATGAAGGGAAGGTAGAGAGGACCAGCATCAGTGAAGCGGCCCTCGTCATCTGGATCGGTAATGGGACCGTGATGATGTCCGGTCTAACGAGTAGAATAGATGTGCCGTGTGTGTGTAGTCACAACACATTGGAGCTAAACATAAGGAAACTACGTCCGTGCTCATGTCATGTTTCGAGGGGGAATGAATCCCATTTGCGGTGGTTTTCAAGTCCTGGTCCTCTAATGCTTTCCTTCTCAAATAACCTGTAATGGATCATATTATATTAGGCAAACAGTGGTCAAGACAATAAGGAGGTATTTAATTGTGTTTGTTGTCGTAAACGGAGGAGAAAGAATTGAGTTTGTCCGCCCGCCTCCTCTGGCTTTCTCCACTTTCTCCACAAAAAACAAATATGGAAACCATGTGTTCCTCAAAAGACGGCCGCGACCAGAAGAAAAAAGAAAAGAAAAGGAAAGCAGCCGAGGAACGGAGGGGCAAAGGAGAGTGAGAGGAAGGAAGAGAGGAAGTGAAACGACAGAAAAGGAACAAGGAAGTGGCCCTAAAAAGAGCCAAAAACATCAACGCTGTTGGGAACACGCTGGAGAGACTTTTAGTTCTGTCAGCAGCCGTCCTGATACCAGTCATCCAGCTGGAGAGCATAACAGAGCGGCAGCCGAAAGAGGGTCTATGTGGCTGTGACGGCACGCACACACACACACACACACACACACACACACACGCACACACACACGCACACACACACACGTACCCACACCCCCCCACAAAGGGCATGAACAGATGGTTTATTCTCTTATCTACTGTAATTTGCTGTGATTTCTTTTCACCAGGAAACAGCAGCTTGGCTGCGTTACCTCAAGACCGGCTGCTTTAAATCATGGGTTCACATCTTCTCACAATCTCCAACACAAATGTCGGCTGGTTAGTCGCATTGTGGCCGATGTCGGCGCTATGCGTCGACAAAGAAAGTCTGTATAGAAATATGTATTTCTGATCCTGCTGCGATTTTAAAAACGGCCCACCAACCAATTTGTCTGATAAATCTGTGGGTTTATCATTTTATAAAAAATGTATAAACCTACGCTTTTACGTGAAAAAGAAGTACATAAGATCACATATATACACGAGTAATATACCTGAGACTTCATCTCATACAGTAGTGGGTTGTCTGGAGTCAGCTGGATGGCCTCGTCCAGCTTCTTAATGGCCTCCCAGTGCCTACGGAGAACACACATATTCACACAAGACGTTTGTTTATGGCATCATAATCCGTAACCTGGGAGCGAGTGGTGCACATCTGCATTAATAAGCATCTGCCTTAATCGTAGCGCATGTTTATTGGCTGCGATCTAAAGTTATCGAAGGCAGGCGGCTTGTTGAACACGTCTTTGTGCGAGACTCTTTTGGGCGACGCGGCGCTGGAGCGCGACTCGAGAACACAATCGCACAGAGAAATGAAACCCGACGCTCCGTTCTGTGGCCTCCGCCCTGAGATTTGATATACGTTATGTAACCCAACACCCTGCCGCACGTTTGTTTGGTGGATTACATCGAGCCCTTTTTTCTGGTAATTGTTTTTGCTCGTTGCAGATAATAGAGAAACCGAACCTTCCCCGATCCGGTTTGTCCAACACCTTGAGTTTTTGTGCATTTATTTAAACTCAAATAAAAAAATGGGTCGAAAAGAAATCAATACTTTTTATTCTTTTGACACGTGGAGTGAAAAAGGACAACACACACACACACACACACTTTTTCTTTCATTGTGTTTTTACAAGCTGAATGGACACATGAATCCGGGTTCAATGTCATTGCTTTTTTTTTACTTGCCCCGACACACATTCTTGTATTTATCAAGGTAATCGGCGAACACAAAGGGTGAAAGTTAATAGGCATGTTTAACTTGTATCTGAATACATTAATTAGAACAAGGGCTGAATTAAATTTAAAAAAGGAAAACGCTCGCTCGCTTCAGCTCATCGTCGTTGCATTTACCGGTCGCCCGACGTGCCAATCCTCTATGTTGAGCCCCGATGAAAAGGATCACTCTCTACCCGACATTTCTACCCTCCTCTAGTCAATATTGACTCAGGAATCATATCAATAAAATGACCAAGACCAGGGCTTGGAAAGATTACAAGGTGACATGAGGTTAGTATGTCGTGTCTAGATCTTAAGGAGAAGGATATACTGAAAAGAATTAATTAAAAAAAAAGCAATTAAAACCACACGAGACCATTAACACTGATCAGTTATAAAGCTTGGATTGCAGCCAGAACCAGGATCAAGCCTGAGAAAACACACACACACACACACACACACACACACACACACACACACACACACACACACACACACACACACACACGCACACGCACACACGCACACGCACACACACCACTGCTATTTAGCAGTAAGAGAGCAGTGAGGAAATGGAACTAGAGCCATGTGGAAATCTTGCCGGCACATGAGGCAAAGAAGACACTGTAAAATCATGTGAGGAACTTAAGCAACAAGTGAGCTAATACACCACATGAAGCCGGAGAGCTTAAAACAACTCCTTCATACTCATTACATCGACGTAAATCACTTGAGGGCAGAGAGAGAAGTCAGATGAGTTGGAGCCCGTGGACATTAAAATCGATGGAAGAGCATATGTAGTTTAAAGAAAGAGTGAAAACATATGAAATGCACAAGTTATTTGCTGCACGTTATTGCTCTTAAAGGAGCATCACGGTCCGTTTACACACAGCGCTTGTCCAAGAGGAGAACGCGGGCCAACAGCATTACTACACCAGTGAACTCATCGAAACCACAAGAAGACCTTCGGAAGCTTTTGATCATGTGAAATGGTCTCCGAGGGGCCGCGTCACATCTTGCAAACGCAGTTGCAGCCAGAAGAAACGTCCTCTGCATGGCAACTGGGAGCCCAAAACAATGTGGGGTATTTGGATGATGTCGTGACTCGCTGCCTCACAAAACCCAGACCCCTCCTAAACGACTGTTAAAACAAACAGTTAAACAGATAAATCGAGGCATACTTCTGCAACTACACTGGCTTTTTTTTTTTTTAACAAAACTTTTTATGACATTTTCAAAAACAATTGCCCCTGTTTTGTGTTTTTTCCTCCTTCAGTTTGAATGTGTTAAAGCTGTGGAAATGACAACAGCCTGCTGAGCCACATTAACAAACATAATGATGCAATGCGCATCCTTTAATGTTCTTTTTTATCGTTTGTTAAAGCGCTCTTCTAATCAGTCAGACGACGGCTATCTCTCGTGTTCTTTCCATCTGCACATTTAGCAAATAATAAAAGTGTCAGCCGGTCTGTTTGTGCAAGAACAACAATGACAGGACAGCCCATCATCCGTGTTAAGATTCTGCTCTGCGTGTCAGCAACGAGCTGACGCGCATCGTGGTGGGCCGTCCTGTGCGATGATTGTAAAACTGTTTTTTTTCTAAAGTTATTAGAGATCTTTTATTTTTTATTTTGAATTCTTCACCACTGCACTTTTACCAAGATTTCCCATTTCCTCTCAGTCAAACAGCTATTTGCTTCCATGTTATTTTCAGTAGGCTGTAAAATAGATGTTCTACCTTCTTGGTTGTGCCAAACAACCCCGAAATCACTTACCTATTAAATTTAAGGAGTGAAAATAGGCCATGTTGTTACTCAGTTTATATTCACAACAGCTGTGTTTTAATCAGGACATGTGTCTGTAGAGAGTTCACAACATTATCACACACCGCTCAAGAGAAAAGCTAACGTATGTTTGATAATGTACATTTTAAAATGTAACTACAACAACTTCCATCTCAAACAGGAGCTCTTCAATCACACCAGGAGCATCTAAACCTACGTCAGGCAAGGCAAGTTTATTTGTATAGCACTTTTCAGCAACAAGGCGATTCAAAGTGCTTCACATAAAACCATTAAAAGCAGATTTAAAAACAGTTAAGAAAACATTAAAACAGTCAAGAAAAATGAAAATAAAATGAAAGGCAGATTTAAAAACAATTTAGAAAACATTAAAACAGTTAGGAAAAATACAAATAAAATTAATAAAAGTTGCAGTGCAGTTTAAGAAATAAAATATAGTAGTGAGATGCAGCATTGAGTCTAGTTCAATTAAAGGAAACCTCAAACAGAAAAGTCTTCAAACTGGATTTAAAGGCACTGAGGGTCTCAGCAGATCTGCAGCTTTCAGGGACCTTGTTCCATAAATGTGGAGCAAAAAAGCTGAACGCTGCCTCTCCATGTTTAGTTCTGACTCTTGGAACAGAAAGTAGACCACAACCAGACGACCTGAGGGGTCGGGATGGTTCATAAGGTAGCAGCAGATTACAAACATACTTAGGCCCCGAACCATTCAGCGCCTTATAAACCAGCAGTAGGAAGCAGTAGTAGTGACAGACTTACATCTGATGACATCAATGTTGTTAGAGGGAGGTAAAAAAAACTACTTTCTGGCTGACATCCTTAGCCAGACGGCATTTCAAACCCCTAAACGGCCATTACGGAGCAGCGAGACATCATTTCCCCGACGCAAAATCCACTTTCTCCTCGCAAATACAATTACAGGCAGTCACCGAGGGCAACAGCATTTCATCTTGTCGACTGAAAAGGGTTTCACAAAGTGATTGTTATATAGGTAAAAAGGTCAACTATCATGGAAGATATATCAGGTGACAGTTTCTGGAAAGACCTATTTTGTTGTCGGCCAAAACATAAATTGTTGTTTTATTACTTCACAATCTACTCGTGAGAGGAGCACACAGCTCTTTGGCTTTTGAAATCCAACTCTATAAAAGAGCATACACCAAAACACACCTTTAAAGGCCATTAAATCAAAACCAAGAAAACCTCAAGTTGAGCGGTGCCTTAGAATTATACTTTTGAATGAATAAACTTTAATAGCAAATCAGTAGAAAATCCACTAGCTGCGTTAGATGGGCCTCAGTGCTCTGTACCATGGTGCCCTCCCTTGGAGGGTTTCTGATACGACATGTTGATGCAAAGTTGATCTCCCTTTGGGATGCATTCGTCTTGTTATCAACCAGATCACATGGTTAAAGCTGGACGTGTTGTAACCCTCATCTCTCTCATCTCATCTCCCTCCTTTCACTGGGAGCAACAGGTGAAAGCATGCACAGAAACACAGCCAGCATCCCTCCTCACCTGCCGTGCTCGGCCAGCACTGAGCCCTCGTCCTTCAGCCTCTGGCTCTTGGCTGCACAGTCCTCCAGCAGGATCTCTCTCCGCCGTTTGATGGCGTGCTGCCAGTCCACCTCGTCCCCCGGCCGCGGCCCGCCGTCCTCGGGCTTCTCTGCCGCAGCCTCAAACTGCTGCACCGCCGACTTTGACACCTTGTCACCGACTTTCCTCTTCCAGCCAAATGAAGCCATTCTGCAGCACAGGAACGGGGTGGCGGTTACCGACTGTGTTGCATTACATTACATTTAGTTGATGCAAAGCGACTCAGAATAAGTGCATTCAAACTTCAGTACAAACTCAAAACAAGAATCAAGAGAGCATGATTTCCTCAGGAAAGCCAAAACAAAAAGTGCTGTAAGTAAGTGCTACATTGATGTGCCTCGAAATCCACTCACGTCCGAATATTTATGCGATCAGCACTTAAAAATAGACCGAAATACAGTTTTATTTTGAAATATCATAAAAAAATGTAGAGATTTCAACGCTAACTAGTTACCACACAGGTATACTTATGTTATTTAAAGTTACTCGGCAGTTTGGCTGCTACAGTTAGAGAACGATATATATCCAGTTTAAGCACAGGACATATAACTAGTTAACTATCTAACAACTAACTAGTTAACTAACTAGCTAGTTACAACAGGCAATCGGGTTAGCTAGCATAATAAACAAAAACAACCCTCTCAAATTGCACACGTCAGGAACGCTAGCTAACGTTAGCTGTAACAACCAAGCTAACACTTGCCCAAACTCGTCACACTTCAATACGTTTGGTCACACAACATTTAACTTGAGATGATTTTAACACAACACCTTACATTTGCACTCGCAGACTTCTTCAGCGTTCCGTGGGCAGAAGCAGAAACTAAGCTAACCAAGCTAACCGCGGTTAGCCATATTGGTTGACCCGGAAGTTGTGGCAATGTTTACGTCGTCTCTTAAAGAGACACGAACCATGTTTTTATTTTTTGTAAAGATGACACACTATTATGAAGAGGCGCATGTTAAGGACACACACACACATACAACACATTGGTATTAAAGTATGATGGCACATTATGCAGTAACTTACAGGATAATATAAAGTAATATAATATACAGTTGTGACCTAAATGTGACTGACTCTCCATTTTGCCCACTAGATGGCGGCACAGGAATTAATCAGAACAATCTTTTGGCATACTGACTTCTAGTGTGTGCAGAAACTCTAAAATCAAATTAGATCTAAAATGAGGATGCCTTTCCATCACATATATTTACACATAATGACCTAAACAGCTGAATTAGTTACTGAAATTAGTTAGTGTGATTCCACAATAACAAACAAAAAGAAGACAACTTTAACGTCCTTGTGAGTTTATGCACTGTTTTCCTTGTAGGACATTTCTTGTTTGCAGTGAGAGTAACTTTCAGTTTCCTGAGTACTGTTAGTTGCATGGCACTGATGGCGGTTGGTGCCATATTTCAAGTTGTCGAAAGACTAGAAACATGCAGAGAAACTTCCTCAAAGTTGTGTGCAATTTAGCAGTTTATTAGGCAGTTGTGTATACAAATGATTTCAACACTGTCCATTCAGATTTACACTGGTCAATCTGGTAGGGTCCCTTTACACAACAAACAAAAATAGAACAATATTTCTTTGACGCAATCCAAACCGATGGACTGGCAGAATGCATCTTCGGTCCACTAGTAAACTACTCGATAAACTGTCAAAAAAAAAGGTCACGGTTTCACACATTCATCTTGCCTACAAACCCCTCGAGAAGTTTTGTAATCAAAATTTTAACTGCTCTATAAAACTAAAAATGTTTAGTTTTACAATATCTTGCCAAAGACCATAGTGTCTCTTCACCACGATCAGTTTGTTTCATAAACTCTAGTTTAAAACTGAGACATAAAAGGTCAAATATTAACTAAATAGTTCAGTCCAAACCTGCCCCACGGGACAACACGAGAAACAAGTTGATCACAATTATTGTCACGAGGCAAGTTTTGTTCCGTAATTTCTCTGTAAAGTAAAATTGTTTGTATCAGTGAGATATTAAGATGTTTAAAGCTGTGGAGCTAAACGTAACAGAGCCTTGAGCAACTGCTAACACCTCTTAACACAAATAACTTTTTTTTTGAAGTGACTAGTGGTCTTACAATGGTAACAAAGAAGTTAATTAAAACCAGATTCAATTAACTGAAGACAAAAGTGAAGAGGATTCATGAGAATTTGCTTGGTTTTCTCTGATTGCCATAATTAAAGTGTCAGCAGTTACTGAAGTCTACAACAGTTTGGCAACAAGAATCAGACGTTTATTTTACGTTTTGCAATTAATATTTCTCCTTTTTTTGGTAATGCAATCTGTGAATGTTTGACAGTAATCGTGAATTGACAACACTGACAAAATAACGTGAACACGTCAACACTTGAAATTGCAAAACAAAAAAGTGTCAATAATTCTGATCAGCACTGAATTCCAACTTTTTACCGACATAAAAACAGTACTGATAATCATAAGGCAGCCAAACAACAGACACCGCGAAAAACCTTTAAGACTGTGGACAGGAAATGGAGGGAGATTCATCACACTTGTGATTAAAGACGTGTATATCCAAGATTTTGTGAACTTGCAAGTATACGATAGTCAGACTTTTTTTTTTTTATCAAATATAAATCAGCAAAACATTTATGATCTTAATGTTTGTGTGTTGTTTTTTTCTTCTTTCGACAATAACTGCAATCCATCGTGACTTTATCATTCAAAGCTCACGGGTTTGTCTCATGTCAACCTTCAATGGAATGTGCGGGGAAAAATATAAATAAATCCATAATTCTGGATGTATTCGCCTCACTTTAGACATTGTCCATGCACTGCATGTAATTGCTACTTCTAATGTTCAATTTGAGGGTTATACACTGTTGATGGATTGGCATTTACAAATTGAATTCAAGCAAACGGCATTTCAGTCCGTGATTGTACTTGAATCCTAATCATTTAACTAAAAAAGGTGGAAAAAGAAAAGAAAAATACAACAAAAAGTCAAAACCACTGGTCATTTTAATATGTGACACTGAAAATGATATATTTCTAGATTTTAACTGTCATGGCAAAAAACACCTCTTAAATGGTGAAAGCAGGCTATATTTACGTGGAAAGACAATCAAGTATCAGAATAATTGTGATTGAAGGAAACAAAAGCTGTGATATTGATTTAAAAACCAGTCGGTAAAAAAAAGGGAAATATATACCATCCAGCAATAGATCTTGATGCCAAAAAAACTAAAATAGCAACCCATAGTTCCATTTCCAATAGAACCAACACTCCATCCACTGATAAATATATTCATGTCTTTATATATAAAAATGTAGGGGACAGACAAATTCAAACATTTTTTTTCTTTTTTTTTACAAGGACACAAATCATGAAAATTTAGTCTCTGACGACTCGGATTCACAAAAAAAAAAAAAAAAAAAAAAAAAAAAATCAAACATAAATCAGATGAAGCATTCTTTTGTCCCGAGACAGAAATGAGGGCGGGGCCATTGCACTTCTTCTGAGTCCAATGAATGTGATGGGCATGAACAACCCTCGTTATAGCCGGTGCAAAGCCCCGATACATCTGCACCACTTCTCTGTTCCCCACAGAGAGAAAAAAAAATAAAAGAAACTTGTGCAAAAGTGCCTTTTACGACTGCCGACCAAACACCCAACCCTCAACGCGTGGTTTCCTTCTCTGCAGGCAAAAACTTGATCTTGTTCTCTGTACTGGAAAGCAGTACTCACTGGCTACAGTACAGACAATTCAGTGTAATCACTTGCGTATATATATGTATAGGTGGGATGTGGACATTTACCATTAAATTGATCAGGGAATTGTAAAAATCGCCCTCCTAAATGTTATGTCCTAGCTATTAAGTAGCCCATCTTTCTTTCAAATAACCCTTTCCAGCCCCTGTCAGCTCAGTATACATCCTGTCCGCTTGAGGAACACTAACCTGCGTCAGTGCCATGGAACAATCGCTTCATCCTCGGCTGGGATGAATTGAGCCATGAATCGGTTGCATGCTTATTGCTATAAAGACACTCGGAGAGAGGGAAAAAAAGGCTAGCGATTGTTTTGCAAGCTATCGTGCAAGTAATTTAATAAGATTCGCACACATCTCAAAGAACTCGATGGTGTGGCTTCCCGGTCGAGGGACAATCGCGGTGTCCGCCCCTCCCGTTGATTCGATGGATGAGGTCAACGACGACGCTAAGGAGCCTTCCGCGGCCTTGGTGGGGAGCACAATGCTGGACGTGGTAGCTACAGCATCTGCCCCGTCCACATCGTTCTTAATTGTGGTGCGATAGTTGCCCACAGACCCAGATCGGAGAGGGGTAGCCGTTCCAGATTTGGCCTCCATCATATCATCTAAAAAATAAAAAACAAGACAAAGGGTTTGCTATAAAATACATATACGGAAAAACTACTTTAAATTTCATTAGATTTCCATATCAAGGTCTGTAAAAAAAAAAAAAAAGGGCCGATGCAGTTCTTGAAAAGTTGTCGGAGACATTGCAGTCCCTCGGAAATAATGACCCTGAAAGCTGTTAAAAAATTCAGCCTTGCATTCCTGAAGAACCATCTGTTACAACTGCAGCTAAAAAATTAATGCTGTGGCTTAGGCGAGGAAGTCAAAATGTAGTCTCATGCCCTTTGCACAGCATGCCTTTGCTACGTTAATGCTGCTCATAACACTCTTATCTCAGATTTGACTTTGAGGTACCGCCACAGACAAAAGAGCCGGAGCCCTCAACCCCCGAGAGTCAATCATTTATGAAGTCTGCCGTGAAATACAGGACAAACACTACCAAGCTAAAGGCAGAGCGTAGCAGCATATCTTGTCGACGGTGGTTATCATAAACTGTAAGCAAGTGATTTAAGACTTGTTTAAAACTAATAGAGAGCAACACAACTATACTTTTCTTTGTTTCCCTTGTTTTTCATCTCACATCGTAGTCAATAATTGACGCAGAACAGTGTAAGTAAAGCTTACCGTCTATGCTACGGAAGTCGAGGAGGTAGGTTCTACTGTCCACCTGGTAGAGTTGAAGGCTCATCTTGGTTTGCATCCCAGTAATCGGATTCTTCCTTCTCACGCGTAGATAATAAGGATTCACAACCTGGAGGAGTCACATAGGGTGAAGAAACAATGCTGCCTCTTTAAAATGTATTTGTGTGTCACAAACGCACAACTTTAAACTTATTTTCTCATGAAGTTTCTTCCTTACCTTCCACTCATAATCCAGCTGTTTCATGGCCCGGCACACTTCCGACATGATGTCATTGGGTCTACTCTGACTCCGGATACCCAGGTGCCACTTGGCCCGCCTAACGCCCTGGTGCTTGGACTTCTGGGGGTTCAACTCGTCCAGCGTGTGACGAGGCCTGGGCGGGGTCTCCGCCAACAGGAAGGGCACGCGCTCGGGGTGGGCTTTGACAATGCCGGACACGGATGCCGTGCCAGACGTAGTCAGGTGCTGGTCATCTAGAAAAGAGTCGGGGGGGCTGGACGCCAGGTAAAAATCCTTGGCTTCGTTCATGATGCGACGATTGTCAATGATGAGATGGTAGGCGACGGCCAACGGATCCTGGTGGTTGCGACTGTATATGCAGGTCAGAACCTCCTCCTCTGTGCACTCAAACTTCTCGCATACCTCCTTCAGGGCCTCGTCGTCAATCATGTTGTTGCTGTAGGAGGGGTCTTCCGGGAACAAGTACTTTGGGAGGCCCTGTTTGAACCACTCGTCCTCTCTGCGGGAGGATAAATCATTTTGGGAGTCACACAAACCACAGCACGTGAATGCAACGCTGACACTAAGACTAGTTTTACCTGACCACAATTGTTTGATTTTAAAAATTAACTCACCGGATGTCTTTGATGGTGGCTCTTTTCATGGGGTCCACCTGCAGCATGTGTTTAAGGAGGCTTATGACCGAAGGGTTCAGATACTGCGGGGTGAAAAAGATCCCGTCGCAGATCTTCTTAAATAGCGTTGGCACATGGTCGTCGTCAAAAGGAAGTGTCCCGCACAACAAGGCATAGAGGATGACCCCGCTGCTCCAGATATCTACCTCTGGACCAGCATATAGCCTGAGGATGAGTCAAACAATGAAAGACTCCTGTTGTTACAAAGGCCACACCTTACTGGGCTGTGTTTACTCAACATCTTGTTGCAACAACGGGACAATTGTTACGCTCTGTGTCAATGTCAACTACTACCGATGGTCAACATTACCTTCCTGAGATGACCTCAGGAGCAGCATAGTTTGGAGAACCGCAGCTCGTTCGCAGGAACTCTCCATCCGACATCATGTTTGATAATCCTGCACAAATTTTTACACGGACATGACAAGGTCAGAATAAGCCCCGATAGCAAGTCGGCATATTTTATTGGTGCATACCTGCAATACCTTTGACTGCAATAGTCAAAGACTCCACACGGACTCTCCATTTAATTTAGAATTACTGAACGAAGTACTGTACTGATGTGTCCATAACTTTAACAAATGTCACCTGTGAGGACCTGAGTTCACACGCTTACCGAAGTCTGCAATCTTGGCATTCATGTGTGCATCAAGCAGCACATTTTCAGGCTTGAGGTCTCGGTGCACCACCATGTGCCTGTGGCAGTAGTCTACAGCTGAAATAATCTGCTGGAACAGCCGACGGCTCTCCTTTTCATCCAACTGTCAAAGCAGAAATTAGCCATGAGCTGTGATCTTCTCTGTGACTCTCACTCTGTAAATTAGCACATCTCAGCTGACGAAAGCAGCACTCGGTGTGGTGTTATGTTATCTTTTCAAGCCACAGTTTTTGGTGCACAAGTTGCTGTCTGTGCAGCAGAGGCCGGCTATGACAAAGACAAGTACTAATGCACTCGTTTGTTCTGTCCCCTCCCTGAAAACAGAATATGCAAAATCTGCTCCACATGACCAGATGGAAAGAGTGAAGGAAAATGATGGAAAACCTTTTAAAAAATTTCCAGCATCTACTGTTTTACCTTTCCATTTTTGCAGATATAGTCGAAAAGCTCGCCTCCTGAGACATACTCCATCACCATGAAGATATCTGTAGGGGTGCTAATAACCTGATACCTGCAGACATCAACACAAAGTTTAAATCACATGAGTCATCAACAATAAAGGACATTATAACACTGCTCAAACACAGACAGTTATCAGTTCTTATTTACTTGATGGTGCAATGAAACACTTCTCATGCTCGCCCTCGCCGGCCAAATTAAATAAACTGCAGGTGTGACAGCACCCGTCGTGAGCGAGCCTAGTTTTAAGACAACAAAGACTTGTTCCGAGAAAGAAAAGAATATTTGTACATATAAATGCATGAATGCTAAAGACCACAATTAAGTTCATCTATGATACAGCACATATTTACAAGTATTCGTTTGCACTCGATTCAGCTACTTAATGACTATCCTTTCAGTCCATCACTCAGTCAGAAATTCTTGCACTTAAGAATCTACACTGGCACCCATCATACATCTATTTACAGTACACTGGCTATGTCAGTACGCTTGCACATGAGCCTTATTTCTCCCAGTGATTATCATATTCAACATCAAGCAGCAGCAAAAGATAACAGGGCAACTGTATTTTCTACCAGTAACATCGTAGCCCCTGCAGTTGACTCCCCAAACTAGCAAAGCAACCGCACAGCAACAGTGTTTAGATATTAGTGAAACTGTGGGCCTCTCATTTTAAATCCACCATTACAACATTGCAATGTCAGTCCAAAGGTAAGTGCATCAGGATTGTGACAGATTTGTTCCTGTAGACTGAACCGCAATGTTAAAAATACCAAAGTTTCGGAAGATGTGACAGATGCTGACTAAACACTCGTTTCGCCCGCCACGATTGCTACAAACATCCTGTAAACCAAATGAAGGTGTATTGTGTTTTATTGCTTCAGTTGCACTCAAGCTTGTACAAGCAACGCTGTGCACTCTGCAACCGTGTTTGTGCGCCCAATCAAAGATGTGATCTGTCAAAGTTGTGCTCTCTCTTTCTCCCTGACAAACACACACACACACAAAAGAGTTTACATTCTTTTGCATCCATGACATGGAGCTGGTATGTCATGCAACGAGCCACACCTCATGTTCACTTTAATGACCCTGTAACTGTGGCCTTGGGCACTTGCTGAAAACATTCAGATACAAGGTTTGAAAGCAGCTCTTTTTATTATATATATTTTTAGATCAGTGACTGCTTCAGCACCACCACATCTTTTTGTCATGGAAAATACACAAATTTGGATGGGATGTGACAATCATATCCTGCTGTATTACATTCGAAATACAGACCAATAAGTTCTGTGAATAAACTTTTTGTGCGTTATGAAAGATGGTGATGAAGCACTTTCACATATTAGATTGAAAGGTCAACAAAGAGGATAACCAAAACAGAGGGAAAAAAGCAGAGTGAGCTGGGGGCTGAAAGGAGAGGAGACTGGGTCAGAAAGATATCCCCACATGGATGTATTCTAAAACACACCATTAAAGCCTGAAAATAGCTAAGTGGGTGGCATTAATGTGGCGGCAGGGGGATTATGGAGTACCGAGTAGGGCGTAATCTAGGACTTACAGTTTAATTATGTGAGGATGCCTGAAAAGCTTGAGGTTCTGGATCTCCCTGCGGATCTTTCCCACCACGTCCAAACTGCGGATCTTCTGCCTGTTTAAGATCTTCACGGCCACTTGGTGCTTGGTCAGCTCATGTTGCCCGACTGCAGGAGAAAACAAAATGAGCAAAACCAATTACAACCCAGGAGATACGCTGCCGTTTAGAGTCACCTGAAAAGTAAAATTCAGACATCAAATGTATGTAAATAAAGTTGGCACCAAAGGAAGAAAAATTAAATGATTAAGCTTATGTTTAAGAGAAGTCTCCACATGCCAGGGGACAATCGTGTTTTAACCATTTTTGCCCCAAATAACTTTCGAGTTTGAATTTGTTTTCAACTCCAGAAAAGCATTAGTGACCGGCGATCATTGTTGAACCACAACGACGCCTGCAATTGGGCTCTTAATATTTTGGGTGGGTTTTTCTTTGAGCCTCCTGAAGTCTGCTCAGCGGTTCAATTGAATAAGTGTGAACTTTGATTTGTTAGTCCATAATATGTTTAGCTGACATTCTGTGATCCATCGTGTTAACTCTGGACTAACTATCTTTTTCTATTGTAAAGTTTTAAGAATAGCTTTGCTTAAGTTACACACCTGTTAATATCCCAGCTTCCTAATCGGTATTAATTATTGAGCACTTAACACTGAAACAAGAACATGTTCCTATTTACATCTGCACACACTTATTTCTCCTATTCTTACTGTCGCTTGGAGGGATCCATGTCTCTTGCCTTCATTTTAATTATCAGACATATTTGTAAAGAGAACTTTCTACAACCTAAAAAGCATGAACAAAAAACAAATATATAGTATTTTCTGACTAACGTATCAAGTTTTTGTGGCAGGCACAAACTTTTGAACAGCAGTAAGTGCGGGTTAAAGCTCAAAGTGCATCTCCAAAAACACTGACATATCTAACCCTGTACGTCTGTCATCGCAAAAAAGAAGAAGACAAAAGAACTGAAGACAAAGAACTATTAAAACATTTTATGGGTTGACAGCTTGACAACCCCAAAATAAGTTTAATATAAACCCAAATATGTGATACTTGGGTTAAAGTGAAAATAATTGACACTACAAAGATAACATTAACACAGTGATATGCAACAGGAGGAAGATACATATATTCGAACATATCGGAAGGAATTACTATGCAAATAAAACACAAATCATTGGAATGAATGAAAGAAGAGTTAGTAAACATCTGGTATTCATTTACCAGTTTTACTAGTGAACTATTTACCAAACCAACAGTAATAAACATCATAGAGCAAACGAATGTGGTCTTTTTTTCCCCCAACAACCCCAAAATGCGATTGCAGAGATGACTCACTGTCTGTAAACAACGCCTGTTGTTGTTCTGACTTTTTTTTTGTGGAGTGCCTAATGGGTGGTTCACTTTGTCTGGGTATATTAGGGCTTACTCGTGAGTTGAAAACGCACTGCATTATAAAACAGAGCAGCCTGCAGAAGAGGTAGACAAGAGGAGCAAATACACTGGGACTCTGTCTAAAATCATTCAACCACATAACTCTAGGTGTCGATGCAAGCAAAGCCATTTAATGACTAATCGTGCCGCCCTCTCGATTGACAACACAGCGGGTTAGCCCCTGACACACACACACACACACACACACACACACACACACACACACACACACACACACAATAACGGTCTCTTCAATAAGGAGGGCAGAGTTGAAGACAAAAATGTTGCAAGACATTCTTGCATCGTGTTTTAAAAAAGAGAGAAAAGGAAACGACACATTAATGCTCCTCGTTAATATCTACCCATCTAGCGCCATGACTGGCAGTAATCACCAGTCAAGACGGGTTTACTTCCCGGTGTTCGTCTTGACAAGCGACTTGTGGCTTTTAGGGCTAACTTAGCTACGCTACTAACTGAGATAGACTAAACGGAAGCTAACGTCACAGCACTTGCATTGTATGACTGTCGTTGGCATCCGCGGCCACATCCTCCCCAAAACACGTCACGTCTGGCAAAAACAAGTTGAGCTAACGAGCAGGACATGGGGACAACAAGTGTGCTACCTCCCTGACTTTGCGACAAGTTAGCTTTAACGGCATGCTAGTTTAGCAGCTAAGCTACGCGCTCCCGTTGCCACCATCTTTCAGCCGCACGGACGTCAAGGCGGTCGAGACATACCTTTAACCTTTCCGAACGTCCCCACGCCGAGTGTGTCTCCGAGAATGTAATGTCCAATTTTTACTCTTCCTTCATTTTTCTGTTTTTCCGTCGCCATCTTCCCGCAGTGGCCTTGCTGCGGGGGTTAGCTAGCTGCGAGCAGAGATGGACCGAACTCCGCTGTGTGCGTCGCTACTCGAGCAACTCTGCTCCGCGCGGAGATGTGGGCGGGGCCTGCGCGTGCCTGCGCGATTCGTTCGTAGCGTAGGATGTTGCCTTCAAGGTTCCCAGTAAACTTCTAAATCGGGGTGTGTTTTAGAGAGATTATAGCGGCATTTATACACATACACAGGAAGTAAAGCAAGCATTTTTACATACAAGTAAAGCAATATCACACATACAAATTCACAATATGTACACATAATAGAATAATATCAACAAAACAAAAGTGCAAGATGTAAACAAACAAGCAAAGAAAAGTGTAGCGGTGTTATAGTTGAGTGATTTGGCGAGAGGTGATTTATTGTAAAGTGGTATTGCGGTGGGCAGGAATGATCTTGAAAATCTTCCGGGAAAAAAAGTGTTCCGCCTACAGGTTGAAATCAAGGTCAGAGCGAATAGACAGGAAACGCACATAAGACATAATGTATATACGATGATTAATAATAAATAAAAAGTAAGACAAAACTGTTGCATGCAGAGAACATACGTACAAGAGAATCTCATGAGCAACCATGAACAGATGCATCGAAATCTAATTATTAACAGAGAAAGCTAAACAGCGCTATGGGAACTGTGAATCAACTCAGTCCTAGGACCATAAATGGGCAATGATTTTATATGGTGGTATGACTGATACACGTGAACTTTGTCCAAGACAGGACACAATTTGACTATAACTTAAATGCCTTGGTGGTTATAGGTCTAGATAGTAAGTGACACATCTAACCCAAGTTTTAATTTGATCATAATTTACATGGAGTTTCATGGAAAATGATTGATTCAAGTGGCAAAAATCTTGTTTGCAAAATGAATCCTTGGTTGTACCCTTAATGTACACTTATGCACTTGACAATACAATGTGTAAGGTCTCTTTTCATTGGATTACTGTGTTGTGTTGTGAAATTTCATTCCCCTTTTCTTTTACATGTTGTAACCCGGTGGATACAAAATGCAGTCGGTAAAACATGTTGTCATATTACACATATTCAACTCCGTTATGAAACTATTCAAGGGATGGAAAGTCCAATGAGAAATAACATTTAGTTGGATTAAAGTGAGGACACTTACCTTCCTCCAGAGACCGAGATTACTTCCACTCTTTCATGCATGGCAGTTATACTTTAAGATATCCTACTTAAAGTTATTAGATGGAAATAAAAGACTTGTCAGCGCTGCTCTGGGTTGATCTTCTTGTGAGCTGTGAAGTCAAAGGCAGCTGGACATCGCTGTGTCGCCTCATTGATGGCTCTTGAGTTTGAACGGAGCCACTTATACTGTATTTCATGACCTGGAAGGAAGGCTGACAATGAGACGTGTTGAGAATGACAATGAGCTTGTCAGGATGCAAGAGCTGCTTAGTGACAGTGATGCATGACCAAACACCCTCAAAGCGTCCCAAATCACAGTGAAGCACAGCATACAGTCATGCACTTCAAAGGATATCCCAAAAATAAGTGAAACTATCTTCATTTGGTTCGCCAATTCAAAGTACAGGCTGAACCAATACAGGTTTCACACTGTCGGTCAGTGATTATCAAAGAATGAATGGGCTGGTGAACAGTTACCGCGACTCCCCAGAGAGGTCCACTAGGAATTTACAGTTAGTCCCAAAAGTCCTTTTCAGGGACACTTGGTCTCTGCTTGTGTGTGTGCTAGGATCTCTAGGTTTTTTTTTAAATACAATAATACAGATTAGATTAAAAACTCTATTCACACTGTCCCCATTTTAGGAAACAATAAATTCAATGGACATCAATACAGTACAGTGTTCATGTATTCCCTTCCTGTTCTTATTCATCAAGTTAGGATTTGAGAAGTGAGTCCCATAAACTGTGTTTAATGTGTTTCACAGCTCTAATCAGAAACCTACTGATCACCTGAAGTCTGCTCAGTGGCGACATCTGGTGGCGACACGTCAATCCTGCAGGTTCTGGTCAGCTCTCGTTGTGAATGAGAAGATGAGCAGCTCTTACATAACTAGGTGTCGCTCTACATAACTACATCACTCTAGGTGTCGATGCGAGCAAACCTATTTGCTCGCATCGACACCTCGAGCGATGTGGTTGAATGATTTTAGACAAAGTCCCTGTGTTTTTATTTTATGTTTAGGTTTTCAGTGATTCTTATTTGCGTAAAAAGTGTGAATAAAGCCTAAATTTATTGTGAAAAGAACAAACAAAAATGCCGTAAGTTGTAGTATTAGCTGTTTTTCATGCAAATATCCATGACTCAATTACCCCTTTAAAAAAAATAAAATAATCCAATTAAGTTCTTGCTTTACCTCCAGGTTAATGTGTTAACGTCTCACTCGTGTCCTGACTTACATTGACCAGTAGAGGGCAGTGTCTATGCAGGAGAGGAGCTCCTGTGGAGGAAGAGGAGGATGTCCTGTCCTTAGATGCACTGCAGCGTTGCATTCCTGATTTCAATGTCAGCCATGGGCCATTCATGACCATCAGAATGCTTGACTCAGCAACAATTAATCAAGGTTAATCAAAAAAAATGTGAGTCTGTGACAAGTGGAAGGAGTGAAATGTTATTAAGGAACAACTTTGCGTGAAGCCTGTAAGTGGTATGAGACATTCTAACAACCAGCCTTGCACACAACTCACACCTTAGAGTCTTAAAAGAGGAAGAAATACAACGAAAAGGTGCTAAAATATGTTGCCAGCTGCAGAAAACACAACAGATAACAAATGGACCTAACATTGGTCAGTGTCTTCATCTTCATCACCTGCTGGATGTGTTGTTCATCCTCACAATAGAATCTAACTGCCCGACTCATATTTCACCCGCCGTGCCTTCATAAGCTTCACATGCAGCGGCGATTATCATTTTAATTGCAGACGGTGCTTATAATAATCCGGCTGTTATCATGCTCATGGAAGTATGCGCGCACTATCCCCTCACCCGAGCACCTGCTCCCCCCCACAAGATAAAGATGGCCTTCACATAGACGGAGCATTAAACAACACCAGCAGACTGTGTGCGCTGCAGCAGCAGCCGTTCACTTTTTAATGAAAGCATGTTATTGCTTATTAGTGTGTGTGTGTGCATACAGCTGCACGTACATGGAAAATTAATGAGAAGAACAACAAAATGGAATGAAAGCATGATTACGACACGCAAAACTGTTGTCAGCCAAAGATTCACACACGATGTATCTCATCCTGGGAATGAATGAGAAGATAATCATGAACAACTGAGAGTGAGATTCACCCAATTTCATTACCGCTAACGCACAGGTTTCACCTTTACATTTAACATGTGCTGCAATGGGTTCTTTAAGAACATAATGGGTTCTTTAAGAACTTAATGGACAGCCAGGCTTTTGACTTGGAGTCTCTCATAAACAAGAGACAGTGAATGAACACGTGTGTTTAGCAGAATAAAACTCTTTTCACCCATTAAACCAGTTGGAAAGAGATCTCCATCACATGAACCATTCAACACTTAACAGGCCAGTGTAAGAATAATTTTAATTCCTTTGGTGTCTGCAAAACAATGTGCATCTTCACAACATTTAGAAGATGTACCTACACCCATCAGAACCCAACACAAATAATAGTTTTAAAAAGACGTTAGGTGGATTAAAAACACTACAAAGTACCAAATTCACAGTAAGTATAGCGCGAGTTACAGCGACACGGAGGCACGGATGACACGGATTCACAGGACGATGAACGCAGCTCAGCGGGGAGGGATGGTCAGCTGATGTGAAGCGGGAAGGGAAACAAAGAGAAGCTAAGAACACATGTATGAAGTAGAAGACAACCTACGCAGTCAAATCACCCAACAAACGGGTCCAACGCTTGCTGTGACATACAAAAAAATATGAATAATGTAAAGAAAAGGGGAGAAAAAATGCATAAAAAAAAGAAGAAAATTCACTCAGAATGTTGTGGAAACACCATATTAATATAATTCAACACACATCATCAAAACTATCTCACCAAATAACAAAGAACATTGTTTTTTTTCTCTCCTGGAACTAGTAAACTGCTGGAACTGAACACGCTTGTGTGCACTCCCTCTTTTCTCTTTTTGTTTAAGCTCTACAGCATCTGCATGTTGAGGCACTTGGAAAGAATATGATTGTACTGTGTGGAGTATATTATGTACATTTGTTTTGTTTTTTTACGCTCCGTCCAAAACTAACGTTGTGCTTTAACCTCACAGATCTACAAACACACATCACCACGGTCAACATGATCCCCATATTCACTCGCACGAGCTGAGAGAGGAACAGCGAGGAGGAGGAGGAGGAGGAGAAGAAAAAACGCATTAGCAGTGCAGTCAATCTACAAAAATATTATTAGCTCATGATGTGGCCGCGATTACGCAGTTACTGATTCCAGATCAGTGTTTTCAGCTGCGAGGAGGGGCTGGTGACTTTGACCCTGTAATCTCTGGCACCGGATCGAAAAGCCAGACGCTGATCGGCCCCGACAGGAATTCACCCGAGGCCGCCGAGGAGGGCAGCGCAAGAAGAGAAGAAGAAGAAAAAAAAAGGGTTTTTTGCTTTCTTCCCCCTTGTGCTTCTCCAAAAAGCATCCCGACTCTCACGTCGTTAAAAACAAAAGAAGAAACAAGGAAAAGGAAGAAACAAAAGCACCCTATGTAGTCTGGAGTCTTCCCTTTAAATTATATACATGAGACACTCACAACAAAAAGCTCATTTATCAACCGGATCACGACAACTACGAATGCTACGTTTCATTTGAAAAGAGGAGGGGGGTAAAAGATGAGTGATAATATTCCCAGTCAAACATCATTTAGTGGACTTCCAAGTGACAAACAGCTCGCACACACCAGGTATCACACAACAACACCCTCAGGTCACTGGTCCCACGCTAACACGATACGCCACATTTTAAAGAGAACGATTCGGTTTCAGCCAACGACGAGCCGCAGGCTGCAGGGGCCGCAGGCTGCAGGGGCCGCAGGGCCGTCCCGCAGGGGCCGGAGGGTCCGCAGGGCCGGAGGCTGCAGGCTGCAGGCCGTCCTGCAGGCCGTCCTGCTAGGGGAGGCTGGAAATGTCCCGTTTGGGAGGCGGACCACCTGGTTTACAGGCGGCACCGTTGGCTTTGTCCTCAAACACCAGGACTCTGTGGAGAAAGAGAGAGAGAGAGAGAGAGAGTGTGGAGGGAGAGGGGGAGAGAGCGAGAATGTGGAGGGAGAGAGCAAGAGAGAAGGTGGAGTTGGAGAGAGGGAGAGAGAGAAGGGGAAGGGAGAGAGGTAGAGAGAAAGTGACATAGAAGGGGAGGGAGGGTGAGAGAGAGAGAGAAAGATAGATAGAGAGAGGGAGAGAGAGAGAGGGAGAAGGGAGAGGGAGAGAGAGGGATCATGAAATAACAAAACAAAAGCAAATTAATTCAAAATAAACAACACACATGTACAATATTGACGACGTGTGTAGAGTGAAAGCAACATTTTAATCTCTCTCTCTCTCTCTCTCTCTCTCTCTCTCTCTCTCTCTCTCTCTCTCTCTCTCTCTCTCTCTCTCTCTCTCTCTCTCTCTCTCTCTCTCTCTCTCTCTCTCTCTCCTCTCTCTCTCTCTCTCTCTCTCTCTCTCTCTCTCTCTCTCTCTCTCACAGAATCTCTCTGTTTGTGTTGTGAGTCTTCATGACGTCATCTGGTTGTGACAAGCGCTCCAAAAGTACAACTAGTATAGAAGACGCCCGACTAACAACATGGAAAAAAACATAAATATAAATCACATACTAAAGGAAAGTGTGCAGCAGTTATTAAGCGTTGTTGTTGTTGTTGTTGTTGTTGTTGTGTGCACGTTTTTATGAGGGTGTTAACTGACTGTTTATCTTCATTATCACTTCATATACTGACTCTTTCCATCATTACGAGACTCATTTTTAAGTCTGTTAAAAAAGGCAGAAAACTACATGAAAAGTTAGAATTTCCAAAAGCCCAAGCTTCCACATTTATATCTAAACGATGGAAACTTCATCTTGTTGTTGCAACGAAGAGAAATGTGAGCGTAAACTAGGAAGAGAGAAGGTTGTAAAAGGAGGCAAGAACAAGCAAAGTGCAAAACAACAGGCGCAGGAATGTAGGCGGGATAATCAGCTGCTGGAGGGAAACACAGCGGCGGTTTGGGCCTCGGCGTATTAGCAAGGAAAGGAATGAAAGGAGCCCACAAAAGGGCACAAGTGGCCACGGCTGCCCGGCGTGAGCGAGCGAGCGGCCGGCCGGCGGCGACTTTACTTTCCCTTTTTGGAAAAACTCCCGCAAAGCTCCCCGCTAAGCTCATCAGGAGCGGTGATCCCCTGACGCCCAAACCGGCACATCGGCGGCTCAAGATCACGGCCGATCGCCCGTCTGTCCGTTCGTCCGTCCGTCCAGCGTCCCACACACGCTGGTGTCAATGCATGACTCATTATGGGATGTACAGGGTTGTTTTTGTGTGTTGCACACACACAGTGATGCGATGTCAGTAGATATGTCTTCATTTCGTGGAGAAAAAAGTGGATCTTTTTTCGGTGTAAATCCGTAATTTTATAGTCAAACTGTTGCTACGTGTTCATCAAACGCTAGGAAACTAAATAAATATGAAATATAAAATCTGTAAAGCTTAATCATAATGTAAAATATTGGTCAAACAAAGTAGAGAGTGACTTTCTCCAGAGAGCTTCCCTAAACTCCTGGAGCCTGACCTCAATCATTTTCCTCCGATTGTAACTACATCAATTGTTGTTGTGCCAAATGCATTGAATAACACTATTCTAGAGCTCATTGTACCCTCAACTAGCCCCTCCCCCTCCCCTCTTTCTCCCTCTCTTTCTCTCCTCACTTCAAGAGACAAAAACAGCAGAACACAAGAGCGGCGTTGTAGACTGTTGCATCATCAGAGGGCGAGGAAGAGGAGGAGATAGAGCAAGATCCTCTGTGTAGGTAACCTACACCCTGTGACCACACACACACACACACACACACACACACACACACACACACTACAGAACCTTAGTAGCCAATTGCAGCTCTCCTTTCTTCTAAGTGTGCAACATTGAGCACAGTGATTTTCACGAGAGGAAATTAATGTAATAAAACATATCAAGAGAACATTTCAACGCGTCGAAGAGAAAATGTTGACATTATGAAATGAACTCTTTATTTGTTTCTTCAGTAAAATACGGAGACGTTCTCACCACTGCAGGCCCGCAGAGAACGAGGCATGCACCAAACAGCCGCTGTGGGATTATGGGATATATTGTTTTGAGGGCAAAAGGAGGAGAAGTTATGTGTTTCCTCTGCGTGGCGTTTTGGGGATTATGAGGATTTGTCTACTAAAAAAAAGGGTCCAGGCAGTTTAGTGCCGCGTTCAGCCGGCTTTACGGCGGCAGACGCCGGCCGACGCGCTCCAGAGGAGCCGGAAGCGCGTCACCGAGTCCATCGGGGGGAACACCGGACCGTCACGGCGCCACCGCGGGACGATTTCCTCGACAGAACCTCGCACGATTTTGTTTTCCCGCCGGTTCCCGCGTGACCGTCGGTGGTTAATCTGCCTGTAATCAGTTACCTAAGCGCCTGATCCCCAGCTGAGGATAAGGGATGGGTTGACTATGGATAGGCTTACGTAGGTGGGGTTTGTTGCCATGGAGAGTGGCGGCTAATCTAGCGCGCGGGCGGTGACATCGTTCTGAAGGAAGAGGCAGAAAAGGCTGACGCGGCACATGGTGCACATCCTCCCCCCTCAGACTCACATGCTCACACACAATGAACCAGCAGAGGGTCTATAGACACAAGGAACTACACACACACACACACACACACACACACACACACACTTACAGTTTGAGCACGGCCGACCGCTTGCCCAGCATCATCTTGACGAAGTCCCTGTAGTTGATGGTGTTGCTGCTGCCGCCGCCCGTCACCTCCACGATCATCTTTTTCAACTCCAGGTGGGTCTTGGGCACGCCCAGCTTCTCCATCATGAGCTTCAGACCCATCATGTCTGAGAGAAGAGCACAGCAGACGATCAGATCTCCGCACTTCGGTCGTCTTACGCGTCTCCGGGAGGAGATTCAACGCCTGAGAAGACGCCGACGGCCTCGCGTTTTCTACGGAAAGCCTGCGTCACGTGATGCGGTCGCGCGTTTTGAAAGATGTTAAAAGGCAAATATACAGGTTCTGATCTAAAGATGATTTGAGTTGCATTGTGGGAAATGTAGGGTCTGGTGAGTGTTTGGAGCGTCACCGATTCTTGGGGCTAAAGCGTCATCGCTGAAATAAACCGTCAGAAAAAGGCCTGAAGAAATCCAAGATACCCTGGATCTGATTGGTATTGACCTAATAAAGTTTGCAATGTCCTTTAATTAAGTTTTTAAGTCCAGATTTGAACCCATCTGCTCGTATTCTCACCGGGGTTAGCACTAAACTCAAAGCAGCGGACGCTGATGGGAGCGTAATCAGTTTTAAAGGTGTTTGGTTAGAAAACAATCAAAACGCGGGCGAAAGCACGCGATTAAAACTCAAGCAATCGTCGGCAACCCGTCCCGGTAGTTGTTGACATAAGTCAGATTGACCAAGCAGTTCGTCTCGCCGCTGACGTCGTGTCATAAATGGACAATTAGCCGCTCGTCTCGGGACCTGCAGACAGACGCCATCTCTGCTGCTGCCGCCTCACATCTGCTCGGGACCGCTCACACGTGTCTCACTTTACATACACACACACACGCACACACACACACACACACACACACCCCGGTGCTCACGCTGTCCAGACAATACACACAGTATTAATTACTGCTCCCTCAGTGGCTTCCCCCCCCTCCTCTCGTGTGCAAGTTGGTGTTTTCGTGCCGCTAATACTCACCAATCTCTCCTTGGTCGTTGAGGTCAAACTCTGAATATTTGTCTGCAGAAAAACAAAAACACACACACACGCGCGGAGAGATCGTTACACACCACGTCACACAAAGAACAACATTTTTTTTCAACGAGCACCTGGCAGCTCACGAGTCAGGAGAGAAAGTGTCGCTTTATTACAACCGCTGTCCAGGGTTCTGACACACACACACACACACACACACAGCTGCTGACGACAGGTGCGTTGCGTGTGTGTGTGTGTGTTTTGAGGAAAGCAGGCCCGAGGGCAGCTGGGTGGGGTTGAGACATCTGAGACGGGTGTAAAAGTTGAGAGGGTCAGGAAGCTAAAGAGAAGTTTCAAACTGCAGAAATCACAAAGACCCTCGGGGGGATGAAAAGCGCGACAACGTTCCCTCGCTCAAAAAGAAACTTCCGAACAGATAACACACGTATTAACTACCGGGAAATAACTCAAAGTACTAAAAGAAGGCTCTGCTTCTAACAGCAAAGAGCAAAGTACAGGACATTTACTCACAAAGCTTTAACGGACAGCAAAGTGATGCTTTCCCTCCACAAGAGAGAAGAAACCGATATTACTCAGAGCGTTCAAACTATTCCTTTCATATGAAATATGAACTATTTTACGCAACACCTGAGTTATGATTCCAATGTGATATCTGGGCTTTAGTTTTAAAATATTTAAACTTTAAATGAGTGCAGGCTGAAACTAAAAAGCTTTCACGAGCTCGCTGAAAGGTTTTTTAGATTTTGCTATTAATGTTTAAACATCAAAACGTCAACTCAAGTAATAATATTCTTATTTTCCTCTGAAGGGGTCGACGACGACTCCGACTACTTTCGTTTGTCATGCGCTTCAGGTTCATTACTTTTGAAATCTTTAGAGATGAGTTTTATACATAATATTAGTCAAGTCAAATATAAACTTCCCTCCGTTTCCACCGCAGTTCATTTGGAGCGAACTTTAATAACTTTAATAACTTGGTTTGTCTGCCACGCTGTTATTCTGTGCACAACGACAACACAGATGGAGAGTAACTAAAACATCCTCGTGGATATAAAAGCTCATTTTTAAACACGCTGTGGCAAACCAATGGCTGACATTTTTACCCGCTTCTCCCTAAATTTCACTTCTCTTTTGTCCAAAGGAACACTTTGGTCAGATTACACATGCTATTTCTGTCCCACACTGGAAGCTGTGTGTGTGTGTGTGTGTGTGTGTGTGTGTGTGTGTGTGTGTGTGGATAGGAAGAGAGAGGGGACTGTGTTCGCTGTGTGAACCATACCATAGGGAACAGGACAGGACAATGCTAACCCTGTTTGTAAACTCTGAGAAGGGGGCCTCCACACACCATGCATGCACACACACACACACACACACACACACACACACACACACACACACGTTCTTGAGTGGGCCACTTGTCGCCGAGCAGCCTGTTGATCATCTGCAGTCGCAGAAACTGTCTGAACAGAAGCGTCTCAGTGTTTCCTCCTGACACACATTCCTCCAGCCGCTTCTCTTCCACCTCCATCACTAACTTTATTGTTGTTGTTTTATTGTTTTGACGGCGAGTTTGACTGCCCGGCTCATGTGAGGGTTTTTTTTTTTCCCCATTACAAAAAACAACCTTGCCGACAAACTCTTTGACCCAGACGATGACTTCCTCTGCTCCATCGGCCAACACACACACACACACTGCGCCGTCAACACTGACTACACATCAGGAGCACTTTTTCCACATTTTTAGACGTACAACATAACTTTGTGCTTTCTCACTCAGACACTTCCACACAAAGAAGGTATTAAATCTCAGAAGAAGTGATGTCATGACGGCAGAATGAGAAGCGGCTTCCTGAACAGCTCACTCCTCACTCATGACCCAAGCTCTGCTCCTCCATTTATTCTCCTTTATATTAACAAAAAAACAACAACTATTGTGTGAAAATGTGTCCGACATCGTGGCGATAATCAGACTACCTTCAGGTTGACCTGCGGGTGAGCCGCCTCTACTTTTCCTAAACGTGCAAAAACTCAACGTTCCTCGACAGCGTCATTAAAACCACGTCAACGTGTGATGTCGTCGATCGATCACATCGCGGCTCCGACCGCCATCGTTGACAGTTACATCCCAATAAAGTCTAAAATCAATATTAATCAAATCAGCTACTTTAAAGAGGCGATAAAACGCTGCGTCTCAGCGTAATTATCCTCCTCAAAGGTTACAGATTGGATTTAATTAATATATATTCCTACATTACTCTGAATTCTTTTGGTTGTTTTATTGACAATAATGGTGACGCACTTCGGCCACATGATAACTATTAAAACAAAGGAAATACTAACCCCCAAATGAATCATTTGAAATAAGACAAATGATATTTTATATATTAAGGATATATATATTATTAGCAGTATTCACTGTGGTGGTGACTGCAGTGGCGTTGACGTGCTCGGTGGTTAGAGAGCGCTGCGTTTCGCTGCGTGACCTCTGGGTCACCAGGACAGGAGGGAACAGAAGGGGGAAAGATGGAAATAAAAAGGAGAGCAATCCTCTCAGGACCCGGGTGTCGGGTCCTCTGTCTGTTTTCCTATATCACTGCTCCATTTCCTCCAGCAGGCAGAGAGAAAGTAGGACAAGCGAGCAGGTTCTCTCTCTCATGCCCTCTATTCCAACTAATATCCTCATGGTAGTTATTCCATCGCAGATAGAAGAAAACTCTCCGCACACACACACACACACACACACACACGTGGGTGAAATCAAAAGGTAATGTGGGAGGAGTTATTTGGCATAATAATGCAATTGTGTTTCCGTAATCTGCTCCCAGCAGCAGTGATTGTGTTCTGCTCCCAGGAGCTAGGAGTTTAGATCTGAATATTGAAACAACAAGCCGGAGGAACGCCCCAGCACATTCCTGCAGGCCCTCCGAGGACTTGGCCTCGCAAACCTCTTTAGGAATCTCGGCAGTCTGTTTCCCACAGAGAAACACAGAACGCTGCGTGTGTGTGTGTGTGTGTGTGTGTGTGTGTGTACAAACAAATATTGGAGGCAAAGACAAAAGCCAGATGAGACTGACACTCCCTCACATAGATACTGAAACTCCCCCTCAAAAGAAGGAGGGCTGGATTTGCTTACTTTTGAGCCCTTCCAATTTCTCGGGCAGGTCCTCTTCATCCCTGTATTTCTGGTCTTCCAGGTATTCCTGAAAAGGAGGGGAAGGGGTGAACAAAACTTGTTTCACGTGTTGGACTGAAACCCCCTGAAAATCAGATGTGAGCCCGATTTAAAGGGGAAAAGAAGCCCAAACACAAAAAGCGAGAACAGGACGTCCATTAACCTGATTGTGTTCTGTCGAGATGTGTCAACAACAACAAAAAAAGTGCAGAGCGATGACTCACAACAAGATGTTCATCCTCGCTGCGGTGACATCAAGGTGCTCGTTAAGTGGAACACCACACAAGGGCGCCCACGAGGAACAGTGTGTTTTTTCTCTAATGAAACTATAATGACGCACTCGGCCGCGTGGGAGTCAGCCGCAGTCGATACGCGGGAACAGAAGAGACAAAGAAGCAGGTCGCTCTCCCGCTTTGACCTCCGAACGGGCGAAGAGGAACGAGCGGACGGGCCGTCAGGGACGCCTGACTCAGCCTCGCCTCCGAGGAATGTCCTCTCGCGGCCGCCGTGCATCCTGAATGCATGTATGCGCGGGTATGTTTTTGGAGAAGTGCAGTAGCGTCACCACAGAGAGTGTATCGCGACGCTCGGGGGTCAAACACTGGGCGGCCCCCTGCTCTGGAGCGTCGTCTTTCCAATGTGAAACTATCACTACGTTGTTTATCTTTAGGGTTTGGCCGATAACATGTTCACCAGCTCAAGCACGGTGTCTTATCCCGGCTGGTTTTGTCCCACTAACTCTGACATTCTTCATCATTTTAGGCCCTTCCTTTTGCTCAATTACCTCCACCGTTGGAGGAGGTGGAGGGAAATTTGTTTCCGGTTTAGCTGTTCAGGAATTAGAGGGGTTGGGGGGTGGGAGAGATTGTTTCTCTGGCGAACAAATGAGGGATTTAACAAATTAAAACGGGTAAATCTCACGAAGGAGTGGAGAGCGATGTGACAGGCGCTCCGGGCCGCGACCTGGTTTCCATGAGAGAGCCGGAGAGGAGGTAAAAAAGGAGGGAATCAGAGATTATACACTCAGACATGCAGTTAACACACACGCACCCGCAAACACACACACACACACACACACACACACTTAATCTGAGCAACTGAACGTTACTTCAGAGTTATCAGATGAAGAGGGAGGGAGAGAGGCCCCATTAGGAGACAAAGGGCTCACACACACACACACACACTCACACACACACACACACACACACACACACACACACACACACACACACACACACACACACAGATCGATAGGGTCACTGGTGTGACGGAATGCAGCCGTTCAACAAGTGCTACAAGTCTGCAGAGGACAAGTCGATCAAATGCATGAACGCATCGCTGTGGTCAATACCGTTTAACGCGCGTTGCGTTCAGGGAACTCATAGTTCACGACTCCGCTGGGGACGGGGCACACGTTCAAAAACAATGCCCCACGTCGGGGTCAGGTGTGTGTACGTGTGCGTGTACGTGTGTGTGTGTGTGTGCACGTTCAAATATAAGACACGCTGACGGACTGGAAAGGAAAGAGAAACGTGCGGCATACCTTGTTTATTTCCTCCAGTTTGGACCGTTGCTGCTCCTTCAACAGTCCGAAGACTTTCCCTCCTGCACAAAAATAATAAATAAATGAAATCCCGTTATGATATAATATAATATAACACCGACAGAGGCTTAGCTTGGCCGGTAGCCGGGGTCGGCCTGCTGATGCTCTATTGTAGAGACTCAACGCGTTTAGCTCGCTGCTGACAGAAGAAGATGCCCGAGATACACACATACACACTCACTCACTCACACACACACACACACAAAGACAAAGCAGTCCGCTGTCTCCGTTATTTATTACCTTGTACGTTTGAAGGCATCCCGGAGTTTATCTGCGGGCTGTAAGTCCAGAGAATAATTTACTATCCGAGCCAGAAGGCTACCGCAACTGTCCGCCGGGGCGATCCTGCTGCTCTCCGTTAGGAACTGGGCTGAGCGGGTCACTAGGTACCGCTGTCAAGTCGGACGCAATCAGAGAAGGAACATCCGGTCAATATTTCCAAAATAAGCTCTCGGCGTCCCCCGAAAACACGAATCCAGTCCTAAATTAACTTTACGTATATGTTCATGCTGCCACTACTTTTACAACTCACTTTTGTTGAATGCGGGGCTTTTACTTGTCACAGAGTATTTCGTCGCCGTGCTGATAGTATTTTATTGTGCCTTTACCGTCGTTAAAATATTTGAGCATTTGCTCCACAACTAAATACTGTTCATTTATAAAACTATATTAATAGGTACATAATAGCATTAATTAGTTGCCGAAATGGACACAGCTATTTATGCTTCTTTCTTTTTATTATATAGTTGTCAAGCTCTTATTTTGAAGACTGAAGCATCCATCTTCCGGTACGCTCTGTCCTCGTCGGTGAACGGCGCTGTTGGAGGGAACTGGGGCGCATCTTGCTCTCGCTCGCCACCATGTGGCGGACGAGGGAACTGCACGCAAACGATGGAGCGGTGCAGACAATGGCCCAGAGTCCCACGCTGCCTCCACGCTCACGCGAAGTCTGCGAGGGTTTACTTCCGTCCGGCTGTCTGTCAAAGCGTTTGAGCGTTTTATTTGAGTCCCTTGAGTCATTTTAAGCCCTTCATGAACCCTTTCCGTAAAATCCGCATTTTTTGTGTGTGCAGAATTTGCCTGAGGGAATTTACCCACAATCCATAGCAATGTGACGTTAAACACCACTAGAAGCATGGAGACGTAAAAAAAAAAGGTAATTATAAAAGGTTGCACATGTGCAGCGTGGAATATGACTTTTACTCAGAGACGTTGAGGACTAAAGATGGAACATAAAAACACAGGCAAGCAGAGTAAATGCAAGCAAAGATTATATTACACAGATTTATTAATCGCACATTTTATTTTGTGATCGAAGCTGTTTTGTGAAATACGAATACATAGATTATTTGAAATGACATCATTATCCTGGAAGTTAAACGTATAACATAAATACTTCAAATTGTACGTCATATTCATGGTCCTCGCAATCTTATTTTCACCACTTAAAGCCCTCAAAGTCTCTCACACTTAACCATTTAGGTGACGTCATTGAGCCCCTGAGGGGTTCAAGGGTTTAAAGTTGTGCGTTTATACATGCACGAGCAATTCAGTTGCAAATGTCGGGCAGGTAATAAAATCTGCGGAATAATATTGCAGCCACAAAATTCAGGGAGAAAGTAAACACACTCAATCAAGCGTGAACGGACACACACGCGTTTCAACAAACTAAATCATGTTTTTTTTAGTGGGCAGAAATACATTTCAAAGCGATAAAAGTGACACAGCCGAGTAGCTCGTATCCATATCACAACAAAGTGTTTAAATGACACAATTAAAAAGCCTGTGAATGTCTCGTGAGCGCTGTAATATGATGCCAAATCACGCAACAACGATACCATTTGTCATCATGTTGTGTGCAGATAGTTCACGTTCCCTTTGTCCAGAATGCTCCTTTGTCTCCGTGTGATTGTGCAATGACAACTTTATGCCCTGGATGAGGCTTCGTGCCTCTTAATGGGATCATTGCGGCCCAATAAAGACTCACTGGGCTCATGCAGGAAACCAGTGTTTTTGTGTTGATTGTTTACGAGAAAACCTGTTCACAAACAAAGTGTGGTGTTGTGTGTCTGCAGCTTGATGTTGTGTGTCTCCAGCTTGGTGTTGTGTGTCTGCAGCTTGATGTTGTGTGTCTGCAGCTGGATGTTGTGTGTCTGCAGCTTCATGTTTTGTGTCTGCAACTTGATGTTGTGTGTTTGCAGCTTATTTTTGTGTGTATCCAGCTGGATGTTGTGTGTCTGCAGCTTGATGTTGTGTGTCTGCAGCTTGGTGTTGTGTGTCTCCAGCTGGATGTTGTGTAACTCCAGCTTGATGTTGTGTGTCTGCAGCTTAATGTTGTGTGTCTCCAGCTGTTGATGTTGGACTGAACAACAGAGTACACACAGTTCCCAGATATGTAATATATTTTAAAGAAAACCTCATTTATGGGCGGTTTGTCACCCCCTTGTGGTCATTCATTGTATTTCTGTTGGACACTAATGAAGGCACACACTTATATATGTAAATACTGCAGAAATATGAGCTATTAACATGATGTACACATTTGTAAAAACACGTTCTAACATTTCAAGGGATATGAAATATGTTTTCCATGCCGGGTTTCTCTTTTTTCAGTTTGTTTTATTAATATAATTCAATTAAAATCTCCTCTAGCTTCAGGTCTCTATCGGATTAAAAGAGCAGAGATAAAACATTCATGAATACACCCGATTGTGGTGTAATTACTGCCCAGTACTCTCTTGGATTTATTACATCAGGCAACAGCTGTTGTATTAAGTCAACACAATCATAAACGCACACATTTGCAGTAATTGGTCAATGGGAACTATTTTAAAAGTTTAAAAAGTAAAACAATAAATTGAGTAAATAGGTCAGTCATGCACACAGATGCTCACAAGAGGAGGAATTCTATTAAATTAAACCTGTTAAAAAGACATTATATAGTATAACACCAGTAAAAAACACAGGAGATGCATTATGCAGGACATCAAATTATATACTATCATATTTGTCTGTCTGAAAGTAGCATTTAACGGTTCTCCTGCCTTTTTTTATTGTGTATTTATTGTGTTTTTGTCCTCATGGCGCTCTCTGCTCCTCTGTCTTTGATGGCGTCAACGTTCGTTCATTGTTAGTTGATACTGCACATGTTGTGTAGTTGTGAACTCGACTTGTTGCCGCTAATCCACAGTTTCAGGGTGCAGCCTCCCTCCGTCCACAAGGTGACATCATGCATATGCATGTGGTGATAACTCAGGAGCAACATTAGTACAGTCAGGAGTCGGTGAGTGACATGTTCACACGCCACATGTTACAGCAAAGAGTTGAATCTCTTACATGAATTTACATGAAACTAAACGTGCGTCGACGGGAGTCGACTTGAAAGCCGGTTCGTTTAGTTTACCTCCATGCGTTTGGCTTCATCCCCGGGAGACGCGCTCCGCGCTCTGCATCCTGATTCACATGAAAGCTCTCCTGCTCCTCCCTCATCACAGCTGAAGAGATTAGTCTGCATCATATTAATCACCAGACTCAAGCTTCTGGAGATGTGTTTTTTTTTCTCCTCGCCTTCATTAATTCAGTGCTAGATCACAGTTGCTCGTAGATACCACGGACCACGCGGTCCGGTCCTGAATTAAACTGCAAAACACTTACAAATTATAATAAGTTGCCCTCCCAGTGATTTTACAGCTATCTGGTACTTTTGTTGATGTTTTGGGCCGACGCGTTTTCCTCTTGAATAATAAAGTCTGCTGCTAACAGTTTGATTTAAATGAGACTCAATCAGCCCCGAAGCTGCGTCCGGCCTACTGATGAAGCTGCAGCAAGAGGAAGTGGAAATCAGAGTCAATATTGTTCTGGTGACTCCAACAATGAGGCATTTTAAAATGGACCAGAACAGTTTGCGCCTAGTTTCATACTGCAGATTAACTCTAATCAGGTTTCTCACTGGAAAAGTCACAAAATAAAATACCACAGGAGGTTTAGACCTTTCATTGTGCTGCTTGACACCACAATTTACAAATTAACTTACATAAACTACAGCGTCCAGCTGTTTTGGTAAAATATGTTCCCTTTTCTATGCATGTATATTTGTGACCTTTGTTTTCGGATGTAAAGATTTCCGACCGGTGTTTTTAGTTGTTGTTCTTCTCGAGTCCCTCCGGGGTCAACGGTGAACATCTGGCGCTCCGGCGCTAGAGAACGTCTGCAGCGGTGCGAAGACACGGAGGAGGCCGCGAGCCTTTTACGCCGCAGGAGCCGGCTTTGAAACAGAATAATTGGGTTTTCGACGGCCGTTTGTGTGAGGAGGTGGAACATTGACTGCAGTTTGATGTCATGCAGGTCAAGGACAATCAGACCTTTGATCTGAGGGAGGTGGAGGTGGAGGAAGAAAGAGCCAGGCCAGCTCTGCAACACCTGTACACAGGCAGATAGGAGGGATCATTCACAACCGCTGGATGGAAGAGGAGATAGCGATGGGATTTAGGTCGAGGGTTAAAGGGTAATTGCTTCCTCGGTGGGTGTCAACCCTCTTCTCACAGTGAAGAGGGTTGGGGAGTGGGAGACACGGCGCAGAGAGCAGCGTACCGAGGTCAGAGGAGGTTTCATCAGGGTCGAGGAAGTGTGAGGAAGGAATCCGGAGGAGAAAATGAGAAGCGACTGGAAAAAAGAGGGGAAGGGTGGGATGTGTTTTTTTGCGTAAAGGGGCACGAGGACACGGCGTTGTATCGTTTTAGGAGATCAAGACGAGCGGAGGAGCCGGGAACCAAAACAAGGCGCCGAGCGAGATAAGACGACGGTTTAGTCGCAGAAAAATACAGACTGTGACACACCTGTCAGAGCAGAGATAAACACAACACCCCCACCAGGAAGGAATCAGGTCCCAGACCCCCCGCGGGCACGATGGAGACACAAATACCGAGGATCAAACTCACCACATGAGGGCAGCATCGATTCACAGTGGACTTAGACGACACATCATCATCATCATCATCATCACGAGAGCAGAGCGTTAAAGAGGAGCTGTGACAAAAAGTTGGTCGAAGAGAAACTACAGGGAGACTGAAGGGAGAGCAACGCGGCACTGTGATTAATGACCTGAAAATACACAGTTAACACGGTTATCCCTCGTTTTATTTGCTTTGTGTGTGTTGAATTTGTGAGCCTCTGTGTTGTTGGTACTTGACAATGTGTCCTTGAATGAGGATACGATGTATTTTAATATTCTCATTCAAAAGCGCCAACATTTTTAAAAACCTTGTGTTTTTAATCTTGTTTCTGTTTTTAGGTTTGTTTTACTTTCTTAACATCTGCCTCTCGGCACTACGGATGGAAAATAGCCTGTTGGCTAATTCTGGCACATTTACAGAAATGTCTTTATGAACCTTTTAGAAACCGTGCGCGAAAATCTTCCCCGCGCCCATTTTAAGTCCCAGCATGCCTCATTCAGACAATCTTTTTGCATAACATACGTAATTTTTCCATTTTTGAAACAAACGACACAGTTTTTTGACTGAAACTCCTTCCCAACAGGCCAGACTTTGTTTTATTGTGATTGTTGGTGCAGATTCTGATTCTTTAGGTCCTAATCTTTCCAAAAAGGGGTTTTATTGACCGCTCCAGGAGGCATTTTTGGTGAATCTGGCTCATATCATGCTGGATGTTCATAGTTACAATCAAAATATCTTTTAAAAGTGATTGTTTTGCAGATATACAGTTTTTTCCCAATCCTTTGCTGAACAAATACATATAATAAACAAAAGAATTGGAATCAATTTGAGGTTCCTACGCGAGGACTCAAACACAGGAAAAAGACTTAAAGAGGGAAAAGGAGGTCTGGAGACATAGTACTTTCCTTTCGTAACAAGTCAGGATATATATATATATATATATATGGGCCGTTATGCTGCAGTGTAGCCAGCTCTTCAGCTTTTATACCTGATGGAGAACGAGACTTAGTTCACTAAGTTTCCCTCTGAGCTGCGGAGCTTACCAAGATGAATGTCAGGAAGTACGACGATGTTCTTGCCTGAATCACATCTGAAAATCCACGCCAAGTCTCCCAGAATATGAGCAGACTGAAACAGGAGGACAAAATCCTCTTATATATTGCTCATTTAAAAAAGATTAGTCTCAACTTCTTTTCTTCGGAGTCTTTATCGGAGTATTTATCGTCCACAACTCGGCGTGAGGGTTACAGGAGCGCTCACATGGTTGACTTAAGAAAAACTGATGGGTCAAATTTTTCAAACAGATGTAAATCCCCCCAAAAAAAGAAAAAGATAATTAGGCAGATTTTATTAATGTCACGTCACTGATAATTAACGTCACTAAATCAGTAAACAATGCAGACAAATAGTCCTCTGTGTTTTATTAGATGGCAATTAACTCCTAAACGATGACTGATGCACTGCCTCCAACTGATTAGTGTTACCAATACCCATTAACTTCATCTGTAATCTGTTTACAACATAAAATGCTGATAATCCAAAATGTTATTTTTTCTTCTCCTCCTACGTGAATAACTTAAACTCACGAGTGTGCCGTCGCTGCTTTGGTCCTTGAGGATATATTGTCTTCACAATTTGCCCACAATGTTGTCTTGTCCAATGCTTCGGTCTTCGAACTATGCTCAGCTGGTCTTCAGCGCTAATTAGCGCGCGTTAGCATGCTAATTAGGGCATGTTAGCATGCTACCATGCAAAACTAATGGCGCACATTATGCCTGGTAGACATCAGACATCTTGGCGACGCCTCGCCGCGTGCTAACCGCATCATTACTGACGCCTGGATTGTAATTCCACGCCACCGTTTTATTTATGCTTTCGCAGGTAGAAGCAATAACGTCGGCAGAAGAGCATCGTGTCAGCTACCGGAGAATGAACAATTGTTTGTCCTGGCTCACGTCGACACCATCTATTACTACGTCTCTGCCTCGGAGAAGTCGTTCCTCTGGATTTCCCTGCATGTCTTTGTGGGTGTCGCGATGGGACACTTGATGAATACAAGCCCATTGTTACCTTATCAGATTACACTTTGCACGGGCAAGAAGAAAAAAAGGACCAACGTGAGGAAGATGGAAACCTCAGCCCTTCAAGCAGAGAGGAATCAGCCCCCCTGTGGAAGAACCTCATTGTATCTGCTCGTGTGCTCATCTATCCTTATCTCTATCTATCTGTCTTATCTTTTTAGTCACTTCCCAAAGCTGGCGGGACGAGTATCAGATTTAGGATCGACCGGTAAGTTGAGAGTCCTGCTCAGCGCCTCGACGGCCCTTCTTCACACACAGTCTGTATTACTGCAGCCGATGCCCCTGACTCGGGGGAGTCAGTCTTGTGATCCTTTTTACAATTCCTTGTGAATAAACACCCTTTTTTTGGTTTTGTTTAGCCGCCCCTTGAATCGTAACCGCGTCGCGTGCCTCGGCGGTGACCCTGGGAGCGACGCAGGGACACGAGCCGCTGTCAGGGACACCCGAGGCGACCTGGCGTCAGACGAGGAAGGCCGGCGAAGAAAATTGTGCCCAGAATAAAACACCCTGGGGCGAGGGGCGAGGAGTGACCCCTGCAGCTCGACAGGACACAGGGGCCACAGTGTGCACCGCCGTGACACAACATGCTACAAGACTTCCTGTGTTGCCTTAATCGTGAGTCATGCTCAGATTAAAGGGTTTGTTCTATTTGTGACCTTGATTATACACTATTTAATGCAGCGCTGCAATGTGCCGCCCAGGAGTGGGCTGGCACAAGCTTGCATGCTTATGTGGATCTATTCCACAAAATGTACAACATGTAAGAGATGTAATACAATGTCTGTTCAAAGAATTTAAAAAAAAAAGAAGAAGAAAATTGCAGTTCTTTTGGAGATTGTTGTTGGACCGATATCAGCATGCGGAGTCATGAAAAGACAGAAGGAGAGGTTCATCTGTTGTTATCCATCTATTTATTCTCACTGGTAAATGTTTGAGTGTGTCTCTCTACTGGAATACAAATAATGGGACACACTTTTGAAATCCCACGAAAGAAAGAAACATGGTTTCCTTAAGAAGCCCGAAGCAAAAGCCCCCCAAACATCTGCACGCCGCTTGCTGCTAGCAATGCTCTACATGTTCTTTTAGGATACATATCTTCTGCACAGATCATCCACATCTACATGTTGTGTTCATACCTCGCATCTACATCCAGCTTTAGCCTCAGATTTGTCTTTTTATGTAGCCCTATGAAGTGCAAAAATAACTGTGAAACAATAATAAAAAAAAAAAAAGCCAGCCATACGTCACGGAGCTAATGTTAGCATGATTAGCTTGCTAAGCTACAGCTGGTGAAACCTGCCAGCGACGGGCGGCGTCTGACTTCCAGCCGGTACAAGCTGCTGGCTGCTGACTTGAAATGAGACTTGACTTCTTTTGTCCTCCGTCTAAAACCGAGAAGAGCCCTTTGTTTCACGTTATCTTTGTAAACTGCTGACGCGTGTGAAAACAGACGGCTTGACAGACGCTGTGCTACGTTTCTACCAAAGAATCACTAGTCTACAGTGTCAAACATAACCATCGCTCGCATATAACTAAGTCGGTAAAATAAAAAGTCAGTTGAGTTTGATTAAAAGATAAAACAGGAACCTGCACTCCTCCTTTACATTCATGAACTTAAACCCGGCAAGGATCTTCCTCAGCTGACCCAATGAAGACGAGTGATTAAAGGATTCATAGAGAGGAATTTGGGGAGGCTGTAGCTTATAAAAACAATCATCAACTGCAGAGCCTGCTGTTCGCACTGTACCCAAGGACATTGACATCAACACCTCCAATCACAGCCAATTATCATCGCTGTATCACTTAGTTTTTTACCCTCAAAATACTGAAATAATGAAGATGCGATCTCATCAAAAGATAATTTTCAACATAGCAAAGTTCAAACTGTAGTTTGTGTAACTATCGTTGTGTAAAATCTCACTGCTTCACCCAACTAAATATTACTGAATCGGCCGCGTCTGTGTTCAACACAAGCTTATGATATTTCAACGCTCTGTTCTGCAGACTCGTGAAGGTCATCACACCGACTAGTACGCCTTCACATTCTCGTCTTCACATTCCTTCTGCAAGAATCCAAAACCCTATGGAAAAAAATCCCATCCTAATTTTCCTTCTACTGTCCTCCAAAGACACGTCATCGCCGCAGACGGTGATGCCATTCGTCCTGCGACATTTTGACGGACAGGTAGCATCAAAACACATTTTAATCGAGCATAAAAATACGGTGGGGACAATCACAGACGCGTGTCATCTCCCGTGTGATTGTGTATTCTGTACAGGCCTCCAAGCAGAGGATGGATCCTTTGTGGAGCATATGATGTCAGAGAGGCGACGCCGGCACCTGATTGGACAGAGGGAATGGTTTTATAAGGCACTTGTATCCGTGGAGAAGGACATGTGTTGGGCAAAGGCGCAGAAAGATGCAGTGTCTCGTCTTTTTGTTCACCCTTTGGTGAATAATCCCCCCTTTCTCTCCTCCCTACGCTAGTCTCCTCAGTTGTGAAGCCTGTTCAGAGCTGAGTGGGTAATGTCAGTGTCCAAGTGTCAGCGGTATACTTTGACTGCGTGAAGGTTGAGTGCATGTCGGGATTAGCGGGAAGAGATGTTTGAAGTGGGTATTACTCTTTTTTTTATTCACCTCGTGTGTATCTTTTTCTTTATTTGCTCGGTGTGCCCAAAGCAGCTGGAGAGAGCGGCGTGTCGGGAGCAGAGGAGGAGGGAGAAAGGCCACGTTTGAAGCCGGTCATCTTGGCACCTCATTACAAATGGATCGCCAAATACAAACAATTCAGTTGCCGCATTTGTCGTGTTTGTACCGTGCGAGAGGCTGAGACCTTGTAAATGGGCTCAGAAGGTATGCGCGTTCAGATCACGTCGGGGTCACCAATATAGGAAACAAACAAAGAGGCAAGTATTATCTTTGGCAGTAACTTGTGGCCATTTATTTCCATCCCAACAATCACAAGAAACATTCACCTCCTGGTGCCCCTTCTCTTAAAAGGGCCCCATGTATTCGGTCCTAAACATCTCCTTTTCTAGTGCCTTTGATATTTTATTTTCATGATTACAAGAACTGATGGAAGAAGATTTATTCCCATTATTGAATGACGTGAATGCCGGGTGGAGCGGCAGGCATTCAGCGCGAAATAAAAGACGACGACACACAGAGTCCTCCATCACAATGAAGCACTTGTACAAAAACATCTATTAGTAAAACACAAAATGAACCAGTTGTGCCGGCTCAGACCTTCACAGCTCGGCACAGTGTGTTTCCCCCATGAGAAGTGGAGTTATTGAGGCTGTACGAGTTCCCCCGACAGCAATAGTCCAGTTAATAAACGCTAGATAACGAAAGCTGCACTTACCTGTCGAGGAGAAAAACAACTCGGCTTCAGCCTTCATTCCCTCCGACTCGTTCAGGTTTCTTCCGCTCTCTGCAGAGCCCGTAAAGTGTATTGTTGTTTATGACCCGACTCTATCATTGACAATTTGCAAGGCAGGCTGGATATATTTGGGGGCTCAAAACTGAATGCCACTCCGTCATATTTTGCATTACCCACCTGTCCTCGGGACGGGTTGCTAAGCCTTCCAAACCCAGAGAAATGCGCGGCGCGTCGGTGTATAAATCACACCATTCTTTCACAGTTTTTCTTCATTTTTCCATCATTGAAAAATGTTATTTCTTTCATAGTTCCAGCACAATCTGCATGGCTTCATCACAACGATTTGACTTGTTGGATTTTAAGTTTGAAAGGTTTTCTATTTCTTTCCATGTTCATGTTGTTATTCACAGAGACATACATCACCACATGCTGCATGTTCAGGGAGCTCTTCTTTTTGCAGCAATGACACCGTCAATGAAAGAGGCGGCAGGTTGTTATGTGGCAAGAGAAAACTTCGAGAGGGATGATGGGAAAAAACAACTGGAGGCAGAAGCCCATGCAAACAATAAATAAATGGCATTTCATGAAAAAAGAACCAGATGCCTGAAACAAACCCCAGGAAGTTTAACAAAAACAACTTATAAGTGAAATAAAAACAGATCACACACCTTCAAGCATTTCTCCTGAATTACAAACCAGTGACTGACATGTCACCAGGACTGGGTCGTACCATCCGCTCACACAAAGATTTACTGTTTTAATGAGGTAGAAAGTTGAAATTATGAAATAGAAAGTCATATTTATGAGATAGAAAGTCATCATTATGAGATAGAAAGTAAAAATTATGAGATAAAAAGTCGAAACTAGAAGACAGAAATTCATGATAAAGAGATGAAAAGTCATCATTATGAGATAGAAAGTCACAATTATGAGACAGAAAGTCACAATTATGAGACAGAACGTCACAATTATGAGACAGAAAGTCACAATTATGAGACAGAACGTCACAATTATGAGACAGAACGTCACAATTATGAGACAGAAAGTCAAAATTATGAGATAGAAAGTCAAAATGATCAGATAGAAAGTCTTAATTATGAGATAAAAAGTCAAAATTATGAGACAGAAATTCATAATTGAGAGATGAAAAGTCATAATCATGAGATAGAAAGTTTGTGTTTTATACGTGTTTCAGCTAACAGGAAGAAGAACAAAAATAAAGCTAAAAACAACCTGATATGAAGTTCAGATGCACACCTGTTTCCAGTCATCAATCACATGGCTCCTCCCCCGGTGGGTGTGACCCGTTAAACGCGTGTTCCTCATTCTCGTGAACACGCGTGTGATGGATGCTGTGATCCGCTGCAGCTCCCCAGCAGCTGCTCAGGTTTCTAGGACACTTCCAGAAGTATTTCAGAGCAGAGACGCCAACAGAGGGATCTGACCCGGGACGACAACAAAACGCTGCGTCGCTCCGAGGCTCACCGAAAACTTCCATTTTTTGTCTGAACTGTGCATTATTCAAGTAATGAAATGCGTGTTTCTTATGCACGCTTTTGTGTTTTGAAGCCTTTCAGTGTTTTATATTCGAATTCGTGATGATTCTCTAAAGAAAATCTCTTCCAAAAGTGCGATATAATAGTTGAGAGGTCATTTTAAATATTGATTTCGTCCAAATAATAATAATAAAGGAAGAGAATTGAGCTGTTTCGAGCAGCTAACCTTAACGCTGCATCTATCAGAGGTGACTCTGCAGTTCTTCCAACTCTGCGAAGCCTTTTTCGGGATTTTTTAAAGGGATTTTTTGGTTTCCAGATGCAGACAGATGTTTTCCGCTCCGATTAAACAACAGCGAAGAGCTGCAGAGGAGCCAGATATTTCCTTCGTGAGTTGGTGGAGACCAAAACAGAGCAACAAATGGAGGCAACATTTACCAGGAGGCAAGAAAACGCAACTCTGAATGAGTGACAATGTGTGAAGAAGCGACCGAACCCGATATATAAATATATTTATAAGATAAGAGTGCGTCAGTGTTGTGTTTACAGCTTGATGCGCGACCCCTAAGGGTCCAAATAATCTCTACGTTCACAAAATATTGCTCAGCTTTCCAATCAATCATCCACGTGGCGCTTCATGTTTTCTTTCATTCTTTAAAAACATCCTCGCGGCATCATTCTGACACCTTCAGATTTTGTGTTTGATGTAAATATTTTACCATCATCTGCCAATTCTTTTAAACAACATCCTCATTGAGGACACACACACAAACACACACACACACACACACACACACACACACACACACACACGCGCAGGCTTTCATAGCTCAACATTTCCCAGCTCGCAGTGAGTTCTTCATCAGTGGGAAACGCAGCAGGACTTTGGGGACAAGGTGTGATTGTAAATGAGATTTCCGCTCTTTCGTCATGCGAAACCCTTTTTCTTTATAGTTTCAACTGCGAATGATTCCACGCGTTGCAACGCGAGAAGCCACGGTCCGACTCTCTCATCACACGCCGATGGAACCGCTCGAATACAAAGTTTAAACGTGGAATAATCAAGATTTTTTTCAATTATTTGTGGATGTTTGCAGCGCTGTTTGCAGTGTAAATGACGCTCGTTGTGGGTTTTTTTCCACTCTTTTCTTGACAATGACACAATCCTACGGGGCAGATAAGGCGTTGCGAGGATGATAAATATAACCGAGACATGGTTTAAAATACATTTCTGTTTTTATGATCACGTAATAATGCACTGATGAGGAGCATGCATTTGCATATGTTTACATGATTTCAAGAGGTGAGTCACAGCACAAAGCCCTCTGCAGTTATTTGTGCGGTTTTTTCTTATATTCAAAGACTCGTCTGACATTTAGTCGTCCTCTTGTTGTGAGCCCGTTTATTAATTATACTATATTATTATACAGCATGCTCACATTCACGGTGTCATTGCTCAGACAGGAGGAAGACAGCAGCTCTTGGATTCAGCGCTGCTTCTTTTTTTCTGACATGGGGCATGTCATGGTTTTGGGTGGAAAAGATATTTGGGGGTCACACACAAACACACACACACACACACACACACACACACACACACACACACACACACTGTGAGTGTGAGCCTGGACGAGAGGCGCAGCATGAGGCATCTTTGATGTCGAAGGATTTGCACTTTGAGTTGCCGGCTCCAGACCAGACCGTGGCAGGTATTTGGCTTCTGCGCTATTTTTTGTTTGTTTGTTTGTTTGTTTTTGTGGATTTACCTGTTTTTTAATTTGACATCGATGTGTTTTTCTTAGTTTTTTTTTGTCTCGTTCTAGTAATCTACCCTCAGCACATGGCTGCCGTGTGAAAGACGTCCAACACGCTGTCTTCACTGCCAGCGTTCATCTTGACAAACAAGGGCAGAAATGTGGAGGTTGTTGCATCCTATAGATGTCAAGGAGCGGCTGGCACGCACACACACACACACACACGCAGACACACACACACACACCGGTATAGCCAAATAGCATCGATGGTCCAATGCCAGTTTCTGTTTGGCTCTCAGCTTATTATCACTGAACCAACTCTGACTTGTCTGCTCACAGCGTGTTTCTTTGTGGGAGAAACTTTGTTTTTTTTTTGGGAGGGAGGGGCGGGCAAAACATATGGAAGCAAATCAGCGTCAATAGTTTTGTTTGGAAAAAAAGATTTCAACCCGAAAATATAAGATTCAAAACTGTAAAAACAAAAGAGTGAAAGCTGAAAATATAAATACATATTTAGAATGTTAAATATTACAATATTTAAAAAACAGAACTGAATCAAACTTATATTTAACCCCTAAAATCATGGTTGATTTTTTTCAAAGTTCAAAAACAAAAACTTGAATTTTCAGGCTTTTTTTCAAATGAATAAAACTATTGATCCTGATGAGTTTTATTTGTGCAAATAGAAAACTTTGACGGTCAAATTGATGATTAAAGAAATGTTATTAAAGAGCATTTTCATGCTGCAATGTCTTAAAATACTGTTTGTTTAATCAAACAGGTTATTTTCTCATGTATACTAAGTTTCATTCGTACTTATTATTATTATTAAAGTTTTAAAAAAAAACCTTTAAAACCTTTAAAATGTGCTATCTTGGAACAACTTATTTTGTACTTAATATATTTAAGTTGTACTTAAATACTATTAAGTACAACTTTTTTTGTGCTAAATTGGATATACTAAGTATATTACTGTGTACGTGCTAATATAGGTACCGATAGTACACTTAAATTCTACTTTTTTGAGTTTTTTGTATACTTGAAATATATTATTAGAATTTTACGAATGTATTTATGTAAACATAACAATATTAATATATTTATAATGTTCTAATAATATACCAAAATGATAACTTTTTTTGGTGTTAATAGTATACCAAAAGTTGTGCTGAATTGTGTTTTTTTACACTTCATTAATTAAATAATATGTTGGTTTGCGAGCTGTCGAGCAGCTGGATGAACGTCTAACAGCTTCACATTCAGCGGGCATGAGAGCGGTGTGCGTCTTCTTATTCGACGCTGTGCACTATTTTAACACACTAACAGGATGTGGGCTAATATATGTTAATCAATGGAGCACTGCCACTTTACATTTATGAAAATAGCCCAAACAGCAGGAATATTTTCCTCAGGGCTGAATATTTAATCCATTTTTTTAGTTTGAGAATTCCTTGAACTATCACCTTTGAATACAAGCTCATTAATCAGCTTCCAGCGGCTCCTTTACTTCCATTGTGCATCGCAATAAAGTTCAGTAAAAAGAATAGGAGACGTTTTTGTATGTAAAATAGTCCGTTTCAAGTGTACTTTATTTTGTAATGTCTTTCATGTGAAGTCCATACACACTCAAAACAAGTATCTTGCATCTTTTTGGTCATATTCAGGACACGAAGGCTTTTACAGTGAGACAGCGCGACCGAGAGCGTGACCTTTCCGACAGGAATATCGACCGTTTGGTGGTCGCCACCACGGCGGAGATGGAGGCGCCGGGAGAATCCCAAACACGGGTCGTGTGCTCTCGAAGCCCGACCCGAAACCCCGCCGAGGCCGAGGGGACTAATTGTTAATTAAGCCGACGCTGATGAAAGCCAGCTCGAGTGTAAATGAATGTGTCAGTCTGGAGGAGCACTCAGACACACCTTTTACCCCCACAAAGGGAACATCAGCGTTATTTTAAACTTGACAGGGCACTCCAGCTTATTTGGGACGCCGTGCTTATTATTCACGGGGAAATTAAAGTTCTGATGTTGTTGAGTGGGAGAAAGGAATTAAGGAGAGGAGGAAGAAAAAAGAAAGAGACGAGGTGTAAATCATGGGAGACGTGCGGAGAAGACGGCGTGCTTCTGGTGAGACGGTGTATCAAGGTGGTGAAAATCTAATTTATCTGGAGGCGAAAGCTTGAAAAAGGGAAGAATTTAATGATTTAACTGACTTTTTTTGAAGCAGAATAATAATAAAAACGACCATAGACACTTTTATTAACAAAATCCGTGGTGAAATAATATGTACCTGGCGGCAAAAGAAGGATTTAAGGATATAACTGACCTTTTTTAAGCAGAATACTTAAAACAAAAGTCCCAGCCCCTTTTTTTTTATGAAAAAAATCCTCAGACTTCTATGATGTTCAGCTGTCTTATCTTAACTCAAAGTCTCTCATCAGCTTCTAGCCTCTACCGGCTCCTGTGGCCTGGGGGCACGACGGAGGCAGGTTTAAAGCGATGTCCCTGAGACTGTCTCTCTCCTCCCGGATCTCCTGGAGGTCCTGCTCGATGAAGGACATCCTGCTGTTCTGCTCCTTGGCGGCCAATTTCAGCTTCTGGATCTTGAAGCCCAGCGTCGGGCTCTCGACGCTCCCGCGGAGCATGCTCAGGCGGCGCGCCGTCTCGTCCAAGATCCGGTCGAAGCGCTCCAGCGGCACGTTCCCGTCTGCTTCCGGACATGCGAGGAGCAAGGAGAGAGGACAGTTGGAGAAAGACGTCCCACATCGGCGATTCGAGAGGCGGATCGGCCACGACGGCCTGATTACAGCGATGGGGTCATTATCCTCTCAATCGTGTTCACATAAGCACCGCAGAGTCGAGTGCCACGCCCTCGCCAAACTAATCCGACGAAAACACTAAACAAAAATGTGTTTTAATGAATAGGTTGGATGATAACCTATAATTAGCGGCGACTACTCTCTCTTTATCGTGGGGATACCAATCGGGAGATGTTTCCATGTTAAATGAGGCATTAAAAAGCAGAGAGCTCTGACATTTAAGGAATAATGAAGATTTATGAGTTTTAATAGATATGCAAGACTAAAAAGGTGGCACGGCGAAAAATTATCTATAACTCACCGATCTTGCTGATTAGCTCGGTGAGGGTAACAGAATAGGCCTTTAACTGGAGCTTGGCTGCTTCCATGTCTTCCATGACGCTGGTCAGAGACACCGCGGGCTGGAAACGAGAACACACACTTTAGAAACCTCAACGCTAAGTAGCACACAGACAGAAGAGATACATAGGCATCGACTCTTACAAATAGAAACACCATCACTAACGGGTCGGGTGTATTTCATCCGATATAATGTACCTGATAAAATATACTTCTCATCAAAATATATTAAAACACAACTCTTCTTTTATTTTACCCTATAGAACTTCTCATAAGACAAGCCTATCTTTAATAAGACACGTCTATCTTCAATAAGACACGCCCACCTTTAATAAGACACGCCCACCTTCAACCACACACATCTTCCTTCAATAAGACACGCCCACCTTCAATAAGACACGTCTACCTTCAATAAGACACACCTCCCTTCAATAAGACACACCCACCTTCAATAAGACACGCCTACCTTCAATAAGACACGCCCACCTTCAATAATACACACCCACCTTCAATAAGACACGTCCACCTTCAATAAGACACACCCACCTTCAATAAGACACGCCCACCTTCAATAAGACACACCTACCTTCAATAACACATGCCCACCTTCAATAAGACACGCCTACCTTCAATAAGACACGTCCACCTTCAATAAGACACACCTACCTTCAATAAGACATGCCCACCTTCAATAAGACACGGCCACCTTCAATAAGACACACCTACCTTCAATAAGACACGCCCACCTTCACTAAATCACCCACGTGAGCGCTCTAGGGTAAGATGGATGTAAGTTAGCTTCACGTTAGCTTCACCTCTGAGGGGATCTGGGAGGCGACGGTCTCGGTGTGCATCTCCTGCTGAGTCAGCTGCTGCAGAGCAGAGTCGATGTGGGAGCTCAGGTGAGCAGAGGCAGTCCTGGTGTGCTTGGCCTGGATCAGCATGGCTTTGGACTCCTGCACACAAACACAGAGGAACAACAGAGCTGAGGAAACACGAAAGGCGACTGGATATTGAGGATGTTTTGATCAGTTAAACTGCAGCGCATGGTACGAAGACCGCGGTCCAAACTCAACTTTTAAACGGCCTTTAATCTGGGCGATGCACCTGCACACTGCTATCTATCTATTTGATGCAATGGCGGATTCAGCAAATTGGAAAAGAGAGCGTTGTGTTGTTGTTGTTTACTTTGAAGGCAGAACGCCAACAAATATGGGTCAAAATGATTACATGTTCCTTGTTTTTAAATCATTTTTTATCTTTGGACCTAAAGCTCTGGAGTTATAGGACACCTAACTCCGCTGGCATTTAATGCAACAACTAGAATAATGCTATAAATATTAGTATCGCCTTTATCTTTATCTGCAACTGTACAGAAATGCCGTATTCAAACAGAATGAATGGACATGCACAGCTTTCAAATGCGAATGAAAGCGTTATGAATAAAGCTGCGAAGCTTCCAACTATTCGGCACGGCCGCGAGTATTGTCTCATACTAATGAGCTTCGTATTGTGTGCACTGATTAAGAGGCCACTCGCACTGATGGAGGCTGCCGAACACACGGCGTACGCGTTACGCTTGGGCCTGCAGCCCCGAGGGAGCGACGCTGCGTAATGAGCGGAGACGCGAGCCTCGAACTTCGACAGAAGGATGACGAAAAAGAAAAAGGCCGGAGCGCCGTCGCACACGAGGCCTGCGAAGATATCCCTCGTGCGCTCATCAGAGGACACAGTACTTTGTGTGTTTTCCTTAACATGAATAAAGACGAATGGAAATAAATGAGAAAAAAAATCTGGAAAATGCGATACAATTACGGGCAACATTTTACAACAAAAAACATGATTGACGACCCGCACACACACACACGCACACACACGCACACACACACACAGACCTTTGCCACGGCATGCGCTGTCTGCTCCGCCTCCTTTGTGCTGTTGCTGGAGAGGTTCGAGTTCTCCAGCGCCGGTTTGAGCATTTTCTCCATTTGCGAGACCCTTTTCCTGACGTCGGCGAGAACCTTGTCCTGCAGGGGTCTCTCCTTCTTCAGCGCGGCCTTGGTCTGGGCCTGCCGGCGGGGCCACTCCCGCGCCATGTCTGGACGGAGATCGGGAAGAAGGCGAGGGATTAAAGCCTGGAGAACTCCCAAGTATTACGCAATCATGCGAAAAGACATCCAGAGCGTCAAATGAATGCATCTCCATTGGGGCGTGGATGTATGTTGCGTCACATAGTTCCAACTGAGCTCCACCCACTTAGACAACATCACAAATACAGATATATTTCCTGTGCAATAACCCCCCCGAAAATATGTCAATCTGTGAGAAGTATTTGGACTAGATGAGTCATCGTAAAAAGCTGATTAAGAAAGTTTAAAGGGCCTTGACGGATTCAGCTTTCATTATAAGATGGTGGACTCAAATGGATCATTGTCTCCTGGCTGAATTAGATTTTCATGATTCATCCTCGTTCTCTGCTACTTTACCAGTACAACAAAAGTCCGAGGAGACAAAACCCTTAGGATTCTCTTCACGTCTCATAAACCACCGACATTTCATTCGTGAAGTTTGTGAACATTCCACTCCGTTGCATTTTTTCCCCACACGAGACGCCGCTGCATTCAACACATGACAATTAGGTCAGAACGTTACAATGGCGATGGCGTATTTATTATCCCAACACTTCGGTCCGTCGCGCTTCTATTTGTTTTAGTCTCTGCACTTGACATTTCAATTTGAGCGGGATAATGCAGTCGGACGTTCGACAGAAACAACATTGCGAGACGGAGAGTGAAGGGTGTGAAAAGAAGGAGAAACAGATGAAAGAGATGGAGAGAAAGAGACTCACACTGTAGTTCTCTGTGCAGGGCGATGGCTTCAGATTCCACCTCTTTCCCCGTCACCACAGACGACAAAGCCGCGACCTTTGACCCTTGAGCGTGAGCTCGCATCTTGAAAGAGACACACAAGAGAGGACGCACAACCTCAGCTGAAGTGTATTCAAAGCTTGTAACAACAGATATCGATGCACACCGAGGAGAGCTGAACGCTCACATAACAAGCTTCTTTTCTTTCTTTTTTTTTGCTCAGAGATTTGAAACCCAGCAATACTTTGTAGAAAGAGACATTCATCACTCTCACATAGCCTGAATGGAAAAGATCCTTCGTTTCATAACCATATTTTTTATACTCGACTAATCAGGGTCAGCCTTTTGGGAGCATGCTAACATTAGCTAATTAGCAATGCACACACAGTACAGCAGGGGCTGATGGAAACTGTCAGTAGGTTTACAGGTTATTTAGTTATAATGCAAATAATTGACAACGGAGCACAATGGAGAGTTGTTACAGTTTATCCTCAGGGGAGCGTGAACGTCTGCAACAAGTTTCATAGAACGCCTTCATTAAAGACATGAAATGAGATTGCCGAATTTAATTAAAATGTTTTTAAATTAAACTTTCATTTAGAACAACAAACGCCAATCTCGAGGTTCTCATCTGGGAAACCTCGAATATCTGGAATAAAATGTCACGCCAATCAGTCTGATAGTCGTTGTTGAAGTATTTCAGTCAATCATGGCGAATAATACACTTCACACTAAAAGAAAATTCAATATACATTCAAGTATCAAGAAATGAAGTGGTACATTTACTCACCTGCCCAATGTCACCCTCCACTTCCAGTTTCTTACTGGCGGTTTGTTTCAGAGGCTCCAGCTTCTCTCCGATCTTCCTGATGAGATTGCCTTGGGTCTGAATTTGCTTGTCCAGTTCTTCTTTTTGTTTCAGCAGGTCCTCGGCCCACTAAACAGGAAGCAGACACTTCAATGCCTTTATACAAATGTATATATATATATGTTTAAAAATAAATCCCATTTTGCTTTCTCCCTCAGTTTTACAAAAGAATCTGCCTTTAATCAGCCATTTTCAGAAGGAAAATTGGCCTATTTCTGTGTCATTTGACAGTGTTTGGTGTGCTCGGAGAGGCTGCGGTGGTTAATCACTCTCCTCTGGAACAACATGTACCCCATGAGCAGCAGATCCTGCCAGGAGCCTCTCTCCTGTGCCTACTCTGTGTCCCCCTCTGCTTGCCAAAATGTAACATGAAGAAGAACAAACAAAAAATGATGGAGGTAACAGCCCACTCTTCATAAAAAAAACCAAGATCCTTGCATCTGTATATTAGCCTAGTTACATGTCCTGGAATGGTTTCTTATATAATATGTGCAGCTATCAAAACCGGCTCTAATGAGATGAAATTGATCCACTTACGGGTCTGTAATGTAACATAATAACGCTTCAAATTACATGTGTACTCCGCAGGTGCGGTCCAAACTGACCTCTGCTGTACGGTTGCTCGTATGCGTTTGGTTGAGCTCCGGAGCCGACTGACGTAAGGAGGACGTGATGTCACCCAGGGCGAGCTGGAGACCAGCGGCTTCCTCCTCCAGGGCCAGCTGCTCGGCTGCAGTTTCATTCACCTGAGCCGTCAGGTTCTCCTTCTGCTGCTGCATTTGTGTTATTCTGAGATGAAAAGACCGCAGAGAAACACGTTTTAAAATGTGGTGCATGGCACCGGACACGACTAAACACGAGGGGTGGGAATCACCAGAGGTCCCACGATTCAATATTACTGCAATACTGCGAAAGGACCACAATACTGTGTTATTTTTACGACACTGCGCTATTATCACGATACTGTGCTATTATCAGGATATTGCGCTATTATCAGGATATTGCGCTATTATCACGATACTGTGCTATTATCACGATACTGTGCTATTATCACGATACTGTGCTATTATCACGATACTGTGCTATTATCACGGTATTGCGCTATTTTCACGATGCTGTGCTATAATCGTGATATTGCACTATTATCACGATACTATGCTATTATTACGATACTGTGCTATTGTCTCGATATTGCATTATTATCGCGATACTGTGCTATTATCACGATACTGTGCTATTATCACGGTATTGTATTATTATCACGATATTGTGCTATTATCACGATATTGCACTATTATCACGATATTGTGCTATTATCACAATACTGTGCTATTATCACAATATTGTACTATTATCACAATACTGTGCTATTATCGTGATATTGCGCTATTATACGGTGCTGCACTTTTATGGCAATACGGTACTATTATCATGATATTGCGCTATTATCATGATGCTGTGATATTATCACGCTATTGCAATATTATCATAATATTACAATATTATCATGCTATTGTGATTTTATTGCAATATTGTGAATTGTGATTCGATATTATCCTGATACTGGCATATTATCACAAGACTGCAAAATTATCACAATATCACGATATTATCATGATACTCCTATACTATCTGTATACTACTATAATAACTGGATACTGTTATATTATCACGATACTTCAATCAAGATTCACTTTTATTGCAATACTCCGATATTATAGCAATACTGCGATATTATGATGATATTGTGATATTATCACATATATTATTTTTACGATTTATGTTTTTCAACTGCAAATTGCTTTCTGGTCACTTGATTTCTGTTCTGTTTGACTGTTCAAACGACAAAAAAGAAAGAAATTCAGACTCATTAGAGCGTCACATATTTTGCACATCATTCAATTTCCCATCGTCGGTGGGAGTAATTTAAAAAGCATCCCGCTGCGCCGTCTGCAAATCAATATGAATCTGAGAAGGAGACAAAGCCTCTTGTTATAACTGAGTAAAGAGGATTAAAAGAGGTACGACGACATTGTGCAAAGAAAGCATGATGAATTCACGGAAGGTGTTATAGGCACAGCGCTGTTAAAGTGCTGTTTTTATCACTTCCACAGCCGTAATCATATTAATCTGTTTTGCCCCAGCAGAGCAGAAACACACGGATTCACACTGTGACACTTCCGCTTTTTAATATTCTTTTATAATGTGTTCAGTGACAAGTTAAAATTATACAAGATAGTTTATTTAACATTTTTGGTGAAAGTTGACTTTCAAAACAACCCGATACAGAAAAAAGTATCAATACGACAAGTAATACAAGAAGTATTAGATAAATACACTTCAAGTATCAACAGTAAGATAAATAACCCCTGTGACTAATATATTGTAGAAGTAAAGTGGAGTAAAACATTACAATATTTCACTTTGAGTGTAAAGCAGCAGGAGGTGGAAATATACTGTATCAAGTATCTCAAAACTGTGTTGAAGAACTTGAATGAATACACTCGGCTGCTTTTCATGGATGACCGGCGTTCTCCAGGAAAGTCACAGACTTGTGCGGTGGTTTAATGTCACTATTTCTGCTTTATTTCTGCTTCCTGAATATAAAAGATGTGGTTTATTGTCAACACGGGCTATTTTTAGGGAAAACGGTCTTGTGAGAAAGGCCTATTGTTAGCAGCCTGTTGGGCCCTTTTGTCGTTCTCCTGATTGGATAGCTGTCCTGCCGATGCAAAGCAGCAACGATATGGGGAACTATGTGTTGGAAATGCAATTTCATGCTGCCCATCTGTGCATAAACTGCTCAATTCACATCCTGTAAACACGCACACACACACACACACACACACACGCGCGCGCGCACACAGTGTCGTGCAGCGGCGCTCCAAAGATTAACAGAAGTCTCCTGAACTGAGCTGACTACTGTTAGAAGGGGGGTAATCAATTTTGAGTTGCTCGCTTCTTGCTCTCATCACGGCCACCGGAGGGGCTTTTTGCATCATTCTGTCTGGCATTCAGGATAATCCTCAGAGCAATCACACGCTAGGAGATGCAGCGAGCGTGCGGCAAATCCAAGAAAGCAATAGGCTTACAGTGCGAGAGGAGCTGTCCCCCTGTGGCTAAATGTCTTACTCCTAAACTCCAATGTGCTTTAAGAGGCTGCTGCGAAGAAGGAGAAGAAGACCTCGAGCTGTTACACAGGGATAGGTGCACTTTGTTAGGAATATACTGCCGAGGCACAATAATCCAGGGAGTCGTGCGGCTTGTTAAAGTTTTTTTTTCGATACGGGATGCTTTATGTGAACGGGGGAGACGCTCATGTCTGCTTTGTGCCCGTCGGGGCGGGACGCGCATGTGTGTGTGTGTGTGTGTGTGTGACGCTCACTGCTCCGTCAGCGTCCTGATGTACTCCTCCGTGGAGTTGTCCCGCAGTAGATCCATCAGGAAGCCGAAGGTCCGCTCCGAGGCTCTCGCCGCCCTGTCGGCTATGGCCTCAATGTGGGAAGCTGCTTCCATGTGACTACAAAGGAGGTGAGGAGGGGGGAAGGGGAGGGGGCAAAGGAAGTAACAGAGAATAACAGAGCATTACAACCGCACCCGAGGACAGCCGAGATGGATTTCGGCATCAACGACTTCCCCTCAACGAGCCCAGATTTCTGTAACTAGCGCATCATAATGCCGCATACTCTGAGCGGCGAGCGGCCCCCGAGGGCATCGATTCACGACCTATAACCCCGGCGTCAGCGACAAGGAGCGGCGGCAAAGAGAGACGGAGCTCCACAGATGACTCCAGCGGTCTTTGTCTCTTGCCGCAGGTCCATTGATCCGTTCGTACCTGTTCATTAGGGCGCGTGAGTCGTTGACCAGGATGTTCCATTTGTTGGGCTCGGCCACCACCTCAAAGGGAATGATCTGTGGAAAAAGGAAGAGAGGGAACGTGGTGAGCAGACTTGAGAGATGGAGGGAAAAAAAGAGGGAAAAAGGCCTCGAAGAATCTTTTAATCACGTGAACTCAAGTCCCGATCCCATGATTAAAGCTTTGGTAGCACTTTATCATAAGTACACACTATTTAGCATTAGTAAAGCATGAATAAATCGTGAATTCATCATTTATAAAGCTTGATTCCAACAAGAACTCATTAGTAACTCATTTATAAACACAGATAGGTTTATTCTTGATTAATAAACTAGGGTTTTATACTTTAAAAATGATGGATTCCACATTCCTAAATGAAGTATTGAGGATTCATAGATGATTCATATGGTTTCTTTCACACAACAGCTGACCCTGTGCGGTTCGCTCAGAAAATTCAGCATCTAAAAGAAAGCGGTGACCAAAATCTGATGAACAGATTTGAAAAAAAGGAGAGTCGAGGTTCATTGGATTAGTTTAATTTAACTCTGCAAATAATGAAACACATCTAATAAACCTCAACACTTAAGTATATGTAATCAAAAAATGTTCAAAGCAAAAGCATACGGGCGGAAAAAAACCTCCCTCAAAGTAAATCCCCTCAAGTTTAGTCTCGATAAATGTAATGTGTATACAGTCAAATGCAGGATTCATCCCCAAGACATTTAATTTGAGAAAAGGCAAATAAAAAATGGAGAAAAAAAACGAATCATCAATTGACACTTGTGCATTGCTCTGCTTATTAATATGGAATTAAATTGCAGCCGCTTCAGGCTTACCATAAGGGATAAGGGCTATGAAGGTACGATGTGTCTGCGCGCACACGGACACACAATTTAGAAATAGAGAGTTGTACACTGGCAAAAAAAACAACAACAAACAAGCTCTCTCTCATCTCTGCAGAATCTGAATAAACATGGCAGCGGCATCCGTGATGGATTTCCTGCAAAGCGTCACGCTGAGACGGCGAGAAGTTGTTCATTTTAGCGTCCGTCAAACAGTCTTTGGATTTTCCTTTGGAGGCAGAAGGGAAGAAAAGGAGGAGGAGGTAGGAGGAAGAGGAGGAGGAGGAGGAGGAGGGTGGAGGTCTGGCTAAGAAACATTGTTTAGCCTTGAGGGAACTTTGTGATCTATACAGAGGAGCTCCACCAAGACGAGTAAACTGCAGAATCCAGTAATAAGGACAAAAAAAAAAATCAATTGCGTTAGCGACAATATCAGCGAACCTTTACGTCATCGCTGCTCGGAGCATTTCTCTGAGTCGTTATAACCCAATGCGGGACAAAACAATAAGGTTTAATTCTCCTACCATGTTGTCCAGGTCCAGCGTGGCCCGCGTCAGCTGTTTGTGTGACGCCGCGACCACGGCCGTCGTTTCCGCGAAGGCTCGACACACGCCGTGGCTTCCTCCGTCCTTCCTCCTCCTTCTCTCCTTCCCCTCTTCCTCCGTCACGCCGACGCCGCAGTTCAAAGTGATCGTGACGCCGTGCAGCTGGGCTAAGAGCGCGCCCGCGGATGCTTCCAGCGAGGAAAATTGTTTTATGAAGGCCTCCCGAGCTTCTGAAAGAACAAAAGAGCCACAAAAAAATCAAACCACATAAAATCCTTCACGGATTATTTCAGCAAAAACATTATTCCACCTATCTTTTGGAGCTGGAACACAGTGTTTTATGTTACGTGTGAACTCAGACTTTCATCCTTTCTGTACACACCTGTTTGTAGTCAGAAAAAAAACCCAAAACCACAGGGAGCTCTGTCCTTTGCTCACACTAGTCTCACTTTGTCTTCAGCGTTTCTGCTGCCTCACCAGCCGGTACAGTTAGTCCAATACGTCCAGGTGTGTGTTGCCTCATTGTGTGAGACATACTTTGCTTGTCTCTTTGACTTTGTGTCACATATAACGAGAGATAACAAGCGTGTGTGTGTGATTTGTTTGGCTCCTGGGTGCCCGCACACAGTGCGCCTATACTCATTACATCATCATTGGGCCCCCAAGTGTCATAAAGGGCATGGCTGGTCCCGACATGTGTGTATGTGTGTGTAAGTAAGTGGGTGGGGGTGTTGTACGACAACTATTATCGTGATTGCAACTATAATCATAATAAACCAGGGATTAGAGATGCATCGCCTGTCATATAAACAGGGATTAAGTTGGTCACACGGCGCCTTGTTCTATATTGTTATGATTTGTCTCCATTTGGCCCGCGCGGCTGAGCCTGTAAGCCCTTTACCCTCCACGATAATGAGGATGTATCAGCATTGTGCTCAGTAATTGGGAGAGGTTTGTATCGTCGCCTCCTTCCTGATTTAATCGCTTTGTTTTTTGTTGTATCCGTAAACCGGCGTCACAGCGAAGCGTCGTGGGCGGGTTTACGCGTCAAATTTTCTCAGCCACGCTTGCCGGTTGTCGCCTCGCAGCCGACACGTGACGCGGTGCGTACGGGAAGGCGCAACGAGCCGGCTTCGCGTTTCACCAAAAATAGGCAGAGGGGCCGCCGAGCGTGTAACGTCTGGAGTTATTATCTGTGGGGGCGTTACCTTGGAAGGCCAGGAAGTCCTCCAGAGCGTTGGGCAGAGCGTCCTCCCTCTGGTGCTCGTGCTCGGAAAGCCGGGCCATGCGGTACTGCAGCAGACGCCGCTGCTTCCCGAATCTACCTCGGCAATCAAAGTGAGCCAACAGCTTCTCCAAATCCTGCAGGCGGGTCCTCATCTCTTCCGCCTTGTACAGTAACGACACAGACATTTATCACGGACGCCGTCAGTGTGAATACAGACCAAAAAAACCCAACATGCATGCATCCAGATCTGTGTTTATTCATTCAGACGCGAGGATTGAGATAGGGTTGACATTAATATGTAGTATTTCAACAAAAAGCAATGAATAAATGAATACCAACAACAGGATAAAGATAGAACACAGGTTTTCATATCCACACACACACACACACACACACACACACACACTGCTCTCTGCATAGCATGTGGCTAAAGAAAGCGCTTCAGACGATAACTGGATTAGACTTCTTGGAGAATGGAAGTCCGGGGTGGGAAAATTGAATGAAGGCGCTGTGATTGGCACCAATTTGTTCACCCTGGAAGTTAAATGGTTTTAGCCTCTAAAAGGGGGCTGTGAACGCACCTCATTTTCACACCACCACGGTGTATATATGTCTCACATATGTGTGTGTGTGTGTGTGTGTGTATTCGTGTGTGTTGCCGTCTCCGGAAGCAGAAATAACTTGCTGATGGTATTAGTTAGCGACCGAGGTGTTAACAAGCTCACATCTTCCATCCATTTTTTCTTATTTTTATAGGCGCAACATGCGTTTCCGATGCCGTGCTCCTCCTTGTCTTTGAATAAGCACCATGCATGCAGCTCTACAGCTCCCCGTTTATTTCCCCCGGGGGCCTTCTTGATCATCGATCACATATCTCTGTCTTTACCCGAGCGTGCTCTCTTTGCGCTTGTTAGTCTTTCCCTTTTCCATGCTTGCAAAGCCAGATGAAAATGTGAGAAGAGAAAGCGGATGAGGAAAAGGAGAGTCGGAGGAGGGGGGGGAGAGACCGAGGAGTAATTGCAGGTGTTCAGAGCAAAGACAAGGCTCGGCTTGTTCACTGAATTGCTAATACTGTAGGAATCACAGCGGGCATTCGCACAGGTACAAGTCGGTCCGGGGGAGAACACGCGGCCCTCCTTTTGGCTGGGAGAAGAAAAAAAAAGAAAGTGTTCAGAGAACATGTCGGTGGTATTGGATGTGCTCCGGGAGGCAAACCCAGGGCGGCGGCACCTTAGCACACAGACGTGGGCTGCAACAAATCTAAAGGGACGGAGAGAAGCTGCCCAGGAGATCATTAGGGCGATGTCTCTTTCTGTTTCACTGCACATCCACTGTTTACTTGCAATCTACAAACACAAAGGAGCCACCCGGCTATCACGAGGGTCCACAAAGGCAAGATGTGCCGGGGGGGGGACTGGACCAATTCAACAACAAATTGCAGCCCAGATGGTAAGGGAAGCATTGATGTACAGTTTGGGCAGCAACACACGCTAATAAGTGTTTGATAAGGTGCAATATACGACATTCAGAGCATTAATAAAGCAGAAAACATATATTTTACATGTATAGATGGAGTGGATAGCATATTATTTTATCAATATACACTCTATATGTCAGTATAGTGGAATATGTGCGTTGTTAGCCGTTGTTAGCTCTTCTTCCTCGCTTCGGTTCGTCTGCGCATGCTCCTAGCGCCCTGCTATATTACTCTCTAAGTGTTTGATAAGGAGCAAAGTACGACATTCAGAGCAATAATAAAGCAGCAAACATCTATTTTACATGTATAGATGGAGTGGATAGCATATTATTATATCGACATACACTCTATATGTCATTAGAGTGGAATTTGTGCGTTGTTAGCCGTTGTTAGCTCTTCTTCCTAGCTTCGGTTCGTCTGCGCATGCTCCTAGCGCTTGTTCGTGAGCGCGCCCTCCTGGCGCCGCGCCGTACTGCTCTCAAATAGCGGTAACAGCTGATGATGACGTGCCGGCGGACAGCGTCCACGTGCAGACGTAGCACCCCGCCCAAACGTTTGAGTTCCCTTTCAGGTTCACCCTGTTGTTTTGTAGGGTTAGCGCTGTTAGCGCCGTCAGCTACTAGTCGCCATCGTGAGAGTCACGTAGAGGCAATCAAAAAATGCTCCATGATCGTGTACTCTTGCACCTGTAAATGGTTTATTGATATTTCAACGTTGTGTTTGCGTCTCCTCTCGCCTCATACACACCAAAAACAATCACAAACAACCGTGAAACTCACCTGTTTCTTGACGAGGCCGTAGCAAACCGGGCATTCCTCACACTGGTGAGTGGCCCTGCTGTGGAAGTAGTTCATCTCACACTTGTCACACTTGTACCCCAAGAAGCCCTGGCGGCAGTGGCACGTCCCGTTACTGTGACACTGCATTGAGATGGAGCCCATGGGGTCACAGTTACAGGCTGGGAGAGGACAGAGGACAGAGGACAGAGGACAGAGGACAGAGGACGTAGGACAGAGGAGAGCGGGATGGGACCATAAAGAAGGACAGAGTTAGAAACGTCTTCCTGTGGGATTCTGTCTTAGAAGATGTATTAAAGGATTAGAGGAGGGCACACAGTGCAGTTGCGATGCCTGAAGTGAAGTCCTATACCTCTGCAACCTCGTGACGAGAATCCAAAGAAGCCCACTCGGCAGGAATCACACAGTCTCCCCTCCACTCCGGCACGACACGCACACCGCCCGGCGATTGGATGGCACGCGACGGACGACGAGCCAATTGGATTACACTTACACCTGAGGAAGGCGGGGAGACGATAGAGACTCATACGCTCACTCATCATGTGTCTACAAAAGCAGATAATAAACATGCCGGTTCTTCACAGGTGATCTCCACACCTCTCACATCCGACACCTGGTTGCAGGTTGAAGAAGCCAACGTCACAATAACTGCAGTCCCGGCCGGTCACGTGAGCGAGGCAGCGGCACGCTCCGGTCCGAGGGTGGCATTCATCTGAGCGCCCAGAGGTTCCTCCGGGGTTGCAGCCGCACGCTAGAGGAAACACATGAATGTATAAACAATGACAATGTTTACCTGCTGATGTGTTTGTAATGCATCCTCTTGGTACGGATGAATTTTTTTTTTTTTTTATTGATTTGATTCTCGGGAAAAGCGCTGGAGGGAAAAATTTAAGAAAATGACAGAGCATGCACTCGCGAGCTGTTGAAGGGCGAAAAGCTGCAAACAGGGTCAACAGCTGAGATGCATTCATCCTCTGGTTTACTTCACACCTCCGTACGGGATAATGTCAAGGAGAGATCGGAGAGTCTGAACTCCGCCTCCACGTGAAAGCACCATTTTCTGCATTCCTTAAAGAAAGAGAGCTACACCCAAGGCCACGCCATCTTCAGTGGAATTTATCTTCTTTTACTTTTACTCGACCACGCGGTGAACTGAGCAATCAGACTCCTAAAAGGCATGCTGATGGTATGACATGTCTTGAGAATTTGTATTTCAAAAAAATCCCCTCCAAAACATCTTTTAAGATAAAAAAAACTATGATGATATTATGTTTTCTATTAAAGTTCAGTCATGTTGAACATTATTAAATTAAATCTACTTCTTATCCCTCACTGTGAAATCTTCATCTCCAAATACATAAAAAAAATAAAGTCCTTGTGGGCTCTTGCAAGCTGTTATGTAGTTATATGCTTTACGAAAAACACTTCACTTTCAAAAGGAACGTTTGATTTCAATTACTCGTCGCCTTGAGTTTTGTGAAGAATCCTCTCTCGCCGGCCTCCACAGCGAACAACTCATCCCACTGAGAAGAAAGTCTTGATGAATGAAAGTAACGGCAAAACTATATCATTACATCCATTTACACAACTCTCACACACGCCTAATAACATGAGTGTCATATTTAAAACACTTTGCTGTACTTGCTGATCCGGAGCAGAAGCTTGAGACTGTTTATCTGTTTTAAATATAAGAGTTAAGTGTTCGGGAAGTCCTGAGCGCGCGTCTGAGTGAACGCGACTCGGATGAAAATGATCGTGAGTTTTGGAAAAGGGGAAGTTTTGATGTTTTTTTAAAATTGTTATGAATTAGTTTTTGTTAGACCCCCCCCCCCCTCATCCCCCGTGCTATGGAGCCAAATCAGGGTCAATAGTTTTGTTTATTTAAAAAGAAGATTTGAACCTGAAAAAAAGTTTGAACAAAAAAAAAAAAGAAAACTCGAAAAAAATATTAAAAAAAACAAAACACAACCGAGTCAAAGTTATATTTAACCCCCGGGAAACTTTTCATGCTGTAAATCTGTCAAAGTTTGAGACTTTTCAGGTTCAAATCTTTTCCTCAAACAAAACTCTCGCCTCTGATTGGTCTCCACGCCTCCATCAGGACCTTTCCTCTCTTCCTCTGTTGCCGGTTCTTCTTTCCCTCTGGAGGCCTGCGAGGAAAAGTTTCAAGAAAGCATCTGTTGAAGGTGAGCTCAGGTAAACTTTCCCCCTCAGCAGGTGAACGTAAAAACCCTCAGCAGGTCCATCGTTCTGCACGCTGAAGGTCAGACATCCAGCCGAGAGCAAGACGTCGACATCGTTCTGCAGAAAGTACACCTTCTCTCTCTCTCTCTCTCTCTCTCTCTCTCTCTCTCTCTCTCTCTCTCTCTCTCTCTCTCTCTCTCTCTTTCCTATCCGTCCCAGTGATTTGTGGCCGACTTGACCGATCAATCCTCCACCGTTTCTCCGTAAACTTACGCTTGCACTTCTGTCCGGCCGTCTGGTTCGTCGCGTCGCCGTAAAAACCCGTCCGGCAGCGCTCGCACCGCTCGCCCTCCGTGTGCCGCAGACACTTCAGACAGCGGCCGGTGACGTGGTCGCACGTCCCCAACGCGTTGGCGTCCACGTTGCCGTTGCAGTCGCACCTCGCGCACCGCCGAGCGCCGCCGGATCGTCCCAGGGGGTCGCCGAAGTAACCGTCCTCACACATCTGACAGCGCATCCCTACACACACACACAGACACACAGACACAGACGGACAGGTGAAAGAAATGGGCGGGATTAAAGGGATGACTGAGCTCCAACACAGCTGGAGGTCGTCCCCCATGTCGCCCCATGACTCTGTGATAATCAAAAGTTAAAAACCTGACATCGGATGTGTGTGAACTACGAGGGACTTTGTGGAATGAGCTGCTTTTAAAGCCGAGGTCTCTTCATCATGAAGCTGTCGGGTGAAAAATGCTCCCACTGCTTTTGTTCTTCACATAAAAGCCCATTTGTTTGCTGTGTGAAAGATCTATATATATATATATATATATATATATATATATATATATATATATATATATATATATATATATATAAATATTTGTCCCCCCCGTTGGTGGTGCTGGTGGTTCAGCCCTCACCTGTCTGTCCCGCGGGGCAGTCGGTGCACACCACCTGTCCCGTCGCCGCAATTTCGGCACAGCTGCTCCGGTCCGGGCAAGGGCACGGCCGGCAGTCGCCCGGCGTGCCAATCAGAGCGTTGCCGTAGTAACCGTCCAGGCAGCGCTCGCAGGTCACGCCGCCGGTGTAGTCCGAGCACTCGCACGCACCTGCGGGCAGAGAGGAAGGTGACGATCGCACACACACCAACACAAACAAACACACACCTGCTTGCAGGCGATGTTGTTCCCCAACACTTAAAGGTGTGACTCAGACCTCTCAGGCTGCTGTTCTCTCCATCGCCAGCGGAGGGCGCTGTGTCTCTGACCATCGCTGCACTGCAGCCGGCCGTGCAAACGCCACCACCACTCCACAGTGCAACATGATACAAAAAAACAAAAAAAAAGAAAAGAAAACACAATCCCCTTCCCACAGCCCGCCGTTGGAGAGCGGAAGACAACTAAATTCCCTCCGTCTATAATTGCTTTGGGAAATATAAGAGCCAAATGCAGTCCGAAAGACCTTCAAGTGAAGCAATTCCCCCACCAAGTGGGAGAGATTACCAATTCTATGATGTGTTGGAAAAACAAACTGTTGTTTCAAAGGCCTTGCGAAAAAACACCCAACAACTCACGGCTTTGAACCCCCTTTAAGGGGATTCGACCGCGTGCAACATGTGCCGGCGTACAGGTAACACGCACCGAATCCCTGCAGATTCTTCAGTCCTCATTATGCCACGGTTCAGATCTAGCGAGGTATACAAGGCACGCCGCGATGAACAGGGGGAAATATCTACAACGGTGGAGGAACCGACATGTCTGAACGACTATAAAACAGCAAAAACAGCTCCGTCTCCGGCTCAGTGGCTCTGAGACGATCGCACCCGGCATGCAAAAACCCACTGCTGAAACTTTGTGCAATGAAAAGAGGGGAAATGTGACGTGATGCAACGTGGCGTTCTGATTTAATAACTGACTGACTAACCTAAAGAGGACCGCAAAGTAATGCATGTTTCCTTTCTACCCAAAAACTGCTATGACGCTCAGAAGACCGCATTAAACAGACGATCACAAAAAAACCTTCGCATTTATGCCGTTTTAAAATATAACAAATAAAAACGTCTGTTTCTGCTGCCAGAAGACATTCAGTATTCCAGCTGCGCTGCGTGGTTTGGTATTCACTCGGTGTCTCGATATCCGAGAACGTCCACTTTTTTAAATTTTAAAAAAATCATTTAATAAAAAAATGTCAAAGTTTCCGCCTTCAGATAACAACGATTGCGCTGATTTTCTGGAGAAGACCAAAAAGATCTCGATGCACAGCGAATAATCCGCCGGCATGCAGGTTTTTTTTTTTTTTTTGACAGATTCCTCATTAAAACATTTTCCCATCACTCCCTCGTCGCCCCCGGTGGGATTCGGCGAGCGGCTCTTTGCCGTGCATTTTTTTTAAAAATCCGCTCACACCGCCGGAGCCTGAGAGTAAAGCAGCTGGTTGGAGGGGTCACCGCATCGCTGAATAAAAAAGCCCAGCGCACCTCAGCCCTGCTTGTCGAGCACATGTGAGATGGAGTAGCGGCCGCGAAAAAGCTAAATTGATCACACCGCCGCCCCGCGAGGAGGAAGAAGGGCGGGAACAATTATCCCGCCGCCCCGCTGGAGCGCAAACCCCTGGGAGTGAAAATCATTAGTTTCCCTCCAGAGGTTGAGGTGAATAACGCATCACTTCCACGCGCGTGACGCCGTGTGAACACAGCATTTAGGGACGATTGTTCCCCGAGCAAAGAAAGAAGTGAATCTCTCTTGACACTCCACGGAAATTTAACGGCGGGGCAGGAAATGTGCTGACTTTTTTCTCCCTCGGCGCTATTAGCATTCCGGCGGCTACTCGGAAAAAAAGCTAACAGCATGCGTCGCAGAAAAAAAAACGCCGCCGTCTGGCTCCTCCCACGTGAACCCCCCTCCCCTCTGCTAGCCGCCGCCGCGCTAATCATGCATACGTATCATGTTCATCGGTGGATCAACGAGCGTTCATTCGGCCTTAATGATTTGGGATTCCTGCGGCGCCGCACACTTTCAATCCCTTCCACAAAAAAAACACACACACAATCCTGCCATGCCGCCCCCGCCCTCTCGCACCCCCCCCACCTTCCCACCTTTCTTTCTTCGGCTGCACTTTCCGCCTGAACTCTGCTTGTCTGTTGTGAGACGGCGAAGCAATATTTCTGTGTGCGAGACAAGCAGTCTGAAGGTGTTTTTTCCATCTTCTTTTCTTCCAAAGGGCCTCATACACACATTACACACTCCGACAGAGCTCCTTTCTCCCAGTGCTCATTCTACCTGTACCTCGTCCCTGCACTCCTCATTGTGCTAAAGACACACAAACACACACGGGTCTAATGCACTTCATTAAGGAAGCCACTTGTGGAGGTTAGGGATGAGTACAGCGCCGTGTCGGAGCCGCAGAGGCCCGGAGAGCCACTACAGAAACGGATGAAAGACCGGCAGGTTCGCCATCTTTCTTTTCTTCCACATTTCCCTCAATGAGTGTGTTTATAGTTGTGCGTCATTCAGTGTTCCTCTCAAACAAAGTGCGACGAGTAGCTCTCCCACAGATTGGGGTTATCATTGTTTTGCAGTCGCTCGTAACAGCTTTAACGCCACATGGAGGTAGAAAAGTGGCGACGAGAAAAATGGATTTTATGGAAGTGTGCTTTCGCTGAGGAGGAGATAAGAGCGGAGCCGCTCTTCTCTTATTACGTTCCTCTCCCCCCCCCTCACCCGAAAATTGAATTCATTTGCCCACCAAATTTAGTTTCTAAAGATCGCCGCGTGTCACTCTGCGCCATCTTGGGAGCTCCGTCTTAAAGGAAGGAGGGGGGGGTGACGCGTTGAGGGTCTCTGATGGAAAATACGAGAACAACAACTCGCGAGCTCAAAGCGCGACATGCGGCGGCGTGAGTTAAGCGAGCGCTCGGGCTACTTCTCGCTCGTCCGAGTGACGATGAAAAGACTTTTAACAAAGTCGTTGTTTTTTTTTTTGTTTTTTTTTACGTAAACACAACGTGGGACGTGAAGTCCAAAAAACACACAAGCTTTTTTTTTCCCCACTGCGTCCACAGTCTCGGCCCAGTGGAGCGATCAAAAAAAAAAAAGCTTCGGGCCAAGTAAATGTATATACTAATGCATGTGAACTCCCTGTTTTTAATGAAGTAGAGAAGGAAACAGAACCGAGAGAGAGAGAGAGAGAGAGAGAGAGAGAGAGAGAGAGAGAGAGAGAGAGAGAGAGGACGAGCAGCTCTGAGGCCTCGAGGGTGAGAAGTTGGGGGTGAATCTGTTTGATGGGGATGTTGCTTTAACACAGACGTGTGTGTGTGTGTGTGTGTGTGTGTGTGGGGAGGGGGGGTGTTCGTATACTTGTATACACGCTGTCCGTCCCCCATACACAATGTGCACAATCAGGACGAGTGGGGATACATGTTTTCGTCGCACTGTGACCGTGAAAAAAATAAACGCATCAATTCCTATTTTGGTGCAATAGCGGCCGTCAGACAAATTGACATGTCCACGGCTCCCTCCCCCTCCCTCCCCCTCTGCCCTCCCTCCCCTCCCCCGAGGGATCCGGGGATGCAAACTCTGAGAGCGGCGCTCGTGTTTCATGTCGCCTCGCTCCGGCTGTTATAAACGGTTTACTGTGTATTTTAACTCTAATCACATGTCAGTGTTTGAATACCTCGCACTTTTATTCAGCCGATTTGACAACTTTCAAACTTTCTCCGGCTTTTCCTCTTGCATTTATTTATGCTCTTGCTCCTTTTTTAAACATTTTTTTTTAGCCACGCTAGCAGATCGGACCACTGATGTATCTCAACATCCAGTTTAGTTGGAGGACGCTTTGAATTTTTACATTTTTTTTGCGTAGACGTTCATGGTCCCCAGATGATGATTACTCTTTAGTGACCCCCCCCCCACCTCTCCTCTCCCCTTCTACTGGATGCTCGTGATGCATCTTCATCACTTTCATGATCCCCCCTGACCTTTCTTCCAGTGCCATCACGGCATTGACGTGTGTGATCTTTGAGTGAACAACTCTTGGATGGATTGCACTCGCAGGTTTTGTGAGCACCGCCTGCTTTGTGGAGGAAAATACATAAAAAGGACTTCAACGGGTCGATAATCAATGAATCGGTCTCAATAACCCATTAGCACGCTCTGAGTTCATTGATCTTTAGTTCCCGCTTTGAACGAATATGACAGACGACGACTTGGCGATATGCTAGCATTCATAGCGATGCTAACGCGCTAAACTAAGATAGGGGACCTAATGACGTTCAGCACAGCTCTTTCAGCGTTTTGTTGAACGTGTCTCTTTCACTCACCCTGACATTAAACAACATCCTTTTCACTGCACAACATCTCGCTAATTTCTTCTTTTTTTCATTATTTATCACCGACCACACCCGGGTAAAAAGAGCTTCATGTCTTTCGCTGTAAGATGCAGCGTGTAGCTGAGAGGTTTTCTCTTCATATCGGCTGTTTCTAGGCAAGGGAAACTTCCTCATTTTCATTCATTTTCGTGACGCGCCAGCTTCGGTTGTGCTAAGTTTTCCCCGCCGTCCAAACTAATTTCATCGAGGGGAGAAAAAAAGATTGAAGCCTTTTTAAATCAGCGGTCTCTGACAGTGTGACTGGAAACCGAGGCGGGCAGACAGAGTGTGCACATTGTTTATCTTTCTGTTTATTTCGGTGTAAAATAAATGCGCTGCTTGTGAGGAGATAAGTAAAGCGTGCTGAATGGGATCAGCAGGAGAAATTACATGGTGAGATTCATTCTAACTGACTACATCTGTCTTTCTTGCTCTCTCTCTCACTTCTTCCCCCCCGTCTCGTCCTCCCCCCCTCCCTCTCCGTCGCTCCTCATATCCCATCACGCCGATACAGGCCGGGCATCTCAGGGCTTAGCCTGCAACAAACGCAGCCCACCAGAGAGATTAGGGAGCAGAATAAGCCGGCGCGAGAGCCGGCTTCGCTCTCTATCAGTTTGTCTGCTGCAACTTTCCTCCCATACATTTTTTTTTCTAAATAACGACCTCAGAGAGCTGAAGATGGCATTTAGGCGGGCGTTTGGGAAACGCACGCCCCGGCTTACTGGGTCTCATTCTCAAGCAGTCCCTTTGTTGGTAAACACTCCACAGCGTCTTCCATTTTTAAGCTAGCGTCGCACTGAGCCGCACGCTTTTTGGTCATTTCTTCATCCCCTAATTGATGCAATGAGACGGTTATTCTAGGTGATGGCCTTTTTGTTTTGGACCACTTCAATGTGTTTCGCTGCAGGAGACCCCCCCCCCCCTCCTTCCTCCCTCCCGGTGGTCCGTTCCCCTTCACAGACCCAGGGCTAAGAAAAGCACAGCCGTGTCCGCCGTCCTGCAGTGGGGGGCGTGACATTTAGCTATGCAAAACCGTGGCGTGCATTATTCCAAAAATTTGGCCTCACACAAATGTCACAGTGAGAAACAAGCATATGCCGTTATGAAACAGAACGAAGGGCCCAATTAATTTGGAGGAGGGTGGGGGGGGGGGGGGGGGGTGGAGCCAGATGCTTCGCAGCATGCCACATCCAGGTACTTGCAAGCTAACTCTAGCTAGCCTCCTTAGCGCGACTCAAAGCCACAGGAGAAAACGTGGTTTCACTTGAAGTCTACGGATCGGGGCAAACTTTATCCCACGTACGGACCCAGAGAAAGATCACTTAGCTCCACATGGACCCGCATTAAACCTTCCAAGCACAATGTAATGTGTCATTGACAAAGAGAGGGGGAAGTCAATTTAAACGATTCCCCGATGATTGACTCCGCGCCCTTAATTACTTGCCAGTTTTTTCAATTTTTAGACTCATGTTTGACAAAGAAAACATCTTCAGATGCCGCTGTTCTTTGAAGACGTTGGAGGACTTGCTAGCGCGTGTCCTTTAGGGACGCGGGGCTAAGAGAGGAGCGCTAACACAGCTAAGAGAGGAGCGCTAACACAGCACCGTGTTGCCCGATACCCAGCAGAGGCGAGACGGTGTCGGCAGCATCATGTGTTTCATTTGTTCAGGTGATTGATGCTCCCCTACAGAGCGGGCTGCGGTAAAAATTGAGTGTCTCCATTTCATCTATGCATTACAATCATCTCTTTCCTTCCTCGACCCTCCACCTTATAAATCATGGGCTCTGCCCAATTTTTATGGATGCCGTGTATGCGATTAACACAGTGTACACACACACACACACACACACACACACACTGCAGAGGAGCGTTGTCCAGGCCGGGGGGGAAACACGGAAATGAAAGTATGCTTAACACCGTGAGGAGCTCGTGCACTCCCACCCACTTTCTCGTGGCGTCTGAAGGACATATGTTTGCCTTCATCGGCCCCGCAGCGCAAGCGCTCGTCGGGAAATTCGCAATTTGCTCGTTCCGCCGCAAATATTAACATTTCCAATCTGTTGTGTTTCACTACGGCAAATAGAGCCGACACGACTCAGGGAGCGTTAATAAATCATGGTTATGAAGCACCATTGGCTGCAGCCTCCCTCGGCAGCCAGTGAATAAACTCCATCCCGATTTCCGTCTGTGGGCACACACCCTGCGTGATGATACAAGTCGGGAGGTAATTATGCAGCAATTAAGAGCCTGATAGGAGAAGCAGCAGGTTGGTCCACCCTCCTGGTGACGAATAATGAACCCGGGTGCCTGTAATCAACTCACTTTGATAGTTCCCCTTGACCTGAACCTATGCAGATTCACCGCCTTTTTTTTTTTTTTTTCAATTGTCTTCATTGAAGACGAGCCAGCCGGCTGTCAGAAATTGACACGTCATCATCATCCATTGGAGGAGGAAAAAAAGCTAATTTTAACTCGCTACCTTCCCTAGCTAGCTAGGGGGTTGTCAGGTGTGAACTCTTTATAAAAGATGCAAAATGCAGCTACGCTCAACCTGTAATAACTTCAAGCAACTTAGTAAAGAAACACAATTGTGCTTCGGCCGCGGTGAAAACTCTGATTTTCTTTTCGATATGTTTAAAGAACGGGAGGAAAAAGAAAAAATAGCCGTTTCTGTTTTTACCTGCTTGTGTTTTGATTGCACAGCGTGTGCTGTGAAAGACTGAAGGATGTGCGAGGAGAGGAGTCTGCACAGAAGGGAGTCAAGGACGCTCAAAAGCTAAGTCAAGGTGACCGGAGGAAAGCAGGTGCAATCCTAGCGGAGAGGAAGAACGAAGCCAAAGAGAGAGAGAGAGAGGGCTGACGAGGGAGTCTGGGGAACAAGAAGAGGCAGAGAACAAGTGTGTGTGTCCGCGTGAGAGAGAGAGAGAGAGAGAGAGAGAGAGAGAGAGACATCCAGATTGAGAGGAGACATAAGACACACAGGAAATCTGCAAGCAAATTAGACATCATTAGCCAAGAGGCGGCTAACAAGTCTAATTAGGGGGGAAGCAGGCAGGCAGTGATACCAGACTTGCTTCCGGACCTCAGATGCACACACACACACTCATAAAAACACACACACACACACACACACACACACACACACACACACACAGTCACAAAGCACACTCACAGCCAAAGCTTCAGGCATCTCCTAACTAGGTCAGATCTCTGATACTTTAAGTCTGAGGGTAGGAGGCAAGGATAGAGAGGAAGAGAGAGAGAGATTGAGAAAAGATTACAAAAAATGGAGGGCGGGGCCTCGGAGGGGAGACTTGTCTGTTCTTGGTGAGACGTAGAGCCGCGTTTAAGGCTGCGAGAGCGAGATAGTGTGGAGTATAGGTATAAATAACCGCACAGAGGTTGACTTGTTTACACGCTAAACAGCTGCTGTTTTACTTCCGTCGTTTACGGGACGTCGCGTCTCCGATATGAATCAGAGAGAACGCTGCAGCTGCTGTTATTATCTCCCATAAAGATGTCAGGTGCGTTAAACACACGCGCCTACAGTAGCTCAGCTGCTATTCTACACATTCCTCGTGCGAAATGAGGGGTGTGTTGCCGTCGTGTTAGCGCAGACATCCAGTTCTCAGCTTGAGTGATGGCTCGCCAACACACCTGAGGGATGACTGAGTTACATTCCCTTGAAGCGACGGTGACTGAATGTCAGCTCCGGGAATACACGAGGAAAAACGCTTCAGTCGAAAGCGCCCGCGTCTCTTTCTGTTCCCTCTGCTCTCTCCGAGTGCACGGTGACAGGAAATATTGTCTCGGCAACTTCTGATGATCCCTCAACTCGTAAAACGCCGACTGGATGCTTTTCGGGAGAACGACATCGTCGGCTATCCGGAAACTTGGGTCCGTTGAATATTCGAGAAACACTATTTTGTTTCATGAGCAAAGCTTGTTTCTATGTGCAAGACTACTCGTGCTAACTTGCGAAGTAGTGGACTTTTAAATGACGTATGAAGTATAAAGTATGATTAAATTCCTTTTTTTGTGCAACGACTACACCGCTTCTTTCTCTCATTGTGAAATTTCTGAGCTATAGTGTACTTCACGGTTAAAGCGAGTAAGGTTATTGTATTTTTAAAACCTTTTTCTATCTGCCGTTTACAATTATGACACGTTTACATTCACAATGATCACTTTTAGGGGCGTGGCTTAAGAGGGGGGCGTAAGCGTTGCCAACTTGCCGACTTTCCCGCCACATTTAGCGACTTGACGTTAGCGCTGCTAGCTGCTTTCTTCCGCAAAGGCTTTCGAAAATCTAGCTCACTTCCGCAGCGTTAATAGGGAGTGATTTTTTTTAATTTCGGCTCGGCAAATATCTTTCAAACTTAACTTTCTGTTCAGTACCTGTTGCCTCAAGCTGAAGTAATACCACCGTTATTTGTTTGTTTTTCTTAAACCTGGCAAAGCTACACAAAGGCAATAACAAAACAAACACCGTACAGCTGTTTTCACGGGCCGCGGAGCACTTCCTGCGACTGAAAAGTGACTTTTGGGCTCCTAAAACCTGTGGAGTTCTTCTTCATAAGCTGTTATTTGTGTACAGGTATCAATGAAATACACACAAACACACACACACACACACACACACACACACACACACAGACACACACACATCACTGAACTGTGAACTGCTGCTGTGACTTCCTGTCATGACCATATATGGACGTTGTAGCAATGTTGCAGCAATGCATAGTGTATAAAGATACAATTAGCAATACTATTATCATATTGTATCATATTTATCATAGCAATATTACTATCATATCTTTGTGCAATGCTGTTTTATATTTTATATGTTGTGCCTTATTTGTTATTTATTTATTTTTCACCTGAAGTTTATTGTAATTCTGTGTGAGGACGACTGAGTAAAATCAGCTTTTCACTGTGTGTGATGTGTGCGTTTGACAGTGAAAACATCCTGGATCCTGTGCGTGTCACTGGTTACCTGTCTCCGGATGACAGCCGCCGTGCCCGTGGCAGTTGCACGGCGCGCACGGCGAGAGCGGCCCTCCGGCGGCGTCTTCCCGGGTGAACCCCGGCGCGCACCGCTCGCAAAACTGCCCCTCGAACCACGGCGGACAGGAGCAGGACTCCACCCACGGGGCCGGGGCGCCGGCCGGACCGGAGGAGGCCGAGGCCGAGGTCAGGGTCACGCCCGCGAGCTGCGACGTGTCTGTAGAGAAGAAGAAGGGGGAGAAAGAGGAGGAGGAGAAACATCACTTTGACGTAAAACTGATGCTCGAAAAAGGTCAGCAAACCGACCAATTGTTGCCTCGGTGGGCTGTTGAAGTGTTTGGAGCATCTGCTTTCCTCTGGAATGAGTGCAACTTGTGTGTGTGTGTGTGTGTGTGTGTGTGTGTTACTCTCCGTGTGTGTGTGTCTGTATCTCGTTAAGCAGTAGGTTATTAGCATTTGTTGCAGCGCTGTCCCTCCCTCCCTGTCTCATTACAGGTTCTGGCCTGTGTTTACAGTTAACAGTCTGCCACACACACACACACACACACACACACACACACACACACACACATGCACGCACGGACACAATCGCAGAGTCATCCGCCCACGCGTCCGTAAACGCCACACTTAATGCTCACTTGCACACACACACACAGGAGCGCACGCATGCGCCCACACAGGGAACACTCGTCACCCGGGGAATCTTTGATATAGCAAATGAATAAATCACTGCAGCATAGCACGACAAGAAGAAAAGGAGACAGCAGACTCGGTGGAGGTATGTCAGACGTGCAGCTCCTCCGGGGGTTTCGAGATCCCTCTCTCTCCTCTCATGAATAGTGATGGCGGCGGGCCATCCCGAACCGAATCCCTTTCACCCCCCGACACTCTCTAAACCACAACCACAGAGCGGGAAAATCACTTTTTTTTGTTCCCCGGGTGCCAAAACGTTGCGTCTGCTGCCACTGAAGCACCGCGAGAAGGATGGACGGGGTTGTTGTCGGGGATGGGAATGCCGGGCACGTTCGACGAGCTTGGTCCAAAGAGGGGATGAGCTGTGTGCGAGCGGGTCGGCGGCGCGTAATGAGGTGGGGGAAATCTGGGCAGGAGAACCCGGCGAGGAGAAGGGGTGCGGACTTTGACTTCTAAGAAGTCACGAATCCAGCCGATCCCTTCTTCCGCGGTGATGAAACACAGTTCATTTGCACCTCTGAGGGATAATCAGTAGGCGAGCCCGTCCTCTTCCCTCTCCCCATGACTCGCCTTATCCTCTGCCCTCCACCGCCTGAATTCTATTAGCTCATTCGACTTGGGGGTGAAAATGTGCAATTAAAACAATATCCAGGCACTGAAACCCCGTGTCGCCAGTTGATTCATTTCATTTTTAAGTCACGCCGGGCGAGTTGGAGCCATCAATCCTTTTTTTTTTTTGAGGAGAAACCTTGTCAGACAAGTCCAGATTTTGGAATCCCCTTGATTCTCTAATGGCCCTGTGGACTGTGAGCGTTTAGCTCTCTTTAGCCACCTGCACGTCCGGCGAGGCCGCGCTCTCCTTTCAAAATCTCAATATGCGGCGGGATGAAATGGAAAAAACGAAAGGACCTCCCCCCCGCCCCCGCGACTGCCGTTAAAAGCCCGACGCCTTCACGGTCTCGGCGAGACAATGCTCTCATTAAAACAAAGCAGGTCTGCTTGGAGGAGAGACATTTAGAAAATAAGGAGGATGCGAGAAGGGAGAGAGAGAGATGAGAGGACAGCTTTATGGGAGTTTGAAATGAAAGTTAGCGGCGCAGCCTGCAGCGATAAGCCGGTCTTCTAACACGGCGTTTGAGAACTAACACAAATCATTAACAGAGTGTCTCCCCTGTGATGTGCGGCGGTTGCGGTGTGTAAATTGTGTGCTTGACTTTGTTTGCACGTTCATGCGGGCGGGTGGGCGGTTGCAGGAAGCGGTGTTTGATGGAATATGCATGACTGGGCTCCAGTTTCTGTGTGCTCAGAGTCTCTTTTGCAAGTGCACACGAGCGCGTGTGTGTGTGTGTGTGTGTGTGTGTGTGTGTGTGTGTCACACAACGCCTGCACTGAGCAACTCATTAAAATGGTGTAAGTAAGTGGGTGGGCGCTGGTGATTTTGACCAGCTGTTCTGTCTTCTTGGCGCTCTAATCCACAGTAATGCCTCTAAGATCCTGCCTGTGCCTTTACGATGCAGACTATCAGATGGAGAGGGCGCGGGGACACGGCACAAAAATAAGAGGAGGATTTCCAGAACTAGTTGCTAACATCTGGGAATAAATGTCCCGTTCTTCGCTGAGCCACATTCGGAGCGGTTGAACTATTCCCCGACTACAAGCGCTGACATTGTTCTTGCGACTATTTTTGGTGCAGCCGTGTATTAACTTTGAGATGTCAATGTATTTTTGATGAGTGGGAATGTTTTGAAGTCTTTCTGTGGCGCTGATATTGTTTGTAAAACGGTCATGCGTTCAGTAGTTTAGCCCAAATGCACAAATGCCCTCACACAACCAGACCTGTGGAAAAAGAAGAAGCGGTATTTTCCGTGTAAATTGACACAATAGAGCCCAAACTAGTCGATTATGTCTTTGCACACACTATAAAACACACAAACAGACTCTTACAGTTCTGTCCTCCGGCGTTGCTGACTCGGAGAGCTGTCAGGTTGTGAAGGAGTTGTTGGAACTCGAAGGCAGACAATTGAGGTTTAAATCTCATCTCGTTCTCGTGAAGCCTGCGAGACGAGAAGAAAGAAAAACTCATCAGTGGCGGTACGGTGCATCTACACACCCACAAACTGTGATGAGTAACCCAAACACATGTCTAAATGCTGTAAATGTGTGTGTGTGTGTGTGTGTGTGTGGCAGGATGGAGTGATTTTTAGAGCAATTGCATTTTCTCTCCACACAATTAAGAAGATGACATGACCCGTTACACACGTGTTTGACCCTTTTTTTTTTCTTCACGGCGGGCTATCTGCAGCACTGCCAGGCAACACACACACACACACACACACACACACACACACAGTGGGAAAGAAAAACTGAAATGTGCTGACTTCGACACATTCTCAGGGTCTTGATCACTGAGCTTTGCCATCTGCTGAGGGATGTAACGCAAAGCCGGGCTGCACAGCCGACATCTGCCTGTTTTACTCCAGAACTCATGCGCTCTCTTTTCCATCTTGATGAGCGGCGCTGCTGCGTCAGCTCCACACCGCCGCCGCCGAAGATGATGACGATGATGCAGCGTAACAAGGTTTTCCTTTCCCGGTATCGTTTGAAGGTCCCGAGAGGGAGAGGAGCAACCGATTCATGTAATCTTCCAGTACAGGTGTCCGACACACAATTACAGGTAACATTTTCTGTCCCTGAGTATTAATGTGAATTCATCAGTGTGCAGTTGGAAATGCAGGTGTTCAGGACTGGGTTGTTTTTTTTTTTGGTCCAGGTGTTCTGCAGGTCTTTTCCCAGAGGGAGAAAAGGAAGAGAGAAAAAGCCAAAAGGGATTTTATCAATACTAAAAGATTTTTTGGCAACACTCTGTGACATTCACGGTCCCCAGATAAGGAACCCCTGACTCTGAATTTAGTGCCACCCGAATTTGGGGCATTCTTAACGTCCTCTGTCCAAACTGTCCAGACACCTGAAGCCGCAGCCGTAGTTTGTGTTGAGGCAATATTTAGCAAATGTTAGCACCCAAACTTCTTCAAACATCCGTAGGATGACGAACACGGTGAATATTTCCAAAGCTATTTGACCTTCGACAAGCAGTACCGGCCCTTTAAGTGAGCAGCTGGAAACTGTTAGAGGCAACTTATAAAACCTACATTATATCGGGTGCATTAATCATATATGCAAAACACATGAAAAATGAAGTGCAAACCCTCAGGTTTATTGACCATATCAGCGTCCGACAGGCCTTCGGTGTGTGAGTGTTCGATGGCCTTTATTTCACTCGGTCAACAGTTCTCAGCGTGACACTAATTCACTTTGTTTTTTTTTGTTTTTTTGTGTTTCGGGTACATGGCCTCTGTCTCAGCATTAACATTTCCACTGTGCACATGACAGCCTCTGTGCATATGTGTGTGTGTGTGTGTGTGTGCGTTCCCGGCTTGCCATATAGCCTCTCAGTCGGTGCGGCAGGTCCTTGTTCCTTGGCCTGACATGCAGGCACAGTAATAAAGAGAGGCAATTACAAACTGGGCCTCAAAGCCATGGTAATGGAGCCGGTCAGACAGAGATAAGCAGAGTGCGCATGAAAGTGAACAAACTCCCAGTCATGCTTTCCCTACGGAGCGTCAGTGTCCCTTTTAATCAGCAGCAAGCAGAGCGCAGAGAGCCACACTGTAATTAAGCCCGCTCCGCCGAGGATGAGAGGAGATCATCGCGAGGGAAAAGCCCAAAAGAGAACTGGACACATGCACACACACACACACACACACACACACACACACACACGCGCGCCCAAGTGCCCTTCGAGAGAGAGATAGAGATACAAGGTGTGCAAAACAGCAAGACATGAACAGTGTGATATCTGCGAAAATGCACTCCTCTAAAATTGAAAACTGACTCGACTAGAAACGTGCACGCGGACAAATCATTCGTGTATTTCAAGAGCTCATATTTCTATTTGTGCAAATGTGCTCGTGAAGGAAAACACATTTGAATTAGATGGTCTGTTAATTCGAAGTGTAACACTAGAGAGCACGGAGTCCGAACCCGGCGAGCGTCTCGCGATCGGCCGAGTTTTCAATGCGTCTCTGATCCTCACGAGATAAAATGAGAGTTCACGCTTTGTCCTTAATTCTTATGGTTATGTAAAGAGTTTAGTCAGGAGCTTCCTGCTTCACTTGATGATGAAGTATTCCACTAATTGTTGGTTTTGACCCCGTGACCTCGACAAAGTCAGAAAGATTAGTGACATGGTTCAAGACGACCGTCTCTAATTCCCTTCTTGTTTTATTATTTTACTGTGAAAAGCCAAAAGTTGCTGCCAGTTATATACATTCACACAAACATTAGATTCTATCATAATCATAAAAAACACACACACCTTTCCAGGCAAACCTAAAATCTGCATAGACAGTATTTTCATATTCATGAATCGGGAATGCAATTATAAACTCTTATATGTAAACTCCAACGCCATCACAGGTTGAACCGAGCAAACAGGAACTCCACATCTCTCAAAATCGCTCAAAATCGCATTAATCTTTTTCTTCCCGGCTGCTTTGTGTTCAGTATATTTAGCCGTCCCTGATCTGTGATCAAAGACAGAGAATCAGGAAGAAAAAAAACATGACAGAAATGAGCTCAGTGCCAGATGGACCACATGCTACGAGAGCGCTGCTGACTCCTGCAAAGTGCTCCGTACCTTTTTAATAAAGGCAGGCGCACCTGAAACACTTCACTTGACAGCGACAGCCGGGGAACAGCTGATATCTGTATGCAGAACGTTCATCATCTGTGGGAGTTCCTCATTGCATAAATATTATGCTAAAATGCCGCAGACGTAAACATACAGCTACGAGCGAGGCGATAAAAAAGCCTCCCCCGCCTGTTTCCAGGGAACAGGAAGTGAACAGAAGCGACATCAGAGAGACGAGCGCTACCTTATAGAAGTCATCCACCTTCTCCTCTCATCAATCTGTATATTTATCCTCCATCTGATTCTGAAATAATCTCTACCCCATGTGGGAACACAGATGCTGTCAGTCAACAAAGACGCAGACTTTGTGTGTGTGTGTGTTTCTGCTCAATTGATGCTTTCACGTGCCTTTAGCAAAGCGCTTGAAAGCGAATAGATGCCCTTAAAAAAACGGGCACAATTCTCTGTCGACGCATGTTGCTTCGGATTGATGCGAATCAAACTGCCAGATGGGTTGACGTGCTCGTGGGAGAGCTTATACACGTGTGTGTTTTTGTGTGTGTGTGTGTGTGTGTGGCAGAGAGAGAGACAGAGGAAGTGTGAGAGATTGATAGAGAGCGTGCACCGCAGTACATCTGTGCATGGACCTGAGACGTGTAGCGAGATCTGTGGAGAAGTTCTCCAGAGAGAAAGCGCTTAATGACATGTCTCTGTCCCGCAAGCTCCAGTGCATTTCAGAAGAAAAAAAAGGATCTTCTTTAGCCGAGGGCGGGCTCACGGTGCGACAGTAGGGAAGCTCATTACTGGTGCGCAGACACCAGAGAGAGGCGTGGACATATTGCGAGGGGACAGGGGAGACACACTTGGAGTCCCAGTTCAGAGGCTCCATCCTCCGATGGAACAAAGAAGATGTGCTGACTCCAGGAGCCTCGGCCCGATGTTTAGACGAGCAAGCCGACGGTGCATCCAAGAGCTCCTCGCTGCATGTAAACATGCGCATGCAGCTTGTTTCTGCTGTACCGAGACAGCAATGAAATACAGATTTAGGATTTGATGGACAACTGGCATGTTGTGCACTCGGTGAAAATGCTCATAAAATACAGAAATGTGTGCCTGGGTTCTGTTTTTTTTTTTTTTTTCTATGGTCCAGCTCAAGAAATACTGTGGCTCACGACCGCCTTGGTGGAAACACCTGGTAAATAATAAATGTGGATATGTGATATTTCATATGTAGGAGTTGGATAAGACAACTCGGAAAACAACGGGGAAATATATCGAGGGGTTCTCGGGGCGGCGAAGGATGTCCTTTGAATTCGAATTGCGTTTTTTTGTGCAACATTTCGAGAAGCTGTAATCCTTTTCAGCTCACTATACGTAACTGCGCAGCTTCCAAAACCCATAAACATGTGGAGAACTCTCCCACACTTTAGAGATCATACATCCAATTGTCGGTGAAACATTGACTCAAAACCACAAAAGTGAAACCTCAAGGGGAAAAATCAAAGCTCATTAAACTAGTCTTGCCCAAAGTAGTGGACCGACTGACACACGATCATACCGATGAGACCTCTGGTAGCAGCTAGCAGCGTGGCTACGATTATTCAAACTGTAAAGGGTATAGACGCTTCACATGCAGCTAATAGATGCATAAATACAAATATAGCAGCCTGATACGCAGTCAACGTGTCATTCCCATCCGTTCTTTCACCCACCACACTAAAAGCAATCTCAATAAGACTCTTCTGTTCTGTCAAGTTTCCCCCCCTCTCCGCCGCGGAAAACGCTACAACTGTATTGACTCCTGCCCAAACCGACAACACCGGTGGTGTGATTCCAGACAACCGACTGCTGCGTCGGCCCTTTCCCGAGCGAGAGTCCGCCGGTCTGCACTTCACAACATCGATCAGTCCGCTCACGCTTTAGTCATCGCCCGCCGGGCGCTTGCTAGCTCCCCGACTAGCAAAGAGCAACTTACTGAGACGTTACACAGCCTTCTGTGCGTTTTCTCTCTTCAGCTTCTCTAAAATATAACATGCCCTCTGCTTTCCTGAGATTCCCTTTCAGCGGCCTTCAGTTGGGACCGTAACCGTGAGAGAGAGTGCGATCTGAGAAGAACGCGGAGGCTCAACGGGAATGTTTCAAGCTAACGCCCTGCAGGACACGTCTATTCCCACGTGGAGCCTTCAATGCCACTGAACAGTTTTCTCTTTGAATAAACCAAGAGGGACAAAGACGATATAATCCCTTCTTCAGGGGGGAGAAGAGGAGGCTTCCAGAGAAGACGTCATGTCGGTCTGCGCGTGCTGAGGAGGAGAAGGAGGAGGAGGAGGAGCGGCGAAGACGGAAACACCGGGGCAAAAATTGGAGACAAATTGCAACAAAACAGTGTGAAGGAGGTGCTGAGTGGGATGAGAAGGATTACCGGGCTACAAGACGCCGGGCCGAGTGGGGGGAAGAGAACCAAAATAGAGTGAACGTCTTAAGTCTGTTTTTAACAGGTTGAATGTGGAGAGCGGGCCAGCGGCGCACACCCACTCCCCTCGGGCTGACGGACCACATGATGTCTCTCTTCTTCTCTCTCTTTTCCCCTCTCTCTCTCTCTCTCTCTCTCTCTCTCTCTCTCTCGCCCTCTCTCTCTCTCAGTGTAACTAATTACGCTCCCGTTTCCCACCAGGGGGATTCACGCCGCTCCCGCCTCCGGACCAGTCACTCCCGCTAACCATTTTAAGTCCCAGCATGCCCCATGCAGACAATGTTTTGGCATAAAAAGTATTTTTTCCATTTTTGAACCGGATTTTTGACTGAAACTACTTCCTAACAGGCCAAGGCGTTGTTGTAATGGGATTTTTGTTGCAGATTCTGATTCTTTTGGTCCTAATCTTTCCAGAAAGATGTCTTATTGACCGCTCCAGGAGGCATTTTTGAGGAATTCTGGCTCATATCATGCTGGATGTTCATAGTTACAAAATATCTTTTCAAAGTGGTTTTATTTTTACAGATTTACATTTTTTTTCCCCAAGACTCTGCTGAATAAATACAAACAATAAACACAAGTATTCATTAATCAATTTGGGGTTCCTACGACGACTCAAACACAGGGAAAAACACTCAAACAGGGACAAGGAGGTCTCGAGACTGGACTGGTCTCACAACACAGATGACGAGAGGAGGCTGAACGGGTCGAGCACCGTCTGCCTGTTTGGTATCTCCACGAGGCAGACGCCCAGAACATCGGGGAGGAAAAAAGCTGATTTTGTCACTTAGCCGGGCGCAATAGCTCAAGATAGGTCGACATTTCTTTGAGTCCGTCTTTAGACAGCACTCGCATGCCCGAGTGTGTGTAGGAAGAATTATAAATGGTTGTAAATGTTGTGTGTGTGTGTGTGTGTCAACATATCTTTGAAGCTACCTGCATCTTGGATTACCTTGGAATTAAATAAGGCGGTAGAAACAATTGTAAAGGTGATACAAAGTCAACTATCATCCAATCAAATCAGGAATTTATTCAATCGAACAAAGTTACAACTGAGGTGGTTGTTTTCGAAGCCGTGAAAAACAATAAAGGTTTTGCCACAATGCTACAAACAATACACCAATCCAGAAAACTTGGTGTCGTCATGAACGTGAAGTTCAACATTCAGACAATTAGTAAGTCGGCCTACTGTCACTTTAAGAATACGTCAATGTTTCAAAGACTTATGTCCCAGCATGCATCTATCTTCAGACGCGAGGTCACAAGTGCATCGTAATAGTTTACATTTATATGATCTGATCTGCAGAATCCATCTATTTAAAAAAAACACCCCAAAACACTGCAGGTTATCTTCAACTCGCCTTTGATACCCGTCTTTTTCTAGTTTAGCTCATTACCTTCTCTTGGCTCTTGAATGGCCGTTTTTAAATGAATTTAAATGTTCTTTTATTGGCTTTCTTTTCCACTTTTTTTTTCTCTTCCTTTTGATGTTTTATGTAAAGCGCTTTTAATTGCCTTGTGCAACATAAATGAACGTGCGTGACTCTCAGTTTCCAAACAGAGATGCTAATTGACTGTCGACATTACACAAACAAAGTATTACAGCTGACAGAGGCACGACTTAATATAATCTAACAGCAGATAACAAGAAAACACAAACAGCCGGCTGCCAGCCACGAGTAACGTAAACATCCGGCGCTCTTTGCGACAGGAACTGTGTCACAGCTTGATTTTAATTGTCGCAGCTTTCAAAAGGTGCCGTTGAATTAGAAATAGAAACTACACCTGCGAGCTGGAGATAATAGCAACAATTGTAAGGCTTTGTCACTGGGTGGTGCTGACAAAAGAAATCAAGGCCTCGAAATGAAATTGCTCCGTGAGATTGCGTCTATATTTCTCCGTGCAATTTGATCTGATAAGTAAGCAAGAACAAGTGTGCTGGTACGTGTCGGCGTGGGCGGCTTCGGTACGCGATAACACCTCAGCGAGGGGAAACTACTCAGACATTTAAAACTGCAACCATTAACGGCAAAGTGCTGCGGTGGGTCAGAGATGCTCCAACTCAGAGATTCATGAATGAAAGAAAAAGTTTTTTTTTTAAAATATGCAGAAAATATTTAATTCAAACACAACTTGGCCATTAAGGAAGAAAATCCCTGAGCTGAAACGGGGCTTGTTCAAAAATAGAGCGCTGTACAGCCGGAGCACACATGCACTGTAATTCCCTTTAGGAAGATGTAAAAAAAACTTCTCCAGTTCCTAAGAAGGAAATTGTGCATATATAAATAATACTCACATATTGCATTGATATTTCATTAGTTTCATTCATGGTCATACATTATATGTGTATATAACATTTGTTGATGGTGCCTTCTTTTGTCCCGCTCATATGTAGATATATGTATGAAGTGCATTTGAACCCCACCCTGAAAAAAAGTCTATTACATCAACTTTGTCAGTTTTGTTTACATCCCAAAAGTTTACACGGACGCCATTTTGTGTAATACCGTCTCCGTTCTGTTCGTTCTACCCGTGGCCGCTTGTGTCCACTTTCAATCCCTGGTGTCGGCATATCCGGCTGCAAAAGGGGACCACTGGACACATGCCGCTACTTCCAGGCCACGGACCCGGCTAACACTCAATCTAGCACTCTGCATGCTGTCGCTATAATCCACTTAGCTCATCCTAGAGCATGCTAGCAGTAGCGTGACCTCAGCCGGTCCTCGTCAAAAACATCGGACTCCTACGAGCCTCTGAGAAGTTTTCCTATATTTATATGTTTGTGGCCCGACGTGACCTTTTGGAAAAAGAATCCCCATCTTTCTCTCACTAACCTGTTTTTAGACCATGCCGGCCACATGGCTGAAGGCACGCTCGGTCACACTTTGGTCCAGACTGAAATATCTCAACGACAATCTGATGGATTGCCGGTAAATTCGACACAGACATTCATGCTCCAAACGGGCCGGGGTGATCCTATGACTTTTAAAAACGCGGCGCCAACAGCGGGTCGAAGTTTTCTCCGGTGAAAAATCTCAACATCCGTTTTTGATGGATGGATACAAAATCGTGTGCAGACAAGTCTCAAGAAGGTCGAAAATTAAATTTAGTGCACACACTCACGTCCCCCTGAGGAACAACTGCAACACTCAAGAATCCCTTTTATTTGTTCAAAGTGTCCAACAGTTTTTGTTCATGACCAAATATACGCAAAACATTCATTCCTGTCAGCTGTACTTTGTGTAAAACGCTCATTAGCAAAAGCTAGCGTGCTAACATGCTAAACTAAGATGGTGGTAAACATTATCCCCGCTTAACATCACCACGTTAGCGTGCTGCCTTTTGCATTTAGCTCACACCACCACTATTCTCATGTACACACTGCATACTCTTTTAATCAGTTTCTCTTTGTTCCCCTCTATCCCGTGATCATTTTAAAGTCAGGACAATTTGTCCGTTAAAGTGTAAATCGGACTCCTCCGCTCCCTCGGCGTCACCTATTTCCGACCTCTTGCTGACTTTAGTGTCATTCCACTTCTGTACGTTTCACATCACTCTGGGTGAGACCGCCTGCTAAATGTAGAAAATGGGAAAAAAGGGAAATTGAATGCATCTGCCCCTGTACCTGCAGATCTACATGACAGCTAGTGCACGGAGGGGGAGCCGGCTCATCACGACATTCACATCCTGACATTCTGCTGGGACCGTGACAGCACGGGCGAGCGTAGCAGAGCTGCAGTCAGTGCATGTCTGTCCTGGATAGTCTGTACTCTGTGGACTCTCTCTCTCTCTCTCTCTCTCTCTCTCTCTCTCTCTCTCTCTCTATATATATATATATATATATATATATATATATATATATATAGTGTAACAGGGAACAAGTCAGGCAACAGGGAGTTGCATCGCTGCAGAGAAAAACAAACATCCCGACATCCATTCTTATGCACACATTAAGGCAAATGCTTTTGTATTCTCAAGAGAGACAGTAGTTCAACAGTGAAAAAGAAAAAGCATGAGCATAAACTTATAAAGCGACAGTCCCCCCCCCTACCCTCCTTCCATCATGCCTACATCCCTGGTACCTGATGACGAAGGTGCGCCGCAACGCGAGGTCACGGTCGAGCGGGGTCAGCGGCCGGGGCGAAAGGTCAGCGGACAGGGAGGCTCCGGCGCCTTGGAGGAGCACGGCGACGCGGTCGGGGAGCAGCTCCGCGGTCTCAGAGGTGAAGGTGATGGAGAGGAGCTGGCCGTAGCTGTAGACCTGATGACCCAGGAATTTCTCTAGCGGGAGACCAGACGGTTGTGAGACGTTAGAGAGGCCAGTGGAGTCCGCTTTGTTGTCGAAGTGACGGCCGACTCTCCGCCATTAAAGCAGTAAACACAGAGGACGCACAGATTTCTGTTTGTGCAAGTGTGCTGTGGCGGAAGCTGTTTTTTTTGTTGTTGTTGTTGTGCATATTCAGAAATATTCTGCCCCCTCTCTGTCTCTGTGTGTGTGTGTGTGTGTGTGTGTGTGTCAGGGCAAAAGGGTACAGGCTTTTTGAGCACACATGGAGCACTGCAGGAGTCTATGTGTAATTACCCACCCTCTCATCTCTGGCTTATTACAGCACATTAACGGGACTTCAAAGATCTTAGCCAGCACTAGACATGCCCTCCCCTCCTCCACCTCCCACCCCACCCCCCACACACACACCATACCAACACCCAAAAACTAGCTAAAGGGAAAAAAATTCACATTCAAGTGGAGCTTTTGATATATGAAAATAAACCGAAGTCTTGCTTGGCCTTCCATATTAATATAGAAATACAACTTAAAATGTTGACAACACATCACATGCTATTGCAGAACACAGTGTGTAGAATCTAAAACTGGAAGTAAAAAAAAAAATCACCACAATCTTTTTGGAAAATAACAACAACTACGCCTCCTCTCTCCGGGTGAGCGAGCGGGCAAAACCGACAGGTTGCACGCTCGGTTGCCACCTTGTTTTTTTGAGTGTAATCGTGTGTGAAGTACATCCTGAGCTCTTCTGGGGGTCTGGAAAGGGGGCTAAGGACTTGAGTGGATGATTTTGCTCGCGAGTTGCCTCATAGGGCGTCACGCAGAGCAATTCAACTGTCTGATATGTCTAATATCTGCTCCAACCGGCGGCCACACCTCTCCGCACACCTCCGGCACCGCGATATTGACGGCCAGATTAATCCCGTGATTTCATCCGACCTGCAACACTTCTGCGAGGTCACGTGATTCGACACGCCACAATTAGGACTACTCAGCGATGTGTTAACGTTATTAGTCAAAGTAAAGTAGAGAGCAATGCAATTACTATTTCAATTAGTGGTATTTTATGGTCCAATAAATAATGCTTTACCAATCACTTCTTTTGGTTCATCATGTATATTAAGGATTGCAGAATCAATAACTTCTTTAATCTCTTCTTAAAACCCATTTTTAAAGAATTGCTTATAAGGGATGTCGTCTTTTTTTATGATCTATCATGCAGTTATTTTGTCCGCATGGTTTTTGTTTGTATATTTTATATATTTGCTTGTTCTTTTTGACTATTTGTTGGGTTGTGTTCAATGCTTTTATTGTATGGTCTTTTTTGTTTTGCTGCCACTTATGAATAAAGTTATTATTATCATAATTATCATATTAGTTACAGTATACATCATATGTTAAAATTGTCACATTTCTTGTGAAAATTTGACTTTTTTTCCAGGTTTTTTTGGGGCTTTTCTGTTTGCCCGTCCACACACCTGCTCTGAATCCGCCTCGTTAGTGCTGTTTTCTGTTCTCCTGCCAATCGACACGCTCCCCTCACACAGCTGCACTTCACTCCTCGTTAGAGGCGTTTAAATTGACCTCTGGTTCTGATGGGAGGAGCCGTTGTAGAAGTGCCTTAAGCTTGCAATCTCTCTATTGGCCTTCAGGGGGCGAAGTCTGATTGTATCAACGTCTATGAGAAAATGGCACCACTTGATTTATTACCCTAAGTAAACATTGTAAACACCAGTTCTTCTATACAGCATGATGTTTATTTAGTAAATTATTATCCTATTTAGAGTCACAACAGAGCAGGTCATGTGACCCCGGCTACCTTGCTTTTGAAAGGTTGCTGCCACAGCGTTGCAGTGTTTTTCAACCTTTTTTTGAGCCGCGGCACATTTTCTACAATAAAAAAACACACCAATAACCCATAATGTAGCATAACACAGCATATAAGGTAGGTCATTATTGAGCTACCTACTGGTATGGAGGCGTATTTCATCACTAGGCTCCGACCGCTCAACAATGGAAAATTATTTGCGGCAACTAAATAATATGAGGTGAAATTGGACTTTTTCCCACGGCATCTCCTTCCCACGGCATCTCTCGCGGCACACTGGTGTGAAGATCTAATTGTCTAATTGTTCATCCTGTTTTTCATCTTTGAACTTAAACCCCTTTCACAGTATCCATGAAAGTTCAATGTAACATTTCAGTGGCCTAAAAACATCTCATCCAGCTCCAGACCCAGTCCCAAAAAAAACAAGATGGCGACGAACAAAAACCGAACAATTTGCAGAACTCCAGGCTTCAATCCGTATCCCACAAACCAAAGGGTGACGTCCACTTTTGTTTCTAGTGGAGTCACATTCGAGACCTAGTTTCAGTCACTTGAATCTTTGGATTTGTTCTGTTTGGCTCAATTTCGCCTGCACAGACTTTAAATAAAAGCCGTTTCTCTCTATTCCTGCTGCCTGTAGTCCACCTGCTCCGCTCTCCCCGACACAAGTGACGCATTACCGTGTCTCTGTTGCCTCTAATAAGACGCGAGCTTTCACAAAGCTGAGCTTTTTGTCATACTCTTACAGGAGAGTTAAATACCCCGCTGCCTTCTGTCTCCGCTGTTACTTTAAGCAATTCCATTTTAACGAGAGGGGCGCATGAAGGAAGCACAACACGCTGTGTTATCTATATTTACCATTCAAAGCTGCGGGGATCAGTATTTGTAAGAAATGAAAAGCTGGAAGGAGAAAGGCTTCCATTACACGACCAATCAATAGCACTTTCTGGTCCCGAGTCCATCGTTCATGTCAATGTGGCTTCAGGATCAATCGAAAATAGATAATTACAGCCAATCAGGAGCAGGAAGGGGAGGGAGGAGGGGCGTGGGGGGGGCACAGCCTAAAAACAACCAATCAACGCCAGTAAAGACACAACGCTTACTCAGGAGAAAATGAGCTTCCATACGTCTCAGTGTAGTTTCAGAATCAATATATATCGATGACAGGGAATAAGAAAAGTCAGCCAGTCCGGAAAAGAAATGAGCGTGAGATTAAATCCATCACCAATTAGACAGGAATGCCTTCAACGAGGCCTCTTGCATCCAAACATGGCACCCAGTGGAAAAACAACAACTAATAGATCAATACTCACTCCGAGCCACCACTCAAACCAGTGCAGTTAGACCCAAACACAACACAGACTACTTCAAGTTAAAACTGTCACGTCAAACTTACCCCCCAAAAATATATGTTCTTAGTTCTTACATGCTGTTACACGCTGTCGACAGTTTTCGTGAATCTAGATGCTTCAGGTAATGTTTGCAAAGGTTGATTAAAGGACCTAGATGATTAACATGTTATTAACATATATATATATACACATATATATATATATATATATATATATATATATATATATATATATATATACATATATATATATATATATATATATATATATATATATATATATATACATATATATATATATATATATATATATATATATATATATATATATATATATACAAATATATTATTATATGTATAACTTACCCCCCAAAAATATATGTTCTTAGTTCTTAATATATATTATACATATATATATATATATATATATATATATATATATATATCTGTTCTTAGTTCTTAGTTCTTAATATATATTATACATATATATATATATATATATATATATATATATATATATATATATATATATATACTCCGAGATCGAGTGCTTTGGAAATCTAAAAATATCTAAAAAAAAAAGGAAAAATAAAAAGGCTGATAAATAAGTAGTACATGATTTTTATCTTTTTTTTTTGTACTTAATAATAATGATAATAACTTTATTTATATAGCAACTATAAAAACAAAGTTTACAAAGTGCTCCATAGAGAAGCATAGTCATACATAACTTAAATACCGGTGAACAAAAAGAACCGTAGCATAAAGGCAATAAATACAACAAAAACAAACAAATAACCAAAAAGAGCAAATGGAATCGAAAACCAACAAATAAAAGATACAAAAAACAGGGGAACAAAAGAACTGCACAATAGATCATAAAAGGACGACATCACTTAAAAGCAATTCTATAAAAATGTGTTTCTAGAAGTGATTTGAAAGAAGATTTTGATTCTGCCAGCCTCCTTTCCTCCGGTAGTATTTAGAGATTGGTTGTATTAACATTGTTGTAATAACATTTAGTAATTGCCTTTTGTAGTTTCTGAGCTCCACAGAGCACACCTATGTGATACAGTTGTGGACATTTTTAATAAAACCTAAACATAATCTTGACACTCTCTATTCGCTGCGATATATTTGACGCGTAATAAACTTCAGTCACGTGCACACACAGCGCTTCCTTTACTCAACACACGGTCATGGTTGTATTAAGTCTCAGCAGAGCCACTGTTCTGGGGGAACAGAGAAGAGGCAATTACCTAAATTTGGGAAGGAGATGCACTATAATAATGAGTAATTTAGGAGACTTGTGTTTACATAAAATACAAGTCAACAGATATTCCTTTTGAAGTGATTAATAGGAGATATATACTGCACATTCCTTGCATAACCGTGGGAAATGAGCCCACTAATGCTGTTGTGTGACTAAGCTAATATTCTCTCCTAAAGTGCTCCCTTATGGTCGTGAGTGGTTATGTTTCAGCGGGTTGGCCATTATTCTGCTGGGGTCGGATTTGAGTTTAGTGTGGTTTTCTGCAAGTTCTTTCTTTGTCTGCGAGGACGGAGGAACTACGGGATAATTACTCATAACCCTAATAGACCGTTCAAAAAATGGCCGCACTTGCGAATCGCTCTCCAAAGCAATGAATCGCTATAAAAAAAAACACAATGAAAGGATTAATCATGTGTAAGCGTGATCCGCTGTCTGTGTATTGCCACAGATTTATATTCATTATTTTATCTCGCAAGACAAATTGGAGGATATTAAAAAGTTTAGCAATCTCTAAATACCAAACATCCTCATACCATATGAGCTAACGGTGCCAACGGGAACAGTGCCAATGCGGCTAACGGTGCCAACGGGAACAGTGCCAATGCGGCTAACGGTGCCTACGGGAACAGTGCCAATGTGGCTAACGGTGCCTATGGGAACAGTGCCAATGCGGCTAACGGTGCCTACGGGAACAGTGCCAATGCGGCTAACGGTGCCTACGGGAACAGTGCCAATGTGGCTAACTGTGCCAACGCGGCTAACGGCGCCAACGCAGCTAACGGCGCCAACGCAGCTAACGGTGCCAACGCGGCTAACGGTGCAAACTACAGTAAATGCGCTGGCAGAGCTGACAGTATTCCACCAAAATCTTGACACAACACATTTTTATTTGCCGCTACACCGATCTAAATGACGTACATCGCTCCTTTTTAAAGGAATAGTTCGGGAAATACGCTTTCTTTTGCTTCTTGATGAGAGTTTAATGAGAAGATGGAACCCCGTGGTTTCAATATTTGCATCTAATTCTCGACAAAACAAAGCAAATTTGAGAATCCCCACGTTTTAAAATGTTTCGAATATTTTAAGTTATCAAATTCTATAGTTCAAAAGTAATTAAAACACATGGCACATAGATTATATTTAAATAAATGACGAAACAACAGAGTGAAGAGAGACAAAGCTTCAACGGCTAACGTGAGTGTTTCAGAATGATCTGCAGTGCAACACATAGTGTACAGTCTCGACCACAAGCGATAGATTCCCCTATAACTTTTGGGCTCGCGATCAATCAGTGAGTTTAGACTTTAGCTCCGAACCAAATTAAATCGACTCAATATCAATTAGATCCCAGCCGCCTCACACAACCACAAGCCCCGCCGAGGCTCCAACATCGACCGGCGCTGCGGACGGTGCGAGGGCAAAGGTTGGACACACTTTACACTTTTAATCAGGTCCAACTCGGGATGCCACAATACTGGAAATACAGTGCAGATACTCCATAAGTCTGAATACACAATGGCTGCCATGTACATCACAAAAGACTCCTTTAATACCGTTGGCTTGGAGCTTTCTGTCATCACTATTGGAAGTGTTGTTAATCCCTGAAGTTTCTCGCCAAAAGCGACATTTTATTAGATTGCGTTTGAATGCAACATGATGTTCAAATGTTCCTTCATATACACTGCACATACTTTACATGTTTGCACTTTCTTTGTTGAATTTCCAAACTTAATATGCGCTGCTGTTTTGTTGTCTGTATTGAGTATTTTTCATTCCTGATATTTTGTGTGTTTACTGTGACAAACTAATTTCCCCTACCTACCTACCTACCTACCTACTTACCCACCTACATACATACATACATACCTACCTACCTACCACCTTCCCACCCACTTACCTACCTACCTTCCCACCCATCCACTTACCTACCTACCTACCTACCTACTCATTTGAACTAAATTTAGCTTGAACGCGTCATAACGTAACTCCGTACATGAGCTGCATAGGTATTTTGTCGAGCATGACTGTGCGCACACACACGTTGAATACACACCATGCAAACCATTAGTGATGATATATCTTACATGTAAATCCAACTCGATTCGGCGTCTGCGCCGTTGTGCCAATGCCGTGGCCTGAAATGAATGAAGATGTTGGATGTTTTCCAACGAGAGCGCTGTTGTCAGCGTGAACAGCTTTAAGGCCTCAGAAGGCTCAAACAAAGTGCTGGACAGATAGTCTGAAAGCGTCTGAAGTGTCCTCTCAGCCAAAGAAATCGCTTGCAACCTTGGAATCGGCAGGACCACGCAACGATTGGTCAAGTGTTTGGAGGGGAAGAAAGCAGCCAGACTTTGAATCTCTCTCTCTCTCTCTCTCTCTCTCTCTCTCTCTCTCTGTCTCTCTGTGTATTTCTCTTTCTCTCAAGCTCTCATCTTTACTATTTCCGCTGCTGTTTGTGTGTGCAACAGAGTGAGACGGCGTGAAAACGCCGCCCAAAAAGATGATCTGTGTCGAGACACTCGAGCCGGGGTTGTCGGAAAGAGCGATTGGGGGGGCAGTGGCTCCGAGTGAGGCCATCTGGAACGAGGAAGCGACACTTTCACAGTTAGATGTGGTCAGACAACACTTTGCACAACTGAGTTTCAAGCATACTTTAGCCTCTCAAGCGCTCCTTCACCTACTCGGTGAGTGTACTTTCCCTCTGCTACTCTTTCTCAGTACTCCCCCGCCACTGTTTTTGTTCGTTCTACTTCCTCTTTCCATCCCTTCACTCTTCCACCGTCTCCCTTTGCGACATCTTCTTTCTGGTTTTTGTTTTCAGATGAGAAGGCCACCGGCCTGGTTTACATGCAGGTATTGCTCAGCTTGTGTGAGGCTCTTAGCTGCAATTGCTGCTTGAATCGCAGTGACAGGGTCGCCCGGAGCCGCTTCCACGGATCCTTACTCTCCAAAAACGAAAACAGGAGCAGCCATATGCTGCTCTCTTGCCTTCCAGGAGAGGCTTGTTTCATTTAAATCCTGACTTCTTTTTTTTTTGTTTTTCCCCTCTTTTTTTTTCCTCGACTCCCCGCTGCTTCGGGCTTAGCAGGTCGGCCCGCGCTGCAGATACAGATACGACATTGCGAGCTCTTCAACAGATGGCTGTGAGGACTTACATCAGATGATCTGCCCTTCAGCATTGAAGCGCTCGCTCAGCCAAAAGAGCCACGGTCACTGTGTCCAGCACCGTCGAGTGGTGGACACAGTTGTTGGAGGCGGGTCAAAGCAACTGTTTAGGGAGGGTACTTCATGTTTGTTTGTGATTGTTCCTGGCAGCTGCGCTCAAGTGTTCAGTCTGTCGAGTCCTCGAGGAGGATGGAGAGTCTAAAGGGGGGGGGGACTCAAGCTCGGCCTGAGTCAACTGTCAAAGCAGATGTCCGGGATCTGGAGGAGGACAAGTGGCATTGCACATGCGTCAGATGGCAGACCCCGAGTGTCCACATGCATGCACATGCACACGTCTTACCTCCATGCATACATTCACGTCTTTGGCACTTTGTCGGGAAAAAGAAAGGAAGAGGGGCGAGAGGGCCGATAGAAGACGTCGACAGAAGGAAAATGTTTTCACGCGAGCCGGAAAAGACGGAGAAAATGCGACGTCACGACTGAGGTGAAAAGGTGAGGAGAGCGGAAGTAGACCCTGCTGGCCTCTTTGTCACATGGAGTGCAGGACACTAAATAAAAATTCTCTCGCTCTCTCTCTCTTTCTTTTCTACGGCCTAAAACTCTCAACAACTCCTTTGTCGGGCGCCGCTGAGGGAATATCCGTGACCTCTGCAGCGTCGGCTGATATTTCTAGAGCTGCGAGAGCCACGCAGATCCCCAAATCCCCCCCGACTCCTCTCCAAGAATTCAATAAAAAAAAGAGCCTGTGATTGAATCCTGTCCTCTTGCGTTGACAGCTGAAGCCCGAGACAAACTACGGTGACAAATACATACACGCCGGGAATCACAGAAATTGCGTTTTGGCGTGATGTTTCCGACGCCGAGTTGTCACTCAGAATTATCTCCAGTACGTTTGCTGAAGAACACAGTGGAGGGATTTCAGCGCGAATCCAAATTAAAAGTTAAAAGAGCAGAGACAGTGGCAACGAGAGAGAGAGAGAGAGAGAGAGAGAGAGAGAGAGAGAGAGAGAGAGAGAGCGAGAGAGCATTTTGAGAACTGCTTTCAAAGCCGCTGCAACTCTGGTGTAATCTTTAAAGTAACTGTACAACATGCACCGCGATAAAAAACAATAAGAAAAAAAGGAAGGGGGAGGGGAGGGGTGAGATCATTAATCGGGATGGCAAGGCAATAGATTTCTGCATTTATTATGTGCAGAAACAACATAAACAAGCACTGCGCGAAGTAGATAAGCAGGCTGCCACAAAGCTGCTCTCGGCCAGTTGGGCCACTAATCTGTGTGTTGTGGCCTACAGAGACGTCACTGTGGACCGTGTGAAGAAGAAAGCAACTTTAAAAGACACTATTATTCATGTACATTTATAATTACACACACATGTATATATGGCAATGAATGCGGGCATTCATTATGGACTTCCAGACGCAAACATACACACACACAGCAATCAAACTTGAACACCCATGTCTTATGAGCGTATTCATGTAACGCCATTCTGCAAATTACGCCTGACCACCAGGCTTTGTCGCATCCGGCTGTGAGCGTTTCATCTTTTTTTCTAAAAAAAGACGCCTCTAAATGGAGTCGTTCTCTGTGATCGCGAGTGGTTTTTTTTTTTGTGGGGGTATTAAAAACCTCCAGGATGCGGAGTTAATGGGATTGCTCCTGTTTTTTTTTTTTTGTGTGTGTTGCTTTTGGCTGTGTGGACTGCACGGCGGCTGGAGGGGAGGGGAGGGGGGGCTTGTTGCAGAGTCGATGCCTAGAACCGACTTAGCGGAGACAAGGAGAAGCCGAGCCAATTTTCACTTTGTTGCTTCTCCAGCATGGCCAAGACATCCAATTCCATCAGGCCTCTGCTGCCGGGGCGGCTGATAGAAATGGGCCCTAAGTCCTGTAGCCGGGGCCAGCTTAGCCCCTTATCTTCTAATGGCTCGGATAACGGATTGGAGGAAATGGTGTCAGAATAACTGCTGCGTGACCCCCCCGCCCCCCTACTGCCAAACAACCTGATTAATCTCACTAAGGAACAACAGGAACACGCTACGGGTATTAAAGATGCTCTATTAACACTAATATAATTTACATATTTGCTAGAAGAGCAACAACCGGAGGATTTATTACCTAATAACGTAAATGTCAACAGTACCAGAACTGCTTTTTTCTCTCCCTTCTGTCCCACCCGTTTGACCCAGTGATCCGTCTCCACGGATAAACTCAAAAATTTCTATTATTTTCCCATTCGGACTTACCCGGGGCTTTGTAGAAGCCGATGTCGTCCTCGGCGAGAGGCAGCAGGTAGACTTCACCTTCCTTCCACAGCAGGGGGTACTCCTGCCCGCCGGAGAATTCTCCCAGCCAGCCATCCTGATCTGAAGAGGAACGTTTGAAAGACTCAAGAATCCTAAGCTTTTTCTCGGCATCACAGACAGCTTGGATGGCAAAGAGTTGAAACATGTGAGTTCTTACAAGAGATTGTGTTTATATTAGTTTTATTCTATCTGTGATCAACAAACAAGCTGTAGACAACGGCCCCGAGGCCTTGACACACACACACACACACACATGCAGGAACACACACAGACGAGCAGCTCAACCCGAGAAAAACACGTTGAAGATTATGATAATAACGTGTGAGTCATGGCCCACCAAAGTGGTAAAATGGAGATCAACCATTGGCGGATTCTTTTTCTTCATTGTGTTTGGCTGAAATTGGTTGTTTCTTCTGCGTCTGCAGCTCGTGTGTAGTTATGCACACTTGTATGTCGTCAAATTGATGTTCTAATTAGCGAGTGTTTTGTCTATTTGAAAGCCTTTTTTTAAATTGCAATGCGCCGAGTTCTCATCCGTTCTTGGCCAAAAATCCAATAAGTTGAGGTGCAGAAGGAAACGACGCGCTGACGAATAAAACACACAATCCGACGCGTGGCGGTCGGTTGAGGGGGGAAATTAAAACGGTGCAAATTTTCCGTCGGAAAACAAAGTAAACATCGTCGGTCTTGGTAATTTTCGCTGGGTAATTACGCTCCCATGGGGACGAGGGGGAAAGCTAATTAACAGATGCGAGAGTCGAGGACGATACCTTCGATGAAGTCGGAAGCGATGACGGCGGCGGAGTGGCCGGCGGACGACGAGCAGGCCGGCGAGTGGCCGAAGCAGAAGCACGCCTGGCATCCGGCCGGGTTCACGTGTTGGAGGTCAAAGAAACCTGGCTTGCATCTGTAGTTACAGACACACACACACACACACAGACACACACACACCGGCATGCATAAAAAGCAATTAACACGCTGCACACAGACCTCATTGCAGCTGTTTAGCACATCCTTGCTGTGGCGTTATCAGGTGTGCCGGGTGCAAAATGATGGGGCAAAGGTCACCAAAATGGCGCTCGGATGGGACGACCCCGAGCTCTGAGCTACAGGCGCTAGCTGCCATATGGGGCGGGAGAGGAACACCGCCGACAATCAGCCACTACACTGGTCACATTACACAGGAGAGGGGCTTTGCTCGACGAGCCGTGAAATCGGCAAAAAAAAAAGTCAACAAACAGGGAGCACAGAATTTATTCAATAGTTTGGGACCCGGGGCTGTGTGTATTGTTAATGTCACAGCGAGTTTATCTGTTTGATCCCGTGTCCCCGAGGAGCAAGATGGGAGCAGGCGGAAGGGGGGAAAAGCAGGAGGCGGAGTTATTGACATGTTGTTACAGTCGTGTTCTCTGTCAAAGCAGTCACGATGACGGACAGCTGCGAAAACACAGCGGCATTTTTAGACAAATTATTCTTGCCGCACCTGCAAGAAAGACAATATTGCACACACACACACAAAAAAAAAAAAAAACATATCGTCACCTTCCTGAAAAGTTATTTTTTTTCAGGTTTTTCAGAAAAAAACTTGACGAAATGTAAAAGAGATCCACAAGCTGCCTATAGACGCTGCACTGCAGGCATGCTGAAATACCGGTCAAATTGTGTTATGATGACTATAATTATGTTTGAGTGAGAAAAATGCTCGCAAAAATGCTAACGACATTGCTAGTTTGAACGCTAGCATCAAAATCCCACCTTGAAAGGCTTGTAAAATTGCGAAAATAGGCGATTGTTAGGCAAATTATCTGATGATGACTATAATTATGTTCGAGTGAGAAAACATGCTAACTAAATTGCTACTAGCTTGAATGCTAGCTTCACAAAGCCAGCTTAAAAAGCTTCTAAAATTGTGAAAATAGCTGATTTTACCAGAGGTGGCCGGCATCACGAGGAGATGATTTAGGCAAGAAAATATTTTTTGTCAAAAAACGGGCATTATTTTTAGGAAGGTGACTATCTAGGAAATGAGTGACTTCAAGATGAGACATACACTGCGGTTAAAAAGTTTGGGGTCAAAGAAAAGCACTGTTTTTTTCAATGAAGATAACATTAAATGAATCAGAAGAACACTCTGTACATTGTCAACATGGTCAAAGACTATTCTAGGTAGAAACAGCTGTTTTTTAATGAAATATCTATATAGGTGTATGGAGGCCCATTTCCACCAGCTATCACTCCATTATTCTGATGGTACATTGTGTTTGCTCATCGCCTTAGAAGACTAATGGATGAGTAGAAAACCCTTGAAAACCCCTGTGCAGTGATGTTACACAGCTGAAAACAGTTCTGCTGGTTTGAGAAGGTATAAAAGTGGCCTTCCTTTGAGCGAGTTGAGTATCTGGAGCATCACATGTGTGGGTTCCATTATACTCTCAAAACGACCAGAAAAAGAGAACTTTCTCGTGAAACTCACCAGTCTAGTCTTGTTCTTAGAAGTGAAAGCTACTCCCAATGTGAGAAATTGCAAAGAAACTGAACATTTCTCTGGGTGACGCCCAAACTTTTGAACGGTCGGGTAATTAGAAACAGAATATTCTGAACATAAGCGGGCGGATGCGTGAGGGGTTTCCAGTTCTTCTAATGGTGGAGAACTTCATCAGAGGCCTCGGTACCCACAGGTCGTGTGTGCACATATGTGTGTGTGTGTGAACCTACGTAAGCGACGGGCTTTGTAACACACCTGTCGCAGCGATGCCCCTCCACGTTCGTCTTACAGCGACATCGTCCGTCCAGAGCGGAGCAGTCGTCCACGCTGCCGCCGGCGTCGCACTCGCACGGCCTGCGGAGGACGGAGAGTCAGATCCACTGCACCGAACCGACACGAGTGGGTGTGTACAGTCACTCAGAAGACGGGGGATACTGTTATACTGTTATTTGAACTCTGCGAGGGTTGTTCTCTATCCTGACAGATGGTCAGCTACCCAGAGGGGCGTCTTGCTTAACAACACGGACGCTTGACCCAAAGCTACGTGGTTTTGTGTACACAATCTATCATAAAAAAAGATTCAAAGGCGCAGTGTGAACGACCTTGAAAACAAACAAAAAAGCAAGCGAGGCGTACAGTGAGTGCGTGTGGGTCAGCGGCGACTCGGGGAACGTCGACATGCGTTTGATCGCCTTCATTGATTGATTGCTTTTGTTTGAAACCGTAACGTAGAATCTTTTTTTTTTTTTTTAATGAGCCGCTATTACAAATAATTAAATTATCCCAAGGCGAGCCGTCTCCACTCGTCTCTGCTCCAGTGGTCTGAATAATTCACACCTCAACTCGACAGCTGGATTCTGCTGCGTGGATGAGGGAGAACAGTGTGTGTGTGTGTGTGTTAGCATGTGTGTATGCATTTACGTGTGTCAGCGAGGAAAATCCGAACTAAGAGCTTTAAAATGATTGTTCACTTGTAATTTATGAATTTGTTATTGCTAAAACTTGTTATATTGAGAAAAGCCTCCTTCATGTGAGCCTCCCTCTAAACCTCCATGAGCTGATGTCTTTGGCCGAACGTACAGCCGTGGAATATTATAACCACGATATGATGAACATCTAGCCTGCAGATTCCTCCACATCCAGATATGAAGCATTTGAAGTTTTTTTTAAACCCACCTGGCTAATAAAAATACAATATTTACTCCCATTTTATTTGAAGTTTGGTCTCCATCTGCGAGCTCATGTTTCATTTGCTTCGGGCCAATCGCAGCAGTTTATATAATATTGTTTACTGTTGTAAAACAACCACGATGGCTGCCATTGCCTGATATGTTCCAACCCCGAAAAACTGCACTTTTCTTGAGAAGACAGATGTAGTTTCTGTTCTTTTGACAGGATTTGGCTGAAGTCGGATATCACACCTGCAATAAACCCCCAGCTCATCTCTGCAGGACGTATCTATCTTTTTTCCAGATTAATTCTCTCTTTCTTTCTGGATTCATTCTCTTTTTATTGGATTCATTCTTTCTTTCTGGATTCATTCTCTCTTTCTTTCTAGATTTACTCTCACTTTGCATACAGATAATACTAATAAAGTGCAAATAGATCATTTAAAATAAGCATTGAGACAACATGTCTATCATTTTGTATTGAAGCAGCAGTCAGACATTGGAGTCTAAAAGAGAGGAGAGAGTTCAGCTTCCTGACTTTCCGATTTTGCGGTGCGTGTTTTATCGTTTGCTTTCCCCATTTATGCTCGGACTATAAAGTTGTTGCCAATGACGGCAACCGGATGCGACCATTGGCCGCGACGAGGCCGCGACCGGGTTCAAATTACACGTCGTACTGCACCTGGATCATAACCACTAAAGAGCTTCAAGTTTAAAAAGGATCCATGTGGCAGTGGATGGCTGAATGAGACCAAGGATCACTCCGAGATTATGACATTTATTAGAAGAAACACTTTGACAGGGTATTAAAATACAGGATGTGCAAACAAATATAGATATATCTAATATACGTAGATACAGATTCACCATTAAAAACTCAAAATAACCAACATAAACCCATGCAAAACAAAGACAAGCGTCACAAAACAATGCAAACAAAAACCATGAATAGAAGTAGATTAGTGAATCAAACTAATCAGCAGCGGCAGTCAGCGTCTCCAGCCTGCTCGCTGCACAACCCTCATCCAGAACTCTCTACTACGGAGAAGAGGAACCTCAGGAGCTGGACCTGGAGTAAAAGACAACAGGATGAAACCCACGGCAAGTCTGCCTCAACTTAAAGGAGCTTGAGGTTACACCTACCAACGCCTGGGAGTCAAAGAGAGATCAAGAGGCAGCTCACGGTGTGGCCAATAAATAAACTAATTGGGAACCAGGAAGTAGGAGGGGCTAAGGCAGGACTTACAGTAGCCCAGGAGGAACATTTCATGAGACGGCTCCACAAAGGAGCACAATGTCTCGTCTCTTCCCTTTTCGAGCCCCCTTTTCATTTCCACATCCTTTGCTTGTACCAAATGTCAGCTGTTTAAGTCTCAAGAATGAATTTTAAGATTGTTTTTCCACCGTGTTGCGCAATAACGTAAACACAACACGGCCATTGCTATGCAATTCTACACCATCGCAACTTAGCATTCCCTCTGCAGAAAGAGGAGGTCAGGGAAAGCTACGGTGGACTTCTTATGAATATAAATACTGCAACATACTTATCGTAGCCGTGCACACACACACACACACACACACACACACACACACACACACACACGCACCACCGTATGCATTTACATGCAGGCTCATATGCATGCATACTTAGCAGGAGAACTCTCAGGTCAGAGAAAGTTGGAATGTGCTTTTCATCATTAAAATGTATGCAGCAGGTCAGTGCATCTTCAAACTGCAACAAAGCACGGCGAAAAAATACCAAAAAAAAGAAGCCCGTCAGACTGAGTGTGTCTGTGTGTGTGTGTGTGTGTGTGTGCAAAGCCTCAGGGGCAAATCAGCCTCATATCTAAGGGATGAAAGCAACGCTGCCGATCTTAAAATCAATTAAACCCGCTGAGATCCTTCTCGCAGCACACCGGAGCGATCCAAACCCAAAGCACAAATAGAGAAAAAAACAATACTTCAATAGACGTGAGCGTTTTGTTCTCGCCTGGATTCACAGAGAACAATTGTGATCAGCCGTTCAAGAGGTTTTCACTGTCATATGTGATTCCGCGCAATGAAAAGCTCATTTTGCTGGTCGTCCTAAAACGCAGAATTACAGCAAACTTAAGGTAAAATATAAAAGATGTACCCGTGTTGCACAAAAACATGCCAATAGCACGGCTCAGTGTATAAAGTGCACCATGCTTTGCTACCATGACATCAATCAAAACCAACAACTCTGAGACTTTTTTTTCCCAATCAGTGATGCGTTTGTCTCCCACAGGAACACAAAAACACTCTTTCTTTCGACAAAAAGCATCATTTTATTAATGCACGCTAAAAATAAATGAAGCAAAACTGAGAATCAATGAGTATGACGACGAAGTTGAGTCATTCCTGACCTGTAAATAGCTCACTAATAACGGTTGGCGACAGTAGATATAGATTATTTTTTGGACGCCAGAGGAGCCCGTACGGCGTCATGTGACACGCCGCGCTGGCCGCTCCTCGCTGAAAAGCGTCACGCCGCCGTTGAAAGAGAGCAGCGGTTCTGAAGGCTCGTCCTCGAGGGTTTGACTGCGGCTGAAACGCGACGCGGCTCTCTGAAGTTTCTGAAGGCGGCGATCCGGTCACCATGGTAACAGGTGGAGGAGACCGACGGCGCGGTCTCCGGCTCGGTTCTTCTTCTTCTTCTTCTTCTTCAAAAAAAAACAGGTCCTTTTTTCCCTTCTGGTGCAGACTTACCGACCCCAAAACACCGCTAGCAGGACGGGATTCATGACAATAGTGAACATTTGAAATAAAACCCGCAACAGCTGACTGCTTTGGGCGCGAGGAGGCAGAGACACTGACATATTATCTTTATTGAGCTGACATTGAAAAGCAGAGTCTTCTTCACACGTCCTCCGCACATTAAGCGGTCGTGTGTCAGGCCACTTGTTGCATTTCCAATAGCTAAACGCGTTAGAAACTACGGTGGCTGTGAATGACCTTTCGGGTCATTTTTAGTTTGTCCCTTCTAGGCTGCTGTAGAAACAACAAGGGAACCCACTCTGTACGCAGTCAATTATAAAAGAACACACACTTATTTACAGGTATTATACACCAAACATGCATATTATATTCAAATTCTGATCACTCTAAATGCGACACATTGGTTCTTTAACACAAATAATAAGAATTTTGTATGGAAAGATACTTGTTGGTCAGACTGTGTGAACATCAGCCCTCTCCTTCTGTCTCGTCAGATAAGAAACAGACATAAATTCTAATAAGGAGATGATTTGTAGAAATCTTGATTAAATTGAAAGATTTTTTTCTTCTTCTTCATGTTGGCTCCAGAACATTTCGGCGCTCTGGGTCGGCTTTTCTTTCTCCGGCGGTTGCGAAGCAGTTTGATAGCGTACGGAAAAACATCCTGGTTGTCGCTGATAAGACGGTTCCCTAATTCACACAGAGGAACGAGAACGCTCTTGTTTACGGACGCCGCCGCTTTGCAGTTTGATAAATTCGGGCTCGGGGGGGGCGGGGGGGGGAAGTTTGATGATAGAACGGAGAAAACGGGGAGAAAGATGTTTGAAACAAAGTGTCCGTTTCTACTTGTTTTCTTAAACCCTTCTCTCTATCGTCTGCCGGGTCGCCCCTCCCCGCGGTGTGTGCGTTGTCGCGGTGTGTGCGTTGTCGCAGTGTGTGCGTCATCGACGCCGCTCACCTGCAGCCGCCGCGGCCGAGCGAGTGGAAGCCGGCCCGACACGCGTCGCACTTCTCCCCCGTCACGCCGGCGCGACACGAGCACCTTCCTTCTGCGTCACACTGCAGGCTCTCTGAACCTGGGAAACCGATCAGCAGGTGGGGAAAGAAAGAGGAAAGGGAAGGAGAAGGGTGCGCAAAGAAAGGGGGGAAACGAGGAGTAGTTTCAAGAGAAAAGCACCTCGTAATCCATACAGTGAATTACGTGAGGTGGATCAGTGTTGATCATTCGGCATGGCGGGGATAGCTGAATACCTGTTGTTCTGGAGAAGAAGAAGAAACACGGAGATGAGCTTGGAAGAGGGGGATGAAACCTGGCAACCGCACTGCAGCTGACATACTTTTTGTTAATGGAGAGAAAAGACCAGCTGGGATATTGTGGACACGAGAGAAAGGGAAGCCTTCCTCCAACCTTTGATCAATATAATGGACTCCAGCAACTCCGCTCAATCATCCGACACTCTCCAGGAAACGCAGACGGAAAAGATTGCTGATGCGTTTGTCCATTTCTTTGTCTTGTTTTCTATCTCTTCGCGCCGGCGGGCGATGAGGTAATTAGGGACATTGAACGCCGCTCCGCTTAAAATTACACCGTCAAATGAGCGCTGATGAAAGTTCAGAGAGTCAAACTGGATCAATTTACAAACAGCGAGGCGAGGGGGGGGGGGGGGAGAAGTCATGGATTTACATAACGGTCATTTGGGAAAGCTGAGAGGGCGAGGATGGATCAGACGGGAGGGCCGACGAGATCGCACACATTATGAAAGCAGAAATATCAACTCACGGGCACAAAAAGCCGGCAGTCTGAGTAGTCGATGGGTTCGTGTAATGTAATATTTATAATGATTTAAAAAGCATTTAGCCATAACATCTGCTACAACTAATCCTCTGAGTAGCTAAATCTTGCTTATGGTGCCTAATTGTGCCAATACAGCATTCCCCAATCTCACCGTAATTACATTTTCTCATGCCAGAGAAAACAAAAAGAGTGAGTAATGATATTTGCATGGATTATAATAGAAGGGGGGCGAGTGTGTGTGTGTGGTGGTGGGGGGTTATTATCAAAACAATTAAGGCTTTTTTTTTGTTTGTTGCTGCTGCGGTTTACCGTTGGCGTTGCAGTTGCACGGCAGGCATTGCTCCTCCGCAGAGCGCCTGTAGTGCTGCTCTCTGCAGCGCTCGCAGTGCGGCCCGGCGGTGTTGTCTCTGCAGCGCTGGCAGCGCCCCCCGCTGCCCGTGCTGCGGTACTGCTCCACGTCGAACTCGCACTGCTCCGACCTCCCGCTGCAGTTGCACTCTGCAGGGGGAGAGGGAAGGAGGGAGGGAGGGAGGGAGGAAGGGAGCAAGAGGTCAAGTGAGAAGAGGACGAGGAAAGAGCAATGCCAGGAAGGAGAAGTGGGCAACGGAGACAAAGAGGTAAAAAAAGAAAGAAAAAAAGGGAGAGCGAAGGCAGAAATAGACACCGAGATGTGCGCGCGAGAGATTACGTGTTCTGGGATTGGATCATAATTTCGAGGCTTGCCGCTAATCTCATTTCACACGGGCCTAATGAGGAGCCAATCGGCTGTCAGGGGGCACTTAGATAACAGTAATTTATGTTTATACAAGAGCAAATTACTCAGCTGATAACACACCATCACAGCTCTCATAACCCCCCCTCCTCCCTCTTTCACATCAAATCCCTCCTTAGTTCACCCGTTTACCCCCTGAGGGGGGATTGAGGTGAAATTGCCCATTTTATTATGAATCCAGCTCTCTGTTGTGCCCGTAATAAACCGTGTGGTTATTCCTTCCCGTTAATAAGGAGTCTCTCTCTCTAAGAAAAACACTTCACCGGTTGCTTCAAAATCCAACTGTAACGGGGTTTAATAAAGATTTATATGTTCCGTTACGCGAGATATGAACACAGCGTTGAAATCGTGAACATGTAAAGAAACAACAGAAGTATTTGTTTTTTCCAGGCTTTTCTTTAAAGCCGCCTGAAAACATCCAAATATCCACTCTCTCCTCCTCGCTCTGTTTGGTCCTGATCAACTCCTGGGCGAAAATGTCCCCACGTTATTGCATATTGCCTTTTTTTTTTTATACAATTGCTGCTCCATGGAGACTAACTCAGTTAATAACAGAATTATTCGCCGGCTTGTTTACTCTCTGAGGACGGAGATATTAAATTAGTCCCCTCGACCAAAAGAGGAACTTTCACATCCACATAACTGACTCTATTGGTCAAGACTCCTTTCACACTGAATGTGAATAACACTTTTTTTTCCAATGCGGCGTGAGTCAGACGCATCTCTTCCACATCCTTACCCGACACACAACACACGCCACAGACGTGGACACTGGTGGGGACTGCTTAGCGGAGGAAACTCAAACTCACACAGATCATTTCACGAGGAGGGAAACTCAATAAAATATCTCACGGGGGGCTTAGAGGTGACGCAACAATCTCCCTCAGACAGACGGCCAGACGGCGCTGTGGGTCAATAGGATCCTGCTCGTTGGTCCTTTGCCTACACAACTTCATATATATATATAAATTCGCATCGCTGCATTTATATTTGTCGTGCCGCTGGTGAGAAAAGGCCTTCATTAACTCTGACGTTGTCTAATTCACACGTTGTGGTGTCTTTCTTAGCCTACGAGATACAGACACATGCGTGAAACCATCAGCCAATCAGAGCTGCGTGGGCTGTTGGTTTTCATGAGAAAACATTGCAATTCAAAACTGTAAACTGGTTGTTTGTTAATTCATAATGTCTCATTTCGTATTTTCTATTCCGAGATGTGTTGAATAAATGAGCCGCGTGTGTGTGTGTGTGTGTGTGTGGAGTTGTTTTTGTTTGATAGAGCTGTACGTCAAGAAAGTAATTAACAAATAATTAAACAAATCAAAGCAATGTATTTACTTTTTTCTATGGGCGGTAATTCATTATCGGTGGAAAAACATCCTCCACCTGAGTCTGTGGACAAACGCCCCGAAGAGAGCGCCGAGAAATGATCCAACGCTGTGAGGTCGCGGCCCCGAAAGAAACAAAACAAAGAGCTGAAAGCTGCTAAATTACCTCGTGAAACTGAGGGGAGCTGCGGAGTCGGGGGATTTTTCTTTGTGCAGGTTCTCCACCTCGAGTGGGAGCTACTTCACATCACACGAGGGGATCTGACTCATTGTTCGTGTAAAAAAAACATCGACTGCTGCGGCTTTCAGCGTCCGTCTTCATGTCGTATAGCCCCGTATGGACGGATTGAAAAGATGCTGTCGGAGCCCGCGGGTGCAGCCGCTGCGAGCGGCCTTTTCAACGCCGCACGTCGCCGATTCCACTTGTTATTAGGTCTGCGACCCCGCTGCTCACGGCGGTGGGCGACCGGACAAAGGCACGGCCGGACACTCCGTTACGATCGGCTCTGGCGGGCAAACCAGAGCGAATGGCGACCAGCCGGCTCTACCTGTCGGCTCCCATCCGCTCCCATCGCCCGACGGCGGTAACCGTCACCAAGCCGAGCGCCTGTCGCTTCATGCATGGTGACTCTGACAGCGTCTCATAAAAGGTGATGTAGTCCATGATGGGAACTGCTCTCAGGCTCTCCACAGAAAGGTCTATAAATAAATATGTCCTTCGGGGCAAAACTGAACATCTGGCTTCCTATCGCTCACGTTAAGTTTAAAAGTATATTTGCTAACGTTTCGATTGCTTGTGGATCTGGTTTTCTGGGTTTGTTGTGTTGTTAGTTTGCGACAGTCGGTTATCTGCACTGAAAAAACAGGCATATTTCATGACTTGAAGCCTTTTGGATTATTGCCAATTGTGTAACACGACACAGTGTATTTTTTTTAATATGATAATGTGCATTAATAGCCTTTGATGGGGGATGCAAATTTGACCGTGTCGACCTCCAATATTGAATAAAGAGACATTAAACCATTACACGCATAATATGCATGGTAAAATGCATGTTTGAAGGAAGGGCGTGTGGGATGGAGATTGCTACAAGCAGTGCACACACATGCACACACACACACACACACACACAGGTATGGCACAGGGAAAAGTGGGACACTGAAAACCACTTCAAGCTGATTTTCAATAGACGCAACACAAAGACCTCCACAATCCTTTCCACAGCTCAATTGTCCGGCTCGACCACATTTAGGCCGTGCACGCTCACAACCCCACACACACACCCCGCCGCCCCCGTGCATCACCGCCAGCGTGGCGTGAGCTCCGCGCTCAGTGCGAATACAATAGTGCACAATGGACTTTTTCCCTGTGATTGATGTAGCCACCTCTTTAAACAATATGCCTCGCACCTTTTTTTTTTAGGGCAAGAAATCGACAGGATTACAATAGAAATACTTTAGGGGTGTTATTGAGGTGACCTGCAGCTGTTTCTGCCATGCAGTCACTTTTTCTCAATTACATAGACATAGGGACAAGTGGTAGTTGCATTGTTTTTGCTTAGGTGAACACGTAAAATAAATTGAAATGGGATGTTTGCACATCACTTTAAACAAGGTCTGGTGTGGTTTCGGGTTGATTTATATGTACGCTTGTGTGAAAACTAAGTCCCCGAGGAACTATGTTTTATAGACGGGGTTTTTTTTACAGCCGGTATCATCATCAATGTGCGCACATGTTGCCAACAGAAGTGGCGTTTTGCCCCGGCCATTCAGACGAGTTAACAAGCTTTGAAAAAAAAAAAAAAAGAGGAAATGTATATTCCAACAGCTCACTGCGGTATTTTGACAGGATCACAACCGTTTCAGAGCAGCAGGCGTTCAATTTTAACAAGTTAACTGGTTACTTCCTCTTAATGGTCGGCGTGGAAAATAAACAGAGGTAGGTACGTATTCAAGAATGATTGAAGGCTTGGAAGAGGACTCCTACGTGTTGTGTTTGTGTTTTCAACAGCGACGTTTGGCTGAGAGTCTCCAGCTAGCACGACTCCAACTGGACCGATCGAAGTGCTTATGTCTGTCGCACCCAGTTGAAACTCAATAAATGCAAATTGTGTAGTTGAAAGCATGTCATGTATACAATGGCCAATCAAATATTGGCCCACTTGCTAATGTATTCCACCCGTCCAGCCCATAGATTTAGAAAGTCTACATATTTAGGCTGCATGTGCATTTTTTGGTGGTTAATGCCCTGGCTTAGCTCGACAAGTTACTGCACTCTGTTGTACTTACGTTGCCAGACAAATTCATGACGCTGCTTTATACAAGAAGGAAACCAAAAGCTAAGAATCCTTAACTTTTTTTGAAACACCCTTTTTTTGTACAAATCCTGTAGTCACGAAAACCTTCCCGTGTAGACAAAGGGCCGGCCCAGTGCCTTTAGTGACTGTGAGCCAGCAGCTCTAACCTTTCTCCACTTCACACGCCTGCTGAGGGCTTTCAAGGACCCTTTAATTTGGATTTGAAGCCCATATGCAGGTGTGGGCATTGCCCTAATATTGCTCCTCGGGGCTTTGTCTTGTGGAGATAAGCCTGGACACATAGTATAAGCCGTGTTCATTATCTATCTCCTGTACCTTTAACAGCCCCACGGACCAGCACACAGTCCTTACAGCCTCGAAAAAAATATATTATGTGTGTTATAAGATGTCTTTGCTCTATGAAGTGGAATTATTGCCTTGCTGTAATGTGGCTTTGCTAAAAAGACGTGTCAAAAATGTCATGGCGTCATTTTAAACCAACGAGACGTTTGTCTAGCGTAGGAATTGTTGAGGTATGGCCAGAAACACGTTTCACCAGGTTACAGTGGACCTTGACTTTTCATCGTCGACCACCAACATAACTTCATCCTTGAGTGGAAGTGGAACTTTCTGCCAAATTTGAAGGTATTTGCTCCAGGCGCTCCTGAGATATTGTGTCAAGGAGTATGGGACGAACACACGGACAACCGGATTCATTCATTCATTGTGGCGGCACAAAACCAACAGAAGTCAACTACCGTGATGCAAATACTACATTACGAAATAAACATCATGAAAAGATATGTAAGTTAGAGAAAAGGTTATGTTTTAACAGCCAATCTATAAAGGTTGTGTTTTGTTATTGGTGAAAGCAAAAAGGAATTATAGAAGTTTAGTGGTTGATGAAACACCAAATGTCAGTGACAAACAAGCTGCACTAACTTTTCCTGATTGGATTATGACATTTTTTGCAAAGTGCATCAGCCATCTTCCAGCAGCAAGGCGTGTTTTTTTTTTTTTTGGAGCCTAAAGGAAAAGTTGGCACCTGCATGAGAGGTGATGCAATTCACCATCTTATTGTCTTCTGCCCCTTATATTAATGCGTTCTTCTTAGTATTGCTGCAGAATGCATCGCATCGAGGCACCGCGGGGCCCTGCAGGCACAATCATTTCTCATTTTTACATCTAATTTGCAGGACGAATGAGATGTCGGACTGGCCAGGAGAGCTTGGACACCAGCAGGGATAATAAACCGGCCTGTGAGGGATCATGCCGCATAGATATCTGTGCGACCTTTAGTGCACAAATTAGACTTCTACCTAACCCACACACTAGTGTGCCTGTCACCTTTGTGCATGGGTTAAGATTATGACGTTTTAGCTAGTAGAGCTAAAACAATACTTATTCAATCCCGTAATGTGACTCTATCATGAGTTTTACCTTCTTTTTGTTTGGCATACATCAAGTATTTATTCACTCATATGATATCCAGTATAAGGGAGCTCCTCTGCTCTCAGCAGCATGAATCTCATGCTGACTTTACTTGCATGATGGACTCCTGAAGCTGATGATTGTTTGGACACACACACACAGGTACATTCTCAATACCTGTGCTAGCGTTGTGTAGCTTGGCATCACATCGTTTCCCCACAAAGTCACCTCTAAAACAGACATTTACGGATTTCCAGAAAGTTGTTTTATTTAGAAATTAAGAAAATCTCGGGGCACATTAATCCAAGTTAAAATGACATATCAGCAATTAGTTGCTGTTCCATTGTTTGTAAATGGGTACAGTGTTGCGCAGAAGCACGAGGAGTTCAATGGAAATATCATGTTGTTGGTGTGTGTAGTGTCCTAAATTACTGGCGATAATAAAATTTGCAAAGCAAACAAGAGGTTAAACCATATTTAAAGCAGTATTCAGCTATGTATTATATATCTCACAGTTTGAATACTACAAGGAGGCTTAGCTGATAAGAATCTGCAGTATTATGCCTGTACATTTGATGTATTCCCCCTAAATGATCACAGTCTGCCGGCTACAACGGAGCCTTCAACCTTAAATCCGTGGCAAGAAGAGATTTAAAGCGTCTTGGTGCTGGAACAGTCGCCGGCTGAGCCGATGACAACTTCAAACAAACAACGGAAATCATGAAGACCCGAAGCAACCTGCTCGGGCTATAAATGGTTTCAGTCTCAGAGGGGCAGAATCTGGATGATAATGACATCACATTTCACCCCAAGATCCACAGAACAGAAACAAACACACACATAACCCTTTGCATATTTCTCCACACCTATTTTAAGACCACAAAGCAAACAGCAGGCGAAAACAAATCAGCCGTCCAATATCCAGTTTTGATAAACAACCTTGACTGATAGTGAAATTCACAATAAAAACCCTCAGACGTATTCACATAACACTGAAGCGCTCACACTTCTACATGAAAAGCCCCCCTGAAGCTTCCACTTACCTGCTGCTACTATTTACTAGTCAATAGCAATCGCAAAGATAACTTTAATAATCACACATGACTGTCACTTCCATTCTTCTTTTTGCTTCTCTGAATCTGGGGGCTATAAATGTCTTCAAACAATGTAAAAAAAAAAAACATATTACGAGATTGTTTAGTGGCCTGGAGACAGCAAGCAGATATAGAACATGAAGGACCATAATGCACCACTGAAGCGCGTTGGTATTATGTCATAGTGTGTGGGAGGAATACGCTAATTTGCCTAATTGACAAAGCATAATATTCACACATTCCATCAAGGGTCACCACTGGGTTACTTTAACATGTTTGAATTATAGCATCCACTCACTATTTCAGGCCTTCTGGTTGATGTGCATTGACAGGCAACTCCCACTGGGATGTTGTATTGTTCTGACATGCAGAGCTTTTGAGAAACTCCAGTCCATTAGCTTGCGCTTATCCACTGTTTTCCAGCAGAGAACCGTGGCCTCAACCATGGCCGCTTCGCACTCAGCTGCAAACCGCCCCAGTGCATGCTGGGGGACAAGGGGGTGGGGGGCCGAGGGGGGCATAAAATTCTGGAGAAGCCAATAGAAAGACACATCATCTGCAAAAAAAAAAACAGGACGCATGTCTCAGGGGCCCAGACTGAAACCTCTATTGCTGATCTTGCGAGTGTGGCTCATTGGGGGATCGGTCGTCCTGCGAACGCAAGGTTCACGGTTCTATCCCTGGTCTGCCTAATCCCTGGATGCTTCACTGCTCCTTTATATCTAAGGATGGGTTCAATGCTGAGGCCTAATAAGAAACAATGTCCAGAGCCTTCAGCATCTCTGGGGAAGATCTCATTGCACCCTAGGGCCTTGTCGCTCTGGAGCTTTTTGACTAACCTCAACACCATTACCACAACGTTTTTGAAGTTTTTATGGGGCCGTGCAGGTTTTTAGATGCCCGCCGGCAAGCTCTCTTTCCCGGGTCTGGCTCCAGAAGGGGGGGACCCGGTTTCCCTTTTCACGGTGATTCCTCAAGGGTCAGTGAATTAGTCTGGCCCCTAATAACTACTTTGTGCAAACCCCTCCGCCACAGCTGATTCCATGGAGGAGTTTGAGAAATGTGACGCTTAATTCCTATTGTATGCGTACGTATACAAACACACATACTGCACTGACATTTAAAAACAAGCTTGCTGCGTCTGTATTTTCCAACAGGGTCGTATGCGATAAAAAGGTTGTGCAGTCGCAGAGTTAAATGGTGAAAAAAGACAATTAGGAAAAGTATTAACTCTGTGTCTCTTTGTGTTTATTTTGCAAAGTTCAGGCTTTATCATAATAATTTTTTGTTCCACGGTTTCGTGGGCCCCGAAAGGTCACGAGTCTGTTTTAGTTTATTCTCCCTGCTAAAAGATTATTTGCTAAAACATCGCTTTAAAAGAGACACATTTTTTTGCAAGGTTTGTCAGAAATTGTGGGCTTCTGTCAGCGGCGGTGGCAGTCAGAGTAGATAGCCAACGCAATTGCGCCGCACGTGTTTTGACTTACCGCCGCCTTTCAAAATGTCTTTTCTTTCTTTGCGCCACTATAATTGGAGTTGATGCTGCAAAGTGTTTGAGAATTAGGGGCTGCCTCGTATTTGCATTTGTGCACCATAAACATAACTATACCGCCGTCAGGCTCTGTGCTTGTTGCTTTGTCAGTTGTTCCCGCACTGTGCATGAGTACGCGGATTTGAAGAATTGCTATCATAACAATGATTACATGTGCCGTATATTACATTATTTAATGCACGACTTACAGGTTTGATAGTTGTGCTTTTTGTGTGGTGTTTAGCCAAAGTTAAATTCACACTAATGAAGATGTATAAAACATACAAATGAGATTTACAGTAGCTTTAAATGATGATAACAGTCTTGACAAATATATAAAGTGTCAGAAATGGTCAATTCTTTGTAAGAAGAAGAAATGGCAAAAGGTAGTACGAGCGTATTCAAAGCAGGATGAGCATTAAGTAGGTAAAAGTATTAAGCTCCCAACTTTATTCTCGTCACTGATCTTCCTAAATGATACATGTGTGTGTCACACAAGACCTTCCTGCTCTTAATATTCATGGGTTTTTATGGATTCTTCCAGGTAAAAACCGATTCTTAACAAAACCTCCACATCATGTGCAAACAGGTGCAACAGTAAACAATGGCAGATGACATATGTAAACAAGCAAACATACGCAAATACATTACCAGAACCAGCACGCATATTGACATGTAAATTAATGCATAGTTTAAAAATAATACCATGCATGACTCTGGCCCCCGTCTGCCCCCCCACCTTAGTTCCTGCAAAGCCAAAGATCATGTTCCCTGTATTCGATTCCGCCTGCTTTATATATTCTGAAAGTTCACCTAATCCCTTCTACCTTATTTCAGAAGTAGTGCATCCAAAGCAGTCTGCAGCTGTTGCTGCTCCCCAAACTTCATATCAGGTATAACAAATGGCCTCAAGCCCACAAATGTTTCACCCCTCAGAGCTCCTCAACTCTGCATTTGTGAGTACGAAGACGTCTCTCCCATAACGAGCGAGAGGAGAGGCGGGGGCCATCTTGACATTGTTTCACCTCTTGGGAGGAGCGAATGTGGACAAAATAACTGCATGTGTACATCCAGCATCTTTAGAGCAGAGACACAAGAGGAAAGATGCCACATTAGGTACATTCTGAGATTATTGTGTAAAGCAATGTTGCAATTTCTTATCCATGATTAAATGTTTTATATTCTTAATTCTTGTTTCTTCTGTTACCCGTCAAGCTGTATAATGTTGTGATTGACACCTTTCCAACATCGGGATGAAACAAGTGTCTATTCATTAGAATATAACACAGATTATGTAGTTCAACTCTATAAGCGCTACTTGGTTGCTCCCTTCCTATTGTTCTGACGCGTTTTAATTATGACAGTGTCCAGTTTGTTTATTTAATCCACTTGCGTTTATTTATACAAAACAAAAGCATAAAGACTGCCGGCACACACTAGACGCATACACTTAACTGTATTGTCACCAGTTGTATCACGATCAAAAAACAGTTTGCTAATTTAAAAAAACAGCAAAAAAAAGCAACAACTGGTCCCTAACACTTTCGACTCAGTTTAAAGTCGACCTTACGCCACCTAGTGGTGGGAGGGCCAAACAGCAATCAAACACCACAGAATGGCTCTTAGAGATTATGATCTCATTCTTTCGAGAAATATAAACACAGCTGCATTTCTACTGTTCGTAAGTTCATTTTAAAATATTTAGGTAATATAATATTCACTGCATTTCATTGGTTTGATGCATATTAGCTGATCAACATCACCAACCTGGAAAACGATGTCACAGAGAAAATGGCCAACATACTGTTGTGCCAGATAGAGATATGCAATTACACTGAGGATTCAGCATTTTGTTTCCATATTCTGTGTCTTTGTTATATAGTGTGTGTGTATTTATTAATTAATATATCGCGTATTGATTAAGTTAGCTGCAGTACTCTATTTAAGACGCCATCTGCTTGGAACCAAGAGTACAAGTAATTAAAACACGCTGGATGCTCAATAGAATTCAGCACACACAAAAAAAAACTAATACAATTTGTGAGACACTCTCTTTTATGGTTTTTACCCCTCCGCCAATTATAAATCATCCTCAACAGCATTGAGTAAATGCGCATGTCGTGGTGAGCCAAACCTGATAATACTAATAATGCAAATTCATACACACTGAAGCGCTCGTGGAGGAGGAGGAGGGGGTGGTGCAAACATCTATTTGAATAGACACACATCTTCCGTGACGCCAATACCTACATCCAATCAAATTAAAAATATATTTCTATTGCTGTGTGCTTGGAAAAGGGATAACGGGACAAAAGATTAATGCTCATATTGAGATGTGAATATACGCATGGGCATAGATCACACGGTGGTCCTTCATCACAACAAGCTCACAGTTATAGTGAACATTGAGGTTCACAAACGTGATATAGCTGCATGGAATATGCGCTTCATTTAATTTAAACATGTCTGTTTGCTTTTATCCTTGTTCAAATAATTCAAAGACTGTGTGTGAGTGCAATACACACGAGCTTCCATGCTCAATGAATCAAGCTGAATGATTATAGAGGTAGAGTGAGAGAAGGGACCCATAGTGGGTCATTTCCTTTCATAATGTTTGGCCTTCTCTCTCCTATATAAAGGGATTCTGGAGCAAAGGTGGAGAGAAAATGCCCTTTTTTTTAGGAGGCCAGCTTTGTTTTTTTGCCATGCAAAATACTTTTTTTGTTGGTATATAATGCAGTTAGCGGTCAAAAAAAGCTCCATTGTTGAATTGAACAGTGAAAATAAATCACATCAAGTGTAATGAAAGGATACAGCTGATGTTTTTAGACGTTCGTGGTTTGAGTAATGCATTGAGGGGCATTTACTCTATTTTATATCATTTCTTAAATTCACCTTTTAAAAGGCACTTGCATATGAGATACATATCCATGTGTTACATCACAAATTGCAGAACAATCTCAGCTCTCTATATAATGAGGCACCATTGTCCTCAGGCACAAGTGTAAAGTGGTAATATGACCCTAAAGCTGAAAAATTGAAGCTCGAGCCTGGCAAATACATCAAGAACTGTTCAAAACTGTTGACGTTAAAATGGAAATCAAATGACAAAGGTGAGGTAGATCCATCCATACGGGACTCGCTGAAGATTGGTTCATACGACAATAGATATTAAGCAGCGCAGAGGGAGAACAGCTAATACGTTGATCTAAAGGATTGAGAATAGAAGAACAAATAAAACCAGGAGTTTCATAAACAAATAGATAGATGGGTGAGATATTGAGGTCTGGAGTGAGAGAAAGATGCAAGATTCATAAAACAAGCATATTACGAGTTGGGCTCCTAAATCCACCAAATCATTTTGTGGAAGGCTGTTCGCAAACAACCGGCTTCCCACAGCACTCACAACATTAAGGACCCCATAACATATTGAAGAGGGGTCAAAAGATATAGCATACATCCTCCAGTGGTAACACAAACCTCTGCAGAAGATGGGAAATATTGTGAGGACATTCTTTTTAGTACACTACATCTACACTGAATTGGAGAGGTACCAAATATGAACAATCACAGCAGAAATACCGAGGGGGTTTAAAACAAACGTGTCTCCATGCAGCACGAAAGAAGGCAAGACAGCCCTGTCACGAAAGAAGGAGAACTGTAATAATTATTGTCAAAAAATATCAATTTTACAAATCGACTTTAAACCTCCACGCCAGATTTAATTGATGAAGAGAACAGACCGGGTTAATAACCGTATTCCAATAACTCTGCATATGACACCAAGGAGTCAGTCTTGCGTGCCCGAGGATGCATTGACGTGGAGTAGCGGAGCAACTTAGAGATCTGCGTCGGTTGGCGAGAGAAACGAGAGGAACGAGACGAACGATGTCTTCATCCTCCCGTTGGCTCTCAATATTGAACCATTCGCCCAATAGATCCATCGAGATCTGTAAGCGAGCTGCAGTGGGCGGCGGACATTGACTCGTCCTCTTCACGTAAACCAATCACTTGTCTCCAACGGATGATTGGGGAATCTTGAGAAATGCAATGAATATGCAGGATATGCATTGAATATTTCAAAATGTCGTGTACTCAATTATGCGCCTCCGAAAGAGAGTTTTAATATCAAATGCGTTTTTCAAAATCAATCAAATACCTCAAGCTGTATGAAACAAAACAATTATCAGTGTTGCATGGAGCCAATTATAATCACATCAACCAAAACACAAGGACATAGAGAGACGGTCCACATGGATTTTTAACAGATTGGATCAGAGTGATGAAAATGTAATATCTCGCAGAGGGTATTGCATTCATTTCAATCCATACCAATAGAGGTACCACTGATACATAAGCACCTGGATGCACTTGGGGGAGGGAGGCCGGAGGCTCAAGTTGCCACAGGAGAACGGTACGTTTCAGATTTTGAAGATATATTTCCATGCAGCCTAACGAGGACCACTAATTAATTGGTGTGATGATAGCATTGCAGCTAGACTGAGCCACGTATCACCCGTCTGCGTCATCAAAAATGCACTTCTTGGACATATTGTGTTCGAATGATCAATCCATTCACTAATCCAATTACTTAGAGATCTTGAAAAAGAACAGAAAGAGGATTGTGGATTCAAACCAGGGACGTTGTCTTGAGGATGAAAAAACGAGTACCGTTATTAAAAATATGTGTTTTCAAAATTTGAAGGATAGATTTTCTCTTCCAAACCACGACTAAAATATGTTCAACTGAAATTTACAACAGAAAAGTACAAAAGGGAGGCAGCAGAAAAACACAATGCAGAGGTAGAAGCGACGTTTCCTTTCCTCAAAAAGCATCAAGGATGACTTCCTAGTAACTTTCAAACATCAAATTTTTGGAAGAAGATCAGCACCATACATGTGTATCTACAGGCATACATGTGTATACAACTGGGGGGAAAAAATCGTAATAGTTTAATTTAATTACATTGCAAATAACTTTTAATCAAACAGGCTGGGAGAAATGTCACCATACAGATATCTTTGGGAGTTTTCTCAAAAGTGGAGCCATTCTGGGAGAGAGTGAATTCAGAATTGAATGAGGTATTAGGATATGTAATCTCCAAGAAGTGTTCAATTTTATACCAGGGCAATATAGCTAAAGTGCTGCTGAAAGAAGATAATGACTTGGTCAAAATCCTACTCACAGCTGGCGGAGAGGCCATTACAAGAAACTGCTTTGGAACGAACCAACCCAGACGTAGACGGGGGTGGAAAGGTTTGTTACGGGACACGAAAAATCACTTATCCTTGAAGAGTAAAAGAAGATGAGTTCAACGTTGATCAGGTTAAAAAACAACGACACTACGTCATTTTATGGACCTTAATGGTATTGTTTTAAAGTTGTACACTGCATATTTGTACATTGGGTACTCTTTTCAAATTTCAATGGCTTTTAACCACATTTCCATGACTTTTCCATGAATTTAAACCAAATTTCCTTGACCAAACCAAGTGAAATCTGTGTGTAAACAGTAAAAACTGCTGAAATGTAGTATTTAAACTAACACACGCTCACGGAGAAATCTGCGCGAGAGGAACGGGGGTAGCTACTCACTCAGACACTCGTTGGCGGACTCCCCGGTGGCCCGGGCCCAGGGCCGGTCCTGGTAGGACGGGTGACACCGCTGGCAGTCGTCTCCCACCGTGTGGTGCTGGCAGGAACACACCAGGCCCCGATGTCCCGACTCAACGCACTCGCTGGCGTGGCCGTTGCACTTACACCTGAGGGAGACGCAGACAGATCGTTATGTTCGGTGAGGTGAGGACTACTTTTCCTACTCTCGCTCTCTCTCTCTCTCTCTCTCTTTGCTCACTGACTCGGGCGTAGGCAGACTAATGCACACGGTGAACGGTGTTGAAGGCAGAGGAGAGGCCAAAGTGAGAAGGTATTTCCACCTTAAGGAGTTGTCACTTCCCATTATCTACCACGGGCATAAACGCGGCTCGAGATGAGGTGGGGTTTTCATTTCCTTTTACCCGACCGCACACTTCAACTGTGCACTCTGTGGTAATACGCTCACTATGTCTCACAAGTAGAAGACACAGCATCAAGCATGTGTGCGAGTTTTACCTACACGCATGACTATATTTCCCCATCTATCTTTTTGTGTTTTTATGAAACACACACAAGTGAATAATCTTGGGATACAGGATGCATGAAGCCTTCTCTTTCCACAACAAGATAGCTAATTTATTATTTCCTCTGCAGCGCGGTGGCAGCTACACCCCTCCCGTGTGTAATATTTCTTGGCAGCTGTGTCGGGTTTTTGTCAAGTGGTTGCGGTAGGGGAAGGGGGGACTTGTCGCTGAGTGGCAGGCTCTGTCAAATTTAGCCAGCTGTCCCGGATCCAGACACTTGCTCGCCCGCCCGAGGCTCAGACCCAGTTATTTCTGTTGTCGCTGAGACGACAGACAACAACCCAGCGACTCCAAAAGTGCTTCCGATCCACGCGTCAGATCTTTCTGCTAGAGTAGACGTGAGGCCGATGATAATTCAAACTGAATACAATGTGAGGGAGGTGACCTGAACTGTACAGTCAGCGAATGTGCTGTTCCAAAAACAACTTGTGCAAGATGTTGAGTTATCACGAAAAATGTGATGATCAATTCCTTGTAGCACTTTTTTTTTTAGCCAGCATGACCTTTCATTTAACTATGACAAAGTTAATGATGTTTTTTTTGAGGACACACATTGACTATCACTTCTCCCTCTGGATTGAAATAGGAACAACACTCAGGACTAGCCTATTTATTACTATTTGTTAACACTTCAATAAACAAACTGTATCTAATACCTTTCTTGTACATACTACCACCTTTTGTACATATACCACCTTATGTATAGTGTTTTCATATTTGATATTTTTCTGAGTTTTTATTTCTAAAACTGTATTTTTTAATAACGATACATGACTGGCAGGCTGTGGTTTCAGACCAAGGCCGTATAGTCCACATCATGGGCGGACTGGGGGGAAAAAGTGTCCCAGAAGTTTCTGTCACAGACCGACACACTCAAGACACGGCAGCAGACACCCGACTCGCAGACCCGAACTTAAATATTAAAGTAATTGGATTGATCATTCTCACATAATACGTCCAAGAAGTGCCCTTTGATGACATAGACAGGGGATAGTCAGATATATATATAGCCGCAACGTCATCATCACACCATCTAACTCGTGGTCCTAGTTATGCTGCGTAGAAATATATCTTAAAATCCGTTCCACCGTTCTCCTGTGGCATTAGAAGAGCTGTGTATCAACTTGCGTTATGGTTGCATTGATCTTCTATACAAATCACGAGGGAGTATTTGAAAAGGCTCTGCCTGCTTGTCGTGGCGTGGCGCTCAGGTGTGAAGGCATGTGTGTACTCGTACAGAAAGGCCAGCACGTTGCCGCGTGTATCTCTTCCCCCTCAGGTGTTTCGGCATTGGCGGGTAATTTGTCCCGTCCCCGCGGTGATCCTAAGTGTTTATGACATGTGTCAGATTACATTTATATTCCGTCTGAAGGCTTCATCTCAACTAACTTAATCGCCTACTTCCATCTGAAGCTCCAAAGTGTAGCCCGGTCCTTGGCACCACGTCCCCTCTGATTACTTTGAGTAATAAAGAGAAAGAAGTGGAAGCCGGATGGAGGATTATCTGGGTTTTCGGCATGCCTTGGACACATACAGTACCCCTGTGGTGCAAAATCATCTCCCTTAACAGTGATATTCATACATATACAACATGTATGTATTCATACACAGATAATGTAATCTCTAAAGACGAAAAGGGAATTCAATTTCATCTATATCTGCAGACTGTACACTGCCAACGCAAAAATGTTCATACTGAATTATACTCAATTATGGCAACGATTATTCTAGTCAATTCTTAAATAATGAATATTCCTCATAATTACCCACATGCATTCAGAAAGAAATACCACATTGTGCAAGAATAAAGAGGCTAGATCTATGAGGAATGTGCTATTGTAAACAATGTTGTGCTCCACTAAACAATGTTGTCATAAACACATTGCTGTTTGGTATTTATTCCCCGGTGAGCAGCCGGCTGCAGTTGACCCCCCGAGCAGGCTGAAAGAGCACGGCTGTAATAAAAAAGGAGGAGTGCCGGATTAATAACAGAAGACACAATTTTTGGAAGCCAATACGCGACGAATGTAAATAACATTTGATTCATCGCCCGGCTCTTTCTAAAAAAGATTCGGTTGAATCATGAAAAAGTCAAAGCCAAACTTGAAACTTGAAACACCAGATGGGACACGGTGGATTTTTTTGAATATTTAACCAAAAAGTTTAATCTTAACTCATTTCTTTACGAGCCGTTTGAGCTGCAATATGTGAGATATTGCACATAAACCCCGCGCACACGCTCTGGCCTCAAAAATATGCGCTTTGTATGCCTAACCACCCACCCCCTATACCTCCTCAGGCGGCAGTTGTGTTTCCTCCAAATCATATTTGGCAAAGCCAATTAGTATTATATAAATGTGTTTTGTAATAAACAGGGTTTGTGTTCCATTACGTTTGAGATAGCTGGAAGGAAGCAGCCAATTCAAAAATGATTTAAGCGAGGGGGAAAAAAAAAATTAAAATGTTTTTGTGTTTTCATTACTTTCTTTTGGCTCAACCACAGTTTCATGGGACTATGCTCAAGGTAAAATACAAATGTGTGACCTTTCAGAGAGAGAGAGAGAGTGTCGACTATGCCGGGTGACATTATCCTCGATGGCACATTTGCCGGCGTCTCTTACCTGCCTCCTACAGAGAAATCAGAGATGGCGTAGAAGTACGAGCGCAACACTTTGGCGTCCTTGAAGAACTCGTCTCCGAAGGTGTTAAGCCGGTCCAAAGAGATGAGCAGGTCAGTGGCTGTCACCCATTCCTGCAAGAAGAGGGTAGGGGAAGAAGAAGAAGAAGAAGAAGAAAGGACCAACGGGGGTGAGAGGGATGTTCGAAAACTCCATTTAATGTCATCCACTTGGCTGCTGCCACTCTTGCAGGTACAAGGAAGCAGACAGGCAGGATGTGAGAGGAGGATTTAGTTAAGCCGGCAAAAGTTGACAGAGCAAGTGGAATGGAGAGTTGGTGGATCAAGCGAAGGAGACAGGGGGTGATGGCGTATCGGCATTGGGAAAAAGAGCAGATGTAATGGGGAGATAATGAGTACAGGTGTCGGGATTTAAGCTATTGTCAGAAAGAAGGGTAAAGAAAGGAAATGGGGATTAATGGAGACAAAAGTCAAAATGTGACACAGGAAATAAAATAAAAAGCGTGAGAAACACTGCAGCACTACTTCAGTTTAATGGATGGCACATGCCAAAGCTCCCATCCCTGATATGATTTAAGCTCCCTCTGTTTGAGCTCGCCGCAGAAAGGTAAAGACAGGATGAAGGCAAGAGTGGGAGAAGAAAGTGGAGAGGGATAACACAAACAGAGGGAAAGCAAAACGGGAAGTGCAATAGTGGGGGTGCGAGATGAAAGGGAGGCCAGGTAAAAGGGAGAACAAATGACATGAGAAATCTCTTACTCGAGAACAGAAGCAACTTTAAAACAAATGGCTGAAGGGAAACTTTCTGTCTGTTTCTTGGATGGTTTGGGACTCCGTGGCAGTCCTAGAAAAAAAAAAGTCTATAATGCCGTACGTTTTGAAGCTTGTCCCAGAGGTCTCTTTGAAGTGTGGCAATGGGAGAGAAGCAGACTGGAGCGGCGGATGGGCCTCAGACTTTAAAACACGTGTGATGATTTCATCCATTCATGTTTTTCTCCGGCACTACAGCCAGGCTTTGTACCGCTAAAGCCCATCAGATAGCATGAGGTTTTTCTCAATTTAAGCCTATTAAGTGATACCAAAAAAAAAGTACAAATGCCGTATCCCTTCCAAAGGATGAATCCTGATCACTTTGGCAACCCCTAAAATAATTGCACATGCACGGACGTCTCCTCTCCTCATTCCTCTGTGTGGACGAGAGTAGATGGACCCTCTCCTGGGCTGAGGCATGTTAGCATGCTGACATTAGCACGTAGCTAAGTGGCATGCCGAGATTAGAATTTAGCAAAGAGGCATGTTGACATTAGCGTGTAGCTAAGTGGCATGTTGACATTAGCATGTATCTAAGTGGTATGCTGACATTACCATTTAGCTAAGTGGCATGTTGACATTAGCATGTAGCTAAGTGGCAAGCTGACATTAGCATTTAGCTAAGTGGCATGTTGAGGGGTTTGTCTGATCGTCATGAGACAAAATATGTTTTTATAATTCCTACCGCTTACAGATGCCAAACAAAGTATATTCACGTGCTTTGGAGAAAATTTGGTTCATAAGAGAATAGCCTAAATGTTTTTATTACTTTTTTACATGAACAGGGGTTTGGCATGTTGGCATGTAGCTAAGTGGTATGCTGACATCAGCATTTAGCTAAGTGGCATGCTGACATTAGCATTTAGCTAAGTGACACGCTGATATTAGCATTTGGCTAAGTGCCGCCGCACTGCGCTTGTTAGCGTGGCGGTTGCCTATTTGTCTTGTTTGAGAATGACTTGATAGCTTGATAGCAGAGACCTATTCTAACAACGTATATATATATATATATATATATATATATATATATATATATATATATATATATATATATATATATATATATAGATATATATATTGCAATTAAGGACCAACATTGCAAACAACATTGCAAACATGGCTCTTTTGGCAGCCTGCTCTGGTCTTGGCTCTTGTGTTGGAGTCAACAGCAACCGCTGACAACTGCATCATTATGAATTATGATGACATCAACAGGAGTCAACCTTTGTGGATAATTGATCTCAAGTTTTAAATCCCACCAAAGAGAACAGACACCAATGTGCGGTATTGCTCTGGTAGTTGAAGTCAGTCTAAAAACACAAAGTTAACAGGATTGTGTTTCATGGACTCAAAAAAACACCATAATATCTGGTTTGCCTGTGCAGAATCTGTAATACACAATACACAGAGGGATAATGTAACACCAATTTTTATTCGTCAAACAAAGCACCACTCTTTGTTCAGCGAGTGAAGGAAGTGGCTTAATTGGTTAGTAGCAGGATATTGAACAAAGGTGGCACCAGTGCCCTCCGAGGCTCTCTTCACAGGTGCCTAACATGATCTCTCTCAGCCTAAAATAGCCCTGCAGTAAAAGTTAAGAACCAAGTTCTATCTAACAGCTGCTTTTTATCCAGGGGCTTTCTTCTCCTGTCGGCGCGACGGCCATCCTCCTGTTTCAAAGCGAAAAGGGCCTCGGGATTCGTCCCGCCTGCTGGGCCTGCGCCTGCAGTCCTAAAGGGACGCACCGCTGGGCCACCAAGAGGTCAGAGCCCATTACTGGAACATCTGGTGCGAATGTGCCACACATGTGGTCCCGATTGGCTCGAAACCTCACTCGAACGGCGTCGGCAGTGTTGGACTTTTCAGCCAAGTGGAGTTTTCGTGCACTCAGCGGTGTGCAATCAGTGGCAGAGCTCGTAAAAAAAAAAAAAGAAACTCTAATTAACAGGTCATTTTAAAGCAAGAGAGGACATTCTTTTAATTTAAATTTTAACTAGGCCAGCTGGTGGCTCCTTTCCAGCAGAACTCGGACTGTTCTGCAGGCGTAACTCATCCCACCTTTAGTGTCCTTACCTAAAGTGCCCTCTCGCCCCCCCTCCCCCAGACGCTTTGTGTCTCCCTCCCTCTCCCTCCACCAGCCTTATCGCTGCACTCTTCTGCGAGTGCACTTGAGGATTTCCAGACAGTTCTGTGCCTTAGCAGCCTTACTGAGGGGCTATGGAGCTGATATTCGGGAGCGACCGTAAAACTCCGGCGTTGCAGAATTGACTGCCGGTGGCCGGCGTGCTTTTGTTTCCGGCCCTCGCTCATCGACTTTGGCCCCTGCTTGACATGCCTCCTGCTTGCTAACGGGGATTTGGAAGACACTGAATGACCCTGATGCACTGCAGTCGCCGGGAGAAAAACAGACGCTAATTCTTCATTTTGTTTTACAATACCAGGGCATTACATGCTTTTTCATCCATGGTCCCCGAGGAGGGGCAGGAAATGTTTCTCGTCCTGTGCATTTTAATTCTCTCGTCTCTCGCTGCGTAGTTATCTGAGAGCCACGCGCTCCTGGCGTAAAGGGTAATCACCGTGATTTCCTCTGACGTTCTCGTAATGATAATGCATGCCATTTGCACAACAACGTGAGGTTTTCAATCAGTGAAAGAATTGATTAAAGTACACATGAATGGAAACAGGTAAGCTGTATGATACAGGAGCAGCACTGGAAAATGAATGGTTGCCAAATCTGCGCAAATTAGAACAAAAAAAAAAAGAAAAAGCGTCTGATTTTGAAAATTACCCCCACTAACTGTGCTGCCAAGCAAACAGTGTGTCGGTGCTTCTCTGGTATTTGCACTTATTTAAAGTAGGTAATATGCCTACATTTGGTGCAACATTTGTAAAAATTGGGCCCTTTCTATGTAAATGAGGCTCATTGGAAAAGCGGTCCAATTCACAAAGATCAACACTAACAGCCGAGCGCATTACGGAGGAATTATTAGCGTCTTCGGAGAGTCGCTGGTGACTGAAGCGCATTGGGGCTACGAGCGGCGTCCGCTTCAACTCGTTTAATTTGGGAAGCGGTAACAGGATGCAATGACGGTGTCGTGAAAAATAAATGAATAAAGCTCCCCTTGCATTTCTTTTTTGGAATACAAAATAATAAATTAACAATGAGTTGTTGTTTTTTTCCTCTCCTTCCTTTCCAAAAAATCCAGGGTTTACATGTCCCCCTATTTCTCTCTTAATTGCCTCTGGGAGGTTTGGATGAAAAGAGACTCTCGCCACTCAAAACCCGAGCCATCGGCCAAACGCATTCATACTTTGCATCGTGGAAAATGAGAGAAGAAGACAGGAATAAAGGGCCAGCGAGGGAATATCATTAACGCGTTGTGTTTTGTGAATTCTACCTTAAACCGGGGCAGACGAACGGTTGCAAATGCAGCAATCTGTTCGTTGTGAATGTGAATCCATTAACCTTTTGGACACCATGCCCCTCCTCCTTCTACCCCCTTCTCGGACAAACAAAAAAAAGAAAAAAAAATTTAAACGTTTCCTTCACACAGACACTGAATGCTCTATGCAAACGAAATAGTTTGAGAAGATGTAAAATAAGTTAAATATCATTTCTGTAATTTTAAAGGCTTTGTTCATTGTTCATTTTCCATAGTTCAGAAGAGAAATATGATGAAAATTCAAATACGTTTCTTTACTTTTTAGTTTTTACACACTGTTTTAAGCCATATAAATGACAAATACTTGCCAGATTTCGAAAATTACATTTTTCCTGAAAAAAAAGGAGCAACGCCTTTTTGCCAAATGGACTTTTTTTTGACATATTCATTGATAAATACGACAAAATGAACCAGGTGGACTGTCATCATTACAGATTTAAAAGGGTTAAAGATATGTTTATCTTTTTCAAATTAATGTGATAAAAATCTCAACCAAAATGTTATATTTTACGACCTTTTGTGAAATCATAAAAAAAAAAGTGATTAGCACAAACTGATGATGATTACTGTTTAAATGTGTGACTTTCTCGCCTCTGATAGTCAATCCTGAACATTACTATTGTGCCCCCCAATGTCCTGCCCTCCTGCTTTAAAACGCCGATAACATCTTCTAAATGCATTGTGGGCATTTTTTAAAGTTTTTACTTTCGGCGCAATAAAAGCAAATGCTCTCTTCCATTCATCACAGAGTCACGAGACCATTATCATATGGAAGAGTTATTAGCTATGCTCGGGGGAGCGGCGCTAACTGTGTGAGGAAAAACAGACATGGTTCCAAAATATCACACGCTGCACTGAGAGCAAGCGCTTTCTTCGGGTTAATTAGTAGTCAGCCCGTTATGTATTCATTTTATTTTTTTTTGCAAACCACAGCAAAAGCTTAATTAACTTTGATTCTCACTCCCCTTGAAAATTCGGGCCCAATGATGCTGACTTAGGGATGGGCCGAGGCGTTAAGAGTGGCAATGAGCCAGTCCACGGCTGAAGACAATGGCTGTCTAATGATCAAACTAGCAGGTGCGGCTCATTTTTTGGATGATATCAAATTATTTTCTTCTGCTCGGAGGTTAGGGGGGGGGCGCTCATGACCTTCACCCTCTGCCCCCAAAATATCTTTCTCCTCCCCTGTCTCCTTCCCTTCTCCTCTTCAGTCTGTTTCCCCGTGAACTCTGAAACCTCTGGCTGCAGGCGCGGATGGAAAAAGAGAAGCAGTGTCCCTCATTCTAAAGTTAATAACTTTTTAAAAAAAAAATATTTAATTGCTTATGTTCACTGTGGCCTCAATATGTACTTTTTCCCCTTTTACTCATTGTCATTCAACGGCGGAGCTCCAATTTGCCACACAGCTTTCTAGAGAGGGGGGGGGGGGTTGTTGGACTGGTGGCAGAAGAGACAGACAAACCATTTTAATGGATGACTGAACAAATTAAATTAGAATTCAAAAAGCGGCTTTCATCTTCTGCGTTATTATTGAAAAAAGAAAGCTTTACAAACTTGACAACAGAGCCCACTTTGAAGTAAGCCATTACTTTAGAAAAAAAAAAAAGAAAAACATCTAAATGCCGTGTTACACGGTAAGTGTTGTTTATTCCACATTAAAATCATTCGGCGATGCAAACACACCACATTATTAGACGACTGGCGTGACACTGAACGCCATTCAGGTGACGTTCACACAGAAACACCTGTGCATGTGAGCGTCACATGATGTTAGGAGGGATTTCATTTTTTCTGCGTGATTTAGCTTTGACCTCTTAAATATATGGAGATATATTTGAAAAGCAGCAGATGAAGCGTGCGAAGTCTCTATATTGAAAACTATGCGCTCTTCAGACTGAGGCACGAGCGTTAAATCTGCAAAGGGATTAAAATGCTAATAAAACGGGCGGGGTGCAATTCTTGTTTTAAGCCTTATGAAATATGCATGCTTCTGTATGAGCCATATGCAGCGGGAAAGGCACGCTGGCATGGAGCGGGGATCATTTTACGCTCGGCTGGCAATCTGTATGTAAAGACTGGGGATTTTAACCCCCGACACAAATGACCAAATCTCATGGCGGGAAAAAGATGAATAAAGTTTTCAAAGTGCCACAAACGATAATTATCTGCCGTGGACACACACACTTTGAAAACCTGTGATCCTGTCGTGACTTCTACAGTCCATATTAACTGGACCACACATGTAAAACGTCTCCTTTTTGTCCACAGTGTCAGTCAGATGCTTGTGATGCGGCGTCCCTCCAGGGGGGCTTGGTTTTTACTGCGTTAGCTGGATAACTGCTCATGTCAAATGCAATGTCGCTGTTGTAAAAAGACAAAATAAAACGTGTTAAATGAAATCTTAAGTCCAGAGGTAAAAACGAAACACCAAAGTATGGTTTACATTTTGTACTACTGTGTCATTTACAAGTGCCTGGATCATTTCAAGTGTTGATTGTAATATATATATATATATATATATATATATATATATATATATATATATATATATATATATATATATATATATATATACATATATATATATATAGTGGCTTTTACTATGTATGTAAAGACACAAATGACCAATCTTTTATCTCTCATGGCAGGAAAAGGATGAATAAAGCTCACATAGACTCATTTAGACATTTAAAAAGGAGAAGTTTTAAATGTGTGGTCCAGTTAATATGGACCAGACCTCCCTCTCATATATATATATATATATAAATATAAAACATAGGTTTTCAAAGTGCATCCATGGCAGATAATCGTTGCACGTTGAAAACCTGTGTTCCTATAGTGGCGTTTTACAGTCCATATGAACTGGACCACACATGTAAGACGTCTCCTTTGTAAAGGTCCACAGTGTCGGTCAGATGGTTGTGATGCGGTGGGCTCTGTCGTCCCTCCGGGGGATGATTTTTACTGCATTAGCTGGATAACTGCTCATGTCAAATGCAATGTCGCTACGAACAATGCTGGGGAAACAAAAAACAAAAGGACAGTGATGACGGCTCCGGGCATTTCCTCTTGATTACATCAACTTAATGAAAAACACATTCTGCCTGAGCAACACATTCATAAAAAAAAAAATCAGACACTGAGGCTTTTTGTAGCGGCTAATCAGTGAACGCAATCACAACGCCGACATTTTTCTCTTTTCCGCCGAGCTCTTGGAGGGTTTTATTCGGAGGAATTCAAGAGTTCAATCTCAGACGCCGGACCACTCGGTATCACAAATTGTTCTCCTGCTCTTTTAGCTTGATAAGTCGTGAGAAGATGTCATGCTCGGCGACAATACGCTGCATTCGCAAGCGAACATTTCACCCACAAATCTAGGATTTGTCAATATTATATCGCTGGAATTTCATGTATTTTTTTCATGTAAATTGAAGTGATTACCTTGTGATGAACATGAAGGCAGGAAGTAGCACCATCAGGTGGTAAATGACAAATGTCCAGCCGTACTTCCTCCTTCACTGCACCCACACCGTGAACATTATCCCATATTAGCCACACACACACACACACACACACACACACACACAAAAGCAGCCAATAGCACCTGTACATGGCAATATAACCCCGTTCTCACACGGTTTGACTTAATGAAGACGAGTCTGCAGCTGAAGGACTTCTCCGAGTGATTGCTGCCGGTGGGTCGTTTAGTAAGATGACAATAGATGTGCACTTGATACGTAGAACATAAATCACTTCGAAAAAACTCCAATATTGAGACTGTGACACTATCGTGATGTGTGTGTTCTTGGAGTTCACGCATTGGACAAGACAAAAGATTGTGGAGCCACGCGAGCGGCTCTGTGAGGCTTCACTTTGGTAAGTCGTAAGCTAAGTCGTAACATCTGCGCGCTAATGTCGCGACGATGTCAACGCTGACATGACGAGTTAAAGCAGGGGATGTTTACAAGGTTCAGCTCAACGTAGTTAAGCCTGTTAGTGCGCTAAGATTTGCTAATTCGTACTAAACACAACAGTAAACCGCGGGCGGACGGCGACGTCCATTATTTCAGCTAATATTTGTTCATAAGTATTGGACAGATTAGAACGTTGACCTGCCGGTGGCGCTAGAGGGAAGTCGGATCGTTCTGTCAGGAGGTGATTTAACCTTTTGGAAACCGTGCGGCAAGTCCCAGCATCATGAAATACGTAATTTTTTTCCATTTTTGAACCGAATGACACAGTTTTTGACTGAAACTTCTTCCTAACAGGCCAAGGCTTTGTTTTATTGTAATTTTTGAAGCAGATTTTGAATCTTTAGGTCGTGATTCCTCCTAAACGGTGTCTTATTGACTGCCCCAGGAGGCATTTTGGGGGAATCTGGCTCATATCATGCTGGATATTCATAGTTATTATCAAAATATCTTTTCAAAATGATTTTTTTTGCAGATATATATTTTTCCCCAAGACTTTTCTGAGCAAATACATACAATAAACACAAGTATTGGAATTAATTTGGGGTTCCTACGACGACTCAAACACAGGGAAAAGGAGGTCTGGAGCCAAAATTGGTTCCACACTTTTCACCGGCTTAAAGGAGAACCCAAAAGCCATAGCGAGGGTTCAAAAAAGTAAATTTAATCAAAAACTCAGGCTTCCAAAAAAACACTTATCCAACACAGAGGAAGGAACGCACGGTAACGACACAGTACGATCCGACCAGGGGACAGGAGACAAACAGGGTTCACAGCACAGGAGAAGAGAATACACAACCAGGAAGCAGGCAGACAGACAAACACCAGGGGCAGGAAGTTACAGAGACACAGAGGACACAAGACGACAAAATAAAACAGGAAACAGAAAACTCGTATCATGACAACCGGCCCCTCAGGTCGGCGGCACAAGCTGCGGAGCGTATCCCGAAATAAAAAACCCTGGAGAGCCTGCAGTGTCGTATAGTGACACTCACTTGGGAGCGTGACGGGACAAAGTCGCCTTCAGGCCGTCGAACGAGACCAAACGCACTGCAGGAAAAGCTAGAAACGCATATTCATCGTCTGGTTCTTTGGTTTCTAAAGTATGCAGCGTTACGCCGGATGCTGAGTGGATTACCCTGGCGAAAGAATGTAAACTGTTCACCGTTTACACGGCTGGGATTTGTGCAAGAGCTCGTGTTTATGGTTCAAAACAACCTTTACACGTACTCCCTCTTCTCCGTTGCCCCCTCCCCTCTCTGCCTCTTCACGCCCTTCATTTTATATTCGACAAATAGTGCCGTTGTGGGAATCATATCGAGTGCTGCTCTCAACCTCGACCCTCGTATCAAGTTGCCCATTTGCTTCTTGTTTTTCTAGGTTTATAGCTCAACTGGGAACCAGAATGTCGTCATTAAAGACTTCGCCCAGCACCACAACCCTTATATATATATATATATATATATATATATATATATATATATATATATATATATATATATATATAATTCACGAATATTCTTAACATTCCGGCCGGCATTGATGAGTTGTTTTGCTCGCTCTCCCATCAACCTCAAAATAGAATGTGAATCAAGAGATTTAATGAAGGAAAATTGTGCAATTGATCCGCCTTTTATACTAATGGTAGAACGGATCACAGTCAATTATGGGTCTTCTCATCTTGTTGTTTAAGAGGGAAGGCGACGAGGGAAGGTGGAGTGAAGGAGACAGGTTGTTTGGCAGCTCCGCTGAGAGATTTACCGCCCAATCTATGTATTCTTGGCTTATATTGATCCCCCCCACAGCTTTACAATCACCAGGTCGATGTCATCCAAAGCAGACTGAAATCCGGCCAACAACACTATTAGTAGGCAGGTCTTAATGTAAGTACAGTGGGGGCCTCCTTACCGGTCACCCGGGCCCCCGTATGTCTGTCTTTACACGGCTTTACCATGAAATTGAAACCTTTCTAACGGTTCAATAGGTTGATGAGGAAAATACAATATGTCCTGTTCAAAATTGCGGATAGGTAAGAGGAGAGAAAAAAACAAGTTCTTGTTTATAGACCGACGAGAAAAGAAAGGAAAGAGTCGGCTTGTGTGTTTTGCACAGTAATTACAATCAACAGCAGCAATCAGAGGCTTAAGTTGCCGAAGTGAATGGAGCAATCCTGCTGAGGCCCGCAACTCATAACGGGACAAATAAAGATGTAATTGAAGCAAATTATATAACAACTTACTCAGCTGCAAATTGATGTTGTTCTGAGTAAAATGCTTTTTTTTCTTCTTTCATTGCAAAGCTTTCATAACAGCTATTCAATTAAAATGTGTATACAGCAACAACAGTACACTAAGTATTGATGTTTACTTCAGTGGGCTAACGCAGTGTATATATATATATATATATATATATATATATATATATATATATATAAATTCTCTATGATATTTGTAACAGCAGTTTTCACATCTGGATACAAGGAAGCTAATAGCGATAGCTTTTGATAGTGATCTTAATTACTTTTCTGCAATGACTCAATACTTCACAGTGGTCATTCATGTAATCGTATTTTACATTTGACCTGAGATGTGATGCTCTGGGACAGATGTTATGTGACGTTTTGTGCAAAACTGCCACATTGAACATAATTGAATTAGTGGCGGCAAATTTAGATATTCTTTCAGAAGAGTACTGCTGAGCTTAACCCCACACACACTCACTGAAGCATTCACTCAGATATGCATCTATTCTTCTCCCCCGAATCAACTGGTCGATATTGAATGAGGAACATTGACTCCTGCATATGGAGTTCTTTAAAGATGTTGCAGGATCAGCAGATGAAAACAATGGGAATATTGTTTTTTTGCAGATATTTTGGTTAAAAAAAATAAAGCACTGGACCAAACGCTTGACTCGATGTCGTCTTCGAGGATCGCTGAAGTTCATCCTCAATAGCGGCGCCAAGAGTCGAGGGTTTCCCTCAAAACCACAGAGGTGAAGCCTTGTGGGATCACAAAGCTCCTTCAGATACATTACTATTGATATTTTGCAACACCAGTATCAGATATTGTATTACAGTGTGTGATAAGGTAAGAACCGTTTCCTCCCGTCATGCTATTACTCGCTCTCAGACTCCGACTAACCTGTTTCTACCGATGCCGCCTCGCATATTCCTCAATCCCCTAATTCCTTGATCCCACATAATTCCTTCATGGTAAGAAGATTTATTTAGAGGTTGTTTCTTTTCACACGTGGAGCGTGCGTTCCCCAAACTGAAAACATAACGCTCACGTTACAACGTCCCAGCAGACCGGGCTCATTGCTGTACGTCCCACAAACCCAGGCCGCCGTCCAGCATTACGTAACAGATGGATACAGAGGGCGAAATAGTCTAGCGTGAAGGGATTAATCAGAAAGAAAAGGACAGTTTAATAATCTCTGAACACGGAAACCAGGCTGCTGCTGCTACCTTTTCTTGAAGGCGTTTTTATAACAAAGAAACTAACAGCGCAGGATGAGAAGCAGAGAGTAAAACACTCCGGGCAGGAAGATGATGAACACCGTTGTGCTTGGGAAACCTTCTCGAATCTAGAGAGGCCCTTTTTTTTGACAGTGGGACAAGTGGCTATTGGTAAGAAACATAAATATGTTATTTCTTTGCAAGACGGATAAGAATAGAAACGCCGGGCTTTCAGATTAGGAGGCAAATCCAGCGTAGACTGTGTGTGCATGTGGCCTTACTTCCTGACACTAAAGCTAATCCAACTGCTGCATTTCCTTTCGTATTTCTTTCCACTAGATGCGAGAGGACCTCACATAGGAAGACGTGAGGGAGGAAATGTCTTCGCTCCGCTCCTCGGTGCAGCTTACGCCTGAGAGCTGATGTGGCTTCAACGCTTCATCCGCCATCTTTTCCCAGTTAAAAAAAAAAGAAAAAACGCGATGACTCTCGAGGAAAGCCGCTTGCTTTCTACTCTGTGGGAGGTTTTTCAGGGATGTCACCCATTTAAAGTGATGGGAGGGAAGGACGGGGGGGCGTGAGAGTCGTGGTGTTTATGAGAAGACGGCATCCGGCACAGAAGGCGTGTGTGTGTGTGTGAGTGTGTGTGGCAGCAGGGCTGGGGGATGTTGGGGTTAAAGGTATGTGAGCAGGCAGATACCATATGTAGCCCTCAGGGCTTGTCAGCTGCATCGCACCGCTCGGCTTTTGAAGTCTTACATCTCGGGGAGGTTTAAGAGTGCAAATAAAACAAAAAACGACATCACAACAAATCCTCATCAGTGACAAGCTCCGCCGCCGTAATGTGCACTCCTGCATTTTGAAGATTACACGCCAGCAGTTTGGTTTGAATGCAACCTCGTGCGCAGACTGAATATGATTTGTTAAAAAAAGGTAACGGTGGGATTAGTAATCCGATACCCGAGCGACGGCGCGCAGAAAGGCATCAATCTGCTCCGAGTCGGTCTCTCCGGCTTGCTTCATTGAGAGATTTCAAACGCGACATATTTCATTTTCGTAGTTTGAGTTTTCACAACATCAAGAGTGGGCTGAGAGGCGTATTGCAATGCGGGTGTGCTGCAGCTAAATCATCTTTAAATTGATTTATAACAGCCGCATGCGGGCACAGTGCAAACACACTGACAGGCGGAGCGACACACACATCCGCCAGAAAATCCCCTCCGTTGTTACTTTTATTACGTTTCTGGGAGACGGTTTCTGTCTCCGGGAGCGGGTTGTGGTTATGCGGGGTTACACTGCACATCCTGCAAAAGACACCCGTACTCTTCTCATTTAATGATGTGGAGGAGGACAGCTTCCTTTTACAGAGGCGCCGGTCTTGTGTTGTCAGACCTACAACCCTCGCAACATTTTGGGAGAAAGGTCACACGGGAGGAAGAGGTCGTCGGTAGCTCACATGGAGGGAGGCGACGTGTGGCCGGATCAAGGCGGCAAAGAGCTCCTGAGCTAATTGAAGATCCTTGTGTGTCCCGACGCGGCCCGGGTCGATTTTTGTTGTTGGTGTTGTTGTTGTCAAGACCAGGTATAAAAATAGTGGAGGGATGCAGCATGCAGAATGAGAACATTCAGGCTGGTGGGAGGTGCAGCGCGTCCACATCCTGCTCAACAGGTCATGGAGGCGCCGGTGACTTTTACTGAGAATGAATATTAGATTGTGAATGAGCTTTATTCCTCCTGGTTGGTAAGACAACGCAATACAGGGCGGGTCTTAATAATGTGTAAACACGCCCGAATCACATCCTGCCACTAGCTTTGCATTCATTTTCTAGACACATTTTAAAGTATTTCAAAGTAAAATATGCGGCTCTTCCATTTAAAAAACTGAAATATTGCACATATCTTATCTTGTGTTATTTTCTCTTGCTATGTTTAGTCTTATGCACCAATACACCTCGACGAATTCCATATAAAAGCTAATAAACCTGATTCTGATGCAAGCATTTCCTCTGACTTTGTATATATAATTGTGCCATCACTAAAATGGAATAGTTAAAAAAATCTAGAGACACAAAAAGATTCATATTTTAGAGTAAATGTTGCACTGATTGAGAAGAGGCTGGCTTCTTAATTTTTACGTCGCGTCCTGATGGACTACTTCTGGACACACATGCACGCTTCATCTTCTTGGTGGAGATGTTATTACTCTAGTGATGGTGATGTATCCTCCTGCAGTGGGATCTCTGCTCTATTGGGATCATTTAATGCATGTGTTGTGTGGATGTCAGTTCGCCTGTAAGTTGCTGTCGGTAATACTGAGACCTGCATGTAATGATATGCGTTTTCACACTAAAGTCTTTCACTGCAGGGTGGAAAGATGCATAGTTACAGCCCCATGAGAGGAGGAAAGAGGAGTGGCTGCATTAAGTGCTATATTTACTCATTTTTAGCCACGCTTTACTGTGCCCGCCCCTGCTGGACTCTTCCCCCCATGAGGCCGCCATTAATTCAGCTCAGCCCTCTCGAAGCTTCATCAATGTTAATCAGAGCTAAATATAACATTATATTCCCTTCAGTTGCTTTGAAAAAGGCTTGAAGTCACGCTTGTGTGTGTGTGTGTGTGTGTGTGTGTGTGTGTGTGTGTGTTTTTGTATTAGTGGACGCCTCTGGTGGTGGCCACAAAGTCAGTTGCACAGAACTCAGACACATTTTGTTCATCAAAGTTTGTGAACATAAATATGGCAGAGATAAAACCAAGTTTTTCAAATATAATGCATTCATTTTTTATACATTTTTGCATATTTATTCTACATAAAATATTAGTCCCTAACCATTAGTGCACATCTAACTCATTATATGTACAATTAAATGCATGAAACATAACATTTCAATATATTTTTAAAATCATTTAACACTTTATAAATTATTTTATTAATCATCTCTAAGTCCTTAACAAATGGGGAATCCATCATAATGAGTTATTAATGAGTATTCATGTTGGAACAATGCTTTATAAATGATGAGTGAAGTGTTTATTCATGCTTAATTAATGCCAAATAGTGTTTAATAGTTATTAGAAAGTGCTCGACATTTTGTTCAACAAAGTTTGTGAAAATAAATATGGCAAGTATGGAATCAAGGTTTTTAAATGTAATGCATTCAAATTTTTGAGGCCTTTTTTCATATTTATTCTCCAGAAAAGATTTGTCTCAATTGCACAAGGCATATTTTTATAGTATATTTTTCCATTGTAGTAAAAGAAAAGGTTATTAGCTGGTCGTTGTGATCGTTCTGCAATAATCCCCTTGAGTGGAAGCTGAGAATTCGTCACCAAAAAAAACGTGGCTAAAAAAAAGAACACACAAAAACAAAATGTCCCCTCCTCACCTTCAACACCAGGCTTTGGTCAAAGTTGTACGCGCTGGGCCGTCCCTCCAGCGTGGAGAACGCCACGTTCCCTCCGGTGAGCGGCGAGATGTCGCTGAACTCGTCGGTGCAGAGCGCCGTCCGCTCGTCGTCTCCCGGGCGGATGTACGCCTTGGCGTCCTTCCCGTAGCTCTTCCCGCAAGAGGCGCTGTAAAACTGGTACGGCAGCCAGGGCCCGTCCGCCTCCGTGCGCTTGTAGATGGCGAAGCTCTCCGGCCGACTGGTGTAGAATTTCAATCGTATGTAGGTTATCTCGAAAGCCTTCCCTGTGGAAAACAGATATGATTAAGCTTTGAATGGGATCGTTGAAGAGAATTACTGCTAGAAACTAGATCCATTGTAGCTACACAGTTAGATCAGGGCTGGTTATATAAGAGACAAATACTGCGGGGTGATAGTTTAGGGCCCAGGGGCTAAAAGGGAGAAGAAGAAAAAAGAAGAAGACATAATTGCATTATCGAAAGAAGGAAAACAATGGGGGACAGGCTTAGTTTCCCATTGCCTCCATGCAGGATAAATGAGTGTGGCTCCTGCAGGAGTAGAAGAATACCCAGGATTATTTTCTCATTATCCAGATTATAACAGGCCCCAGAAGTGAAACATAGGTCAAAAAGGATAAAACGACACATTTGTTTTCCCCTTGTAATAACTGCAGGAGAGAATAGTCCATTGAATACAATCACAGGGGTTTGTCACAACTCATTTATGGAGTCCATTGGAGGTGCGACAGCAACGCAACAAACACTAACTAGTGTCACACATAAACACATACCATTGATTTATATCATTAAACGTGAGGTTCTAGCCCAATCAGCGGGGTGGCGGCCATTTTAAAAGGAGGAAGCAAGAAGAGTTTTTTTATAGGATATAATGGAAATGTGAGGATGAGGGTTAATTACTTCCTTCTTTTATTTCTATTTCTTTTCTTTTCCTACTTTAATGTATTTTTTGGAGTGGTTTTGTTTAAGAGAGCCTACCGTCTGATTCATACGCCGAAGCAGAAGGTGGCAGTAATGCACCAAATGTGTGGTTGCTAGCCGCCATTAAACTTCAAGAAGAAGAAGAAGTTTGGGGGGCCGTGCACACGGACACTATTGAGTGTGAAGGTTTGTGGAGAGCGGTTGAGGACAGTAGGTAAGTTTGGGATACGTAGGTACGTCGTGTCTAGAACATCAGGTCATTAGTCGGTGCTCCCTCTGTTTGTTTGGGTCTATCCATTTTTAGACAAGCTCGAGAAGCCATTTTGTTTGTTTTGTCACCAGAGGTCGATAGCCAGGCCGAGTTTTGTTTTCTTGATTTCTATTTGTTTGGCACGACCACCAACTGTCCAAATCTCCCCCAAATCGTGTTTAAACGTCACTCATTCTTTTTGCCTTCTTCCCCTTATTTTTTGGCTGACCCGTATTCGTCTCCTCTCCCTCATCCCCGAGATGAAAAAACGTGTTTGTGCGTGAGGCGAGAAACAGAGTGAAATTCTCCCATTCATAGTGAATGGGAGACCTTTTCGCAGATTTGTATTCTCCCTAAAAACAGCAATCTGCAAAATGCGTTTCAGAGTCCAATTGTCATCTGGAAGAAGATCCGCAGCAAAACGAGGAGCTGCGGCACACCCGTTTGAATCGGCATTGGAGGATTTAGCAGGTCGTAAGTTGGGATTCAATAGGTGTTGCATTGTAGCTGAAGAAATGCCTGTCAAGTATGTTTTTGAAGGTGCATAATAAGTGAAAGATGAGCCTCACAGGGGGGAGGATCGCTTAGGAAAGAATGCCTTCCAGCATCTTTTTTTTTTTAACATTTTGCATACTCAGATGGTTTGAATTATTTGGTCTCGCTGTGAGGAAAGCGAGGACTTAGCCGTTGTCCTTATTTGTGGTTTCCGTATGAAAGATGACATCTTTCTTCCCCCTAATCTCGGCGGGAACAGAGAGCCGGTGCTTCTTTTTGATTGAGTGTGTCATTTTCTCTCCGTTGTTTACTCGCCATGGACGCTTCAAACTATAAACCCGGAGCCGTATCAGCGAGGCGAGCGCAGCGACGCGTCCGGAATATGAACGCGCGTTCAGATTACGCCCAATATTTTTGCATCTTAGCTTTTTTTTTCGCTGGGCAGAAACAAACTGAAGTCGTATTGACACCGGAATGATAAGTAGCATGCAGAAAGCCTATTAACGAGCGCCTTCATTGCACTCTTGGGGATTTTTTTCTACATCATTAGATACCAAGTCTCTGCCGCTCTGCACATTCATAGAGGGATGCCATCCACTGGTACAGCCGTAATGACATCTGTTGCTTTTCTCTGCCAAGTCAGACGGAGGCAGCTCTGTCGCTCTCGTCTCTGCAGCCATCTCTAATGGTATCTTTCCTTTAGGAGCCCTGAGATCATTTAGCTTTCATTTACTCCCTGCGTGAGGTGAGCTCCGCCCTGCTGGGGACTGAGGCAAAAACATAAAAGAGGCAGAAGATGAAACATTTGTTGGAGACCCCGTGATGAAATGCAGACTAATTGCAAATGATATTTGTACGTTGTTATGCATAATGTTTAATGATTTGTGTTTCATCCTCTTTCAGGAGTGCGTGCGTTTATCAGAGTGTATGTGGGCACGAGAGAGGGCATTTTAGCAAGTAAAATAACTTTTACACTATATAGATATAATACGCCCTGCGATAGAATTCACACATTTTCTTTGGCAGTTTGGACCGCTCGAATTGAAGCAGAAGTCTCTCTTTGTTTGCCAAGCGCCGGGTCTTTGAGCGTTGGTTTGGAAACCGAGGAGAACAGCAGGGTGTAACTTTATAATGCTGAATCGCATCCAAGTGAAGCCGTCCGTGACGCGCGCACGAACACGAAGAAAGAGACTGTTTGGACACAGACTTGTTGAGAGAGTAAAAGCTGCGGATGCAGCGTCCGACCCGCCTCTGAGTCATTAGTGGCATCTTAACACAGCTGCTCTCGTCTGGCCGGACCGAGACTAAACTCGCCACGAGTACCGGAGACTCAATATTTACAATCTGCTTACTCAAAGCTGAGATTTTTTAATTAATCATGTCGCGTCTCGAAGATTGCGAATGCCTCTCGGCGAGAGCTGTGACTCGTGCGCACGCCGATATCCTCGCTGTGAGAGCGTCATGCCAACTGTGGCAGGCACTTTTCATCATTGTTTTGCATCTTGAGACAGGATGTTGCTCGCCTTGGACGGCACTGAATGAGAACCAGCTGCAGAGCCGGTGAGTGTCTCAACAAGTCTTTGTGGGAAAAACCTGACCCCAATTCCTTACCGGCGTTTTCTTTTTTCTACCCCCTTCTTCCTCATTATGTTTTGTTTACTCCCCTTGAAGCGGCCCGAGTCCACCTCCCCCTCCTACTCCTCCTCCACGGAGCCACTCTGACCCGGCTGCAATGTGTGTCCCCGCATCCGACTGCTGTGTTTATCATCCCAGCATTTGCCTTTATCCCCTTCAGAGAGAGCTTGTTTTGTTTGGAGAGGCAAAAGAAAACAGCAACGTCGAAGGCCCTCCTCCTCCCCCCACCACCACCGACCCAGATGGATCACAGAGCTTTCTCACGGACCAAAGGGATGCCACACATCCAAAATGTCGGGATATTCATTTACATAAAACTGCGTGCGAAGAAAACATAATCGTCATTCTTTTTGAGGACGTTGGAATAATTCAAAAGGCATCGGGTCTGGTAAAACACATGTTTGGGAGAGGGGAGCAAAGGTCAATCTAGTCTGAGAGAGACAGACATGTGGGTGTTGGGATTGTCTGAAGAAAAAACAAACCCTCCAGACAACGGAGAACATACCTCTGGAGCAGCAACATTGGCGCCTTTCTCCCAAAAGAAGCCCAGATTACAAACAACAAAGCCTGGAAACACAGCCAGACGTCTAACTCGCTATTGGAAATCAATATTCTCCATTTGATGGAGGCCCTGCATGCTTTCAGAGCATGTGACGTAACAGTTTGACTATGCGCAGGTCAAAGCTCTGACATTTTTAACTTCTGTCTTCGTCTCTTGTTCCTTGTGAAGAGGAGCTTTTTATTTTATTTCATGGGCAGCACCCACTGCAACCGGAACAGAGGGAGAAGAGGGGGCAGGAAATATAAACAAGAAAAGTTCCAGTTTTGAATAAGAACTGTCTTCCCTGACTGAGTCCAACCAAACACCCAACGCTATGTCCACGGAGCTACAGCGACTGAATACAATATTTACAACCCCAAAAATCCCACCTGACTCTGAAGTTCCCTTAGCGCCTACTGAGCATATTTCTTTTTAGCATTTTAAAACAAATTCTCTTTGTTTTTGCCTACTTTACTGTTAGAGGACACCCAACACTTTCCCTGCGTTGTCTCCTGTCACAGCGGGCAGCCGTTTCTAGCTAGTAAGCTAACCCTCAATGCTCTTGTACATAATTTAAAACAGTCGACAGAGCTAGCGTAGTGTTGCGTTAGCAGCTAGCTAAGGAGCTGGATATTTTCCCCGGGCGATTGTGGAGGTAAAAAAACAACGAAGGAGAACTAAAAGAAAGTTAATGTTGGATTTTACATTTGCCAGGCAGGGAACCAAAAACACAGTAAAATAACAGTTAATGGAAGTGTAAATTAGCAATTGCTAGCGAACAAGCTCGCACTAGCAAAGCTGTGTTTACAGCTTGTTTTCGCTGTCCCCAAGTGGCCAACAATAGATATTACAAATTGAAGGTAACATCCAAGTAGCCGTACCTTTTTACATTGCTTTTAATTCAACAAAATGCTGCCACCAGTTAGACGAGCAGTCACTCAACCGTTACCTTTTTCGATCCACAATGTGTCCCTGGGTGTGACTAGACTAATCATAGCTGGAGAGGGACCATGCATATCCATCCATCCATCCACTAATTCCAATACACTCGTCTGTACAAAGCAGGAAGTGGTGGAGTCTATCCCAGCTGACATTGGGCAACATTACAACCCTGGACAGATCATTATTCTACCTCAAGGTAGCAGATTCTCCCTCACATTCATTGCAGTGTGTCTTGTTTTTTCTAGTTTCTCACCGGTGCATGCACACGGTGTAAGCAGTTATTATCAACCAATATTTGTCTGATTACAGAAGTAATTGACTGTGACTTTGAGGAAAATGAAATAACTTTGACAAGTGTCCACTCTCACGACGAAGGAATTGTGTTTGACATTTTGGGAAAAAGCCAAGACGCTGATTCATTCACTTTCTTGCCCAAAAGTACACAAACTTGACAACATATGTGTGTGTGTTGCCAAATGGTGGTGGTCCGGAAGACAACATATTAAACAAACAAAATGTAAATATATACATTCTTCATGTTTACATTCTTCATGCTAAGCTAAAGCAACAATCGCTTGGCTTCTGCTTCGTGTTCAATGGAGAAATACAAGTAGTGATCTTCTCATCCAACAAGAAAACCAATGAGCCTATTTCCTAAAATGTAGGATTATTTTCTTGAAGATTACGCGGCGGATTAATTGTTCAAAAGGTTTATTTGTTGTGGGCTTGTTAGCATCCCGTCAGTCGCAAGTTACAGGTAAGTCACTTCTAGTGAGTTATTTAGTAATGTACTGTATTTATAGTGTCTGTCATTTACAGAGAGAGAGATTAAAACCAAAATACATGATACATTTAACACCGTAGAAATACTGATTTCAACCTCGAACGGTGGACAGTAAATGAAGGGGGCACAGAGCAATATTCTCCAGAAGTGCCCACATTTCTGTCTACGCCCTTGCTGAGAAATTTCTTACACACACACACACATACACAGCTCAGCAAATAAATGAAAGTAGGAAAGGTAATTTCATAGTTGCTTTGTAACATTAATCGTCCCAATTTAATTCAGTTAAAGTGACAAATGTGCTCTGTTACTTATTCCAGCAGCTTTGCACCGCATGCTAATGGGATAATGATGCTAATGGCGCAAGCTGGTCTCATAAAAATTTGCTGAAATGAGAAATGTCTTCAAATGCAAATATGTACACGGTGTACAAAAAAAGTGAGTCAAAAGCATTTGCTCAAAGGCAAAGAGCGCATAATACTAACGTAGGATTAACGCAGCGTGGTCAAAGAGGTGCATGGGTACATATTTGTTTTGAACTGTGAAGACCCGGATTCAGTTCAATTAAAGTGAAGTCTAATTATTTAAACAGATGGTTTTCACATTATGCAATGACTAAACCCCCCCACCCCCCATTTTTTTCTTACTGTAACCAAGCAAAGCATGAACCTTACTGTACTGTGAGTAACTTTAGTCAAGATGTTCAAATGCCAAACAAAAGAAAAGGTCATGCCACAGACTTCACTTCATTCTGGAGAAATATTATGTTTACCAACAACAAAATGATTTGTCTGTAAAAGCTTGGCTCATTTGACAAAGTATCATAAGATATTGCAATTATTTAAAACTTTTCCACCATATCCCCAAAGGTCTCCGTTTAACAAATGCACTCATGCATACTGTATCATAAGTTGTATAAATTAAACCCACTGCAAATGGAGAAGGCAGAAACTTGGTACAATAGTTGCACATTACCCTAAAGAGCTCTCGGCTATTTTAATATGTTGTTGCATTGAAATCAATCCAGACAAGCTGCTTGTTGTTGAGATATTTAGCTGTTAATTGAGTTCTGACAGTAACTGTGTCGTAACTGCGGGCGTTCCACAAACATTTAAAAAACTCCAAAAAGCTGAAATGCATATCTGAGAGCTTCTCTCCAAAAAGACAACTTTCACCAGAGCAAAGGGACAATTTGCATAATTTAAAGTGACAGTGTCCCTGCTGACCAAGTCCCTGCTATGCAAAAATGACTCTGGCTGGGGGGGGTTAATGAAATTTACCTGCCTGCAAAGTAAGCCTATCGTTTGAATTCCAAATACATTTTATGTAAATGCCTGGCTCCTTATCATAGTCTTATTTTCGTCTTATTTTTTGGAGGTTATCCTCTGCATATTTCCTGGAATTTATCTGAAAAAAAAGTGGCTCATTTCTTTGATTTCCAGTCAGTTGCACAGTCTGTTTGTGACGGTGAAACCTGATCACTGCTGAAATGAAAACTATGATTGTTGAATTTGTAATACATATGAGAAATATGGATTTCAAACCAAATGTTGACAAAAAAGGTGGATTATTCAGAAATGGCCGGGTCCACATCGTGCTCCATCTATGCATGCTGCGTGTGGTGACTGTAGTCAAGTTGAATTCATATATATATCTATATATCTATATCTATATATATATATATATATATATATATATAAACCTATAAACCTTGTCAGTTTGAGTTGTGACTGCATCCGGATTCGGATGGGTTCATCACCAATACCCACGGTGGCACGTGGGCCGCAATGTAAACCCAGGCCAGCACTGAACCATCACTCAGTTGCTATCTCGGCACGCCAGATGCAAGTGTGTGTCCTTCCTCATCCTCTTTCAATCCAACCAAACTCTCAGACGTGCCCTTGTGCCTGCGCGCTCGCAAACACTCCAAATCTTACCCACGTCTAGGGCCAAAAAAAAAAAAAGAGAGTGTGTTTATATGAAAAACAGTGCAGAGCCGCGACTGAATAACACAAAAGAATGTGTTGTTAAAGTACAGCTGTTTTGTATTAAAGATTTCCACATCAGTGGACTTGCAGTACTCGTACTCGCTGCAAAAAGAAGAAAAAAGAAAGAAAGAAGTGCTGAAAAACAAACCCGACTGGCCTGAGGACGCCCAACATCGTGCAATGATGTGAAATCCCATCGCCGGACTCTTTAACGCTGCAAACCACCTGCCTTCTGTCGAGCGCTAAATCTATTACTGATAATCATATTTTATTCCAGGACACAGGCGAATGCAGTGCGCGCAAAGAGCTTTCAAGCACTTTAAAAATGAAATGGGACATTATACACAACGTTATCGTAACAGAGACCGTAATTGAACCCTGAGGACACACACGCTTGACCTAGATCACTCAGCCGAGGCCACAAACTACACTGCCGGTGGAGGGAAGTCAGTTGTGTGTGTGTGGGGGAGTCAGGCTGAACTTAGACGTCGCTGCTGCGCTCTTACCCAGGTGGAGGGTGAGGTTGACAGAACTGGGGTGCTGGATGCCGTAGTACATGGACTGGCTCTGCCACCACGTGGGCTCCTCGTTCCTGTGGAAGTCCGTCAGGAGGCCGGCTCCGTGGCTCAGGTCCGGGTCCGACGCGTTGCAGTGGTTGCAGGAGCGCGTGGAGCCGGTCTGCATGCAGTAGTCTTCGGGCGGGGAGCCGCACTCGTTGGACGCCACCACGGTGCGATTGAAGGCGACGTTCTCAAACTTGGGCATGCAGCGGCTCGGGGCGCCGTCCTCGTCCACGCAGGAGTCCATCGCGGCCCGAGCGAGGAGGGGGCAGTGCAGAACCACCAAGAGCAGCACAGGAGAGCTCACGGCGAAGGACGTTTCCATGTCTTAAAAGCACTTTGAGTTACACTCGCACAAACTTTCCCATGCAGACCCTGACTGGAAGAGAAGTAATCCAGACAACAAGGAATGAGTCCAGACTGTTGGGCTTTGTGCGTCTACTCTGTCTGCCCCTAAGTCTGGTGAGCCTCCAACATGTGTTCTCCCTTTGTGGGGTGGAATGAAGTTTGTGCAAGACCTCCTCTCATCAGGGGCAGCATGACACAGACAAGAGGAGGGACAGCGGTGGGGGCGAGAGGCCCTGAAAACGTCTCCCCCTCCTGGTCTACACGAAGCACCGCACCACTATTAGCTCCAGATGTAAAGCGGGGCTGAGATAATGCCGTTTGACAGGGAAAACATTCAATATCATCTTTAAATAAAACCAGAGTGAGGTTGTAGCACCTCTGGGCATTGAGGTAGTGAGTGGCGAAGCACCTGCGTTCAGCGCTTACGGGAACGCGAAAAAAAAAAAAAAATCATCGATATGGTGATAAATGCACTTGGCAGTCGGCCCCGAAAGCAGGATGTTCTGGTAAACGCTGACTGTAGTGATTCACGGCGGAAGACCGGAGGTGCTAAAACTGTCTGGAATATTTCAGCCGGCACGGGTCATCTCCATAAAGATGTGTCGCTCAGGGGAGTTCTGTGACCTGGAGGGGACAATCTATTTGCAAAAATAGAGGAGTGAAGCAGCTGCACATGCTTTTTCAGCAATATCCACTCAAGGCCCAGCCACCGTGAAAGTGAGAATTGGTTTGCATTTCGCTGTAATTCATACAAACTGCTCGGCGCCTGACGCAACCCCATCCACCAGTGTCTGCTTAGACGTGAGCAATGCATTAAAAAGATGTGTAAACTATGGCAAGTCATTGCAACTCATCACACATATAAATAAACAGATCACCTATTGATGGATTGAGCAGTTTACAGTGAAAAGTAGAGGCACTGGAGACCATGGTCACCACTCCTGTGCACATCTACTCCTTAATGGTTCGATCGATTTGTGTGCAACAGACAATTTGAAGGATCTGATGGTCACTGGACTAACTTTGTCCAACCTCCGTTCTTTAACAGCTGGTTACATGGTGGTAATAGTCAAGTGCATACCTAACATCCGTCAGAGTTAGCATAGTGTAGCATTAGCAGCTAGCTAAAGAGCTGGGTTTTCCTATCTCCACAATTGTGGAGATAAAAAACAACAAAGGAGAACTAAAAGAGAGTTAATGTTGGATTTACATTTGCCAGGCAGGGAGCTAAAAACATAGTAAATAATGGTTACTGGAAGTGTAAATTGGCAATTGTTAGCTAACAAGCTCCCACTCGCAATTGTTAGCTAACAAGCTCCCACTCGCAATTGTTAGCTAACAAGCTTGCACTAGCAAAGCTGTGTTTACAGCTTGTTTTCAAGTGGCCAGAAATAGTTATTACAGATTGAAGGTTACGTCCAAATAGCCGTACCTTTTTACATTGCATTTAAATGCGTCAACATACGGTCGTGGAGACCGACAACTACTAATCTGTAATGCTCTGCTTTCTAATCTTCTTCTCATCAACAACTTTATCGTCACCGAATCCGCTTAGAAACTTGGCCCGGGGAAGAAAAAAAACAGTTACAGAGACAGCACAAATCATCACTTGTACTTTGTCAATGATGATTGGATCAGCGCCGACATGGGAGCGTTAGAGATGAAGAAGAGGGGGAAAAGGAAGAACAACAAAAGAAGGTAACAAGAAGACGGATAGCGCGAGACAGAGAGAGACAGGCGGTGTGGACAGACACATTTAGACGCTGTACATTTATGATCCCGGTGGGATTTACGGCAAAGTCTTTCCCATATCTCCTCGTGATTGCCTTGATTTATCGGGGCTCTATCAGTACTCAGGCAGGGACATTGTAAAAGGGACCACATCAATTTGCAGTGAAATCCTCCGCTGGCTTCAGATGAGAGCAAATCTGTTTGGCTGTGTGTGGATCAGCCGATATAATGAATAGTCTAATGCCTCCTCCAAAAAAACCCTTTTCATTCCCTGAGGAGGTTCATTATGACACCACCTGTACGTGACGTGACGTGCAGCGAGACAACACAACTGTTGCTCGGAAAGACAACTTCTTTGAACAATATGCACACACAAACAAAAAAAGAAGATAATTGTATTCACCGAGCAAAGGAAGGGAAATGTGGAAAAATGTTATTATGCATCCGAAACTGGCAGTGCGGTTTTTCTCGAGGGCAGCAGCAGATGAGTTGGCCCGTCTAGGTCTGTTGAATCAGCGTGATGCTGCAGGATTCATCCGCCGAGAATAATGATTCCGATATAACCTGTGACTCATCCGGGAAGCCGGAGAATCAAATTCTTCCCTCCCTCAGAAAAAAAATTCAATCAACAGAGTCGTATTCTTGACTTCAAAATTGCGGGCAGTATTTGAGTTGGGTGAGTGAGCTCAGCATGGGGCCTGCAAGAAACTAGAGGGAAGGGGGGGGGGACTGCAAAGCACCCAAGGGTATACTGTTGCCTGAGACCCCCTACTGTTTCCAAACCATTCAGACAAGCTGCACAAGGAGAGAGACTCACTTTCCCTGGCTGGATACTAGTTCTTTTCGAAAGTCACATAAGATATCTGGACCCACGCTATGGTATACATGTAGAGACATGCAACTCCAGATCATATAGTCGCACCTTTTCTGATTGAGTGACAAAAAACACTCTCATCTCACTGTTTTCTGTTCCAAAAAAAGATGCATTATGATGTCACAAAACAGATACTGATCTCTGTTTAGAAGACAATATATGTATATATATATATATATATATATATATATATATATATATATATATATATATATATATATATATATATTGTAGCGTACCCCTCTGAAAAAGATGGTCCAATTCCCAAAACCAACATAAGCTGTGTAAAAAAAGCCTAAAAACAATAATTATGTTAGTTTACTCCACGTTAGCATTAATAGCATACATACATACATACATTGAGCCAACACTTACGCTAATTTCCTTAAAACATACACTGTTATCACACTTATTATATTTATTACAACTACAACTAACCTTGTGCCTCTTCGGGGTGTGACAATACCGTCTTAAAAACTGGAAACCAGAAACATTTTGCTTAAGGCATGCAAAAAACATAATAGATTGATAGATAGATGGATAGATAGATTGATAGATGTCTTCTCATCCATCACTCGTGTCTGCTTTAACTCTGCAGTTTCCTGTCCTTTGTTTTCGTCTATGCACTGACATCTTCCTTCCCCGGTGCCATGTCACACTTCCTCTGCCCTCCCACATTCTCTCCTCCTTTCCCCATATGCGTCTTACATGCTTATCTCCCCTTCTCTCAATGCCACAGATCCTTTAGCCTCCACCTGCCACCTAACCCTTTCATGCCGCAGATTGGAGCAGCGGGCTGTCACCACGTGAAGCTCGCTGCGCCCGAGACTAGCAGGTACGGCCTCCTTTTTCGCGAATGCCGCGCGATGTCGTAGCGATGAGTTACACTTTCAAATGGTGATTTGATGTCACAGCTGTCAGCACTCCACTTTGCGATGCAGGAGGCAGCTGCCATATCCCTGCAGGGAAAAGCTTTATCTGACAAAATAATGAGCGCGGCACAGGCGCCGCGTCGTTACAAAAGGTTTCACTGGCATCGCACGCACCTCCATGAAAGTTCTGGTAAAGCGTGAACATAAAAAATGCGTTTATGGATAACAACTCTGTTTATACTGTATGAGTGTATTTAATTGTGTTTCCGGTTGTGACACAGGGGCTAAAAATGTTCACATGCTTGTGACAGAAAACAAGTGTGCCGAAAGAATATTCCCACGAGCTGAATATTGTGAATGGAGCACGGAATAATCCTCAGATATTAATGGAAAACTGTGGGTGTTTCCTAAGTTGGGTTCATTGTGGTTGACATGTATTCGCGGTATACCTGTCAGAAAGAAAGAATCACTGAACCTCTGAGAAACGTGATGCCTTCTGTGCCACACGTCAGGCTGATCTCATACCCTGTTTGTAGCTATTCTGACGAAAGCTAAAGCACTATAAATTCACACGTATAACTATGATTCATATCCCCACATTATCAATCAATCAGGGTTGGGTCTAAAAAAAAGCCGACTTTCACCCATTTGACGAAGTCAATGTTGACTTATTTATCTCAAAACTCCTTACGTACCGTCGCTTCTCCAAAACCACAGTATTTTCCAAAAGTAGCAGTTGTGTTACCTAAACACAGCCCTGCACAAGTGTGGTGGTCAGTCAGTGTTGAGCACACACACACACACACACTCAAGGAAGTCATATATCAAGGTTCTTGAGTCGGGGGGGGTTCTCCACCACAAGACTATCCATACAGCTGATCATCAAGAACCAGAGAAAGAGAGAGACGGGTAGATTTATAGATTAAAACATGTTCACACTGTGACTCACCGTGTCCAAATTGCTCTGGCTAGAGTTTGGCTTGAATCCTGAACACCATTAGGCGCATTTTACAAATGTACAGTTAAAAATACTGTGGCGTCGTATCCCAGTCTGGTCTGCTCTGTTCCTTCACTCCCTGTCTTTGTCAGTTCGCCCTTGACGTTACTTCCGTATTATTTCATCATATCACATATTAGTCACATACACTGACGTCATTATCATTACTAATAAAGATTACCCACCGTGCCCGCTGCCCGGAGACTCCTCGGATGACGAGGAAGAGATTTATTTATCCGCCAGTCTCCGGTGCAGCAGCGGCTGCAGCTGAACACGGTGGGCAGAATATTCATTAAACACACACATCAGGGTCAAGACACCCGGGCCGGCTTTTACTACCAGTTTACCGCCATGAAACTGGAGGCCACACAAGGATGTAATCCACACAGTAATCTGCCCAGCGGCAACGAAAACATCCACCTCAACGGGGTGGGGCTGGAGGAGAACATGCTGCAGCTCTGAATTTAGCAATAAACAAGATTTACTCACGACAAAACATACCATCCTCACCAGCAACCATCCGGCTGGGAATGAAATCAGCAATACTGCTGCTTAGCCTGTGAACTAAGGCAAGCAGAATACTTTGCAGCCACAAATCAATCGCGCTATACAATTTTTCGGATATTTTCGTGAACATTTTTCGTCTTGTAGTTGTTTCTCGTGAGATGCTTGGGTCAACTCCGAGATTACAAATGACTCAGTTGCTGACTAAGTCGAATGATAGATGGCCATGCTTGTATCTGTTTGATACAGGCAAACCTGCCCTTCCATGTGGAGACAATTAGTGTGGTGTTAAATAAGCGGCTACACCTGAATGTGCACTATAAAATGTCCTTTATTTTATATTTAATGAGAGGTTTAGCAAAAGGATATGTGTATGGATTATAATATATTAGTTATCTCTTTCAGCATATTGCTAGCATCACTGTGAAGTGAAATTGGTGATATCCCTCAACAGTGTTGACACCAGGTGTTTAGTAAATGTTCACGTGTATGGATGAGAACATTTTGAATGGCTTGAATTAGTCATTTTCTTTTAAAAATTACATAGAGCCAAAAACCTAATGACGAGATGTCAATGTATAACATATAACGATGTTTCAGGCCGTAAACCTTGTCTCTCTGCAGATGGATGAAGATAATCCAATCGAATCCCTTCTTGGTCAGCTGAGAAGATGATCTAGAGGTGGAAGACACTCGTTAGGGACCACAAACCTTCGATGCTTGTGAAACCAACCGTTGGGCCACCAGTGTACTTGAAAGGAAACGGCATGATGGGCGATGAACAGTGAACCCAGAGTCCTATTTGATCTGGCGTGCTGATTATCTATGATGCCACAACCTTGAATATACTGCGCCATCATGTCAGAGACGGACATACCGAGGCGTGACTATTACCATGTACATGGCGTGATAATAGCGGCAGTCCAGAGTCACTGGCTTTCAACAATGGCCTCACGCATGAGCCATTCGGATTGAAAGTAACCAATCATCTGTAACCTCGTCTCGAGGCTACATAGGCAGTACGTCATGAGCGGAGAGGAGGTGTGTGTCCAACAACACAGACAAAACCACCTGCTCACATGCAGGAGTCAGACAAGCACGGATGAGTCAATGACGAAAGCTGTACGGCTGAATAAAAGATAATTAAGAGAATGGTGTTTGTTTTTTGGCCTCAAAACTAACGGATGTCTGTTACCAAGAGAACAGGGAACCACAAAAATGTTGGAAGAGTCACTATCATCTGTCATGTTCACTCTGAGCCAATAATTAGATTTGATTTCATACAGAAAAAAAAACCATACATACAAAAAACCTGAATTTTAATGCGGGCGCTCCAGTGAGTGAAACACAGAAATGCTTTCAAGCCGTCGTAACGCACAAGTCTGTGTTTCTGCTTCTTCCGATATGATGTGAATGGAAACAAAAAAAACCAACTGCCAGCCAAGAAAACAAACGTGGGCAATGCAGAGGAATGCTAAAAATACAACGGAGACATAGTAACAGGTCAATCACTGCTATTTAAAGAACTGTAACAGCAGTGCTTTTAAGCATTGAACTCACTTGTTTTATTGGCTTTCTGGATTCGACTGGATGGCGGGGATCTTCGGGTGTGTCGGGATGAGCAGCGCTGGGATCGGCTTCCTGCTCAATGGTGCACACAAATCAGTGGCGACTCGACCAGTGCACCAATGCTTGATCAAATAAAACAGTGCAAAAGTGTCCTCTGTGATCCCCCTATGGAGGATAAACTGAGATGAACTACTGCCCTTCCATGTGGGGAAAATGTGTGTGGTGTTATGTCAGCGGTTACGCCTGGATGTGCACTGTATATTTACCTTTATTTTATATTTAATGTATGAATTCAGGGAGTGCACCATATTTAAGGGGGGGTTAATAAGGTTAGTAAATGTGTATGGATTATAATGTATTAGTTATCTCTTTCTAAAAAAAAATAAAAAATAGCTGTGCTAGCTGGCGCTAACTGGTGATGCTAGCATATTGCTAGCACGCTGAAGAGAAATTGGTGTAAAAGGATTTCCGTGCGCATGTTTCAGCCCTTGAACATTTAAATCACTGCAGGTCAGTAAAGGTGAAGTTTTTGCAGCTTCAGCCTGTTTTTCTTTCTCTTCCTGGATCTTTTCATCGAGCGGCAGTGAAGACGATCCAATGGTGGACGCTACCAGGTGGTAAGTCTAATTGAGTCCACGCTAGCTAGCTTTTTAAACCAGCTAGCTTGACCAGCAATATGGTTGCTTTAATCATCACTTTACATTATGAGCACTCTTTTAGTCTTCAGGCTATTTGACTTACTCGGCAGGTGATAGCGGTGCTGATCATGTCACCTTCACCTGCATATATTATAGTAATCCTGCCTTCAGGCTTTTTTTAATGGATCCACTGTATGCTTTTGTTAAAATTGGTTCATTTTAATAGATATCCAACCCTTTTGAATTATAAAACATTACAACTTTCACTTTAATGGAAAATGGATTAAAGTGCTCATATATTCTGAAGTGGAAAAACACCTAAGATATGCAAAATTACGTGTGTTGAAATGTGAAGGCGAGGCGTCCCGGACCAAGTGTCCCTAAGAGACGAGCCGGGGGTGAGAATGTGTCGAATAATTAGCCATCAACGTGCAGTAAATCTGGCATTTCTTCCTGCAATTGCATAGCAAACCCGTCCAGCGCCTTATTAAATCCCCGGCCTAAGACCAGATTGCCAGACACTCTAGCTAATTATGTAGTCCGAGCTAACAGGGAGGTTTCCTTCTTGGTAAAGGGAGCATTTTCCACCCATTACTTTAGCGATTTGTACAGTGTTTGGCACAAAAACAACTTTTCGTGATCGCTCATTAGCTGTCAGTCATTCCGGTTTGTTTTCCACCCCACAATGTCCTAAGTAAACTCGTCTAAAGTTGATAATCAAAGCATTGTTGCTTCAAAAATTTGCGGTTCTGGTTGCTTGCCGAGAGTTTGATGGGCTGAAGGTGCACAGAGGGGAAAGTCATCGTATATTCACTATAGTCTAAATTGAGATAGAAAGTCATAATTATGAGATAGAAAGTCGAAATTATGAGATAAGAAAGAAATAATTATGAGATAGACGGTTGAAATTATGAGTTAGTAGGTGCACATGTTTTTTCTTCCTTCTTTCTCTCTCTGGATCTCTCCATCAAGCAGCTGCGGAGATGCTACCAGCTGGTAAGCTAGCTTCTAAAGCTAGCTAGCTTGGCCCGCACTTTGGTTGCATGTTGTTTCTTCATATCTGATGGTGGCTAAACACCATAGCTTCCCCGTGGGTCCCTTTGACACAGAGATTTGTTGCAACAAAGCTCCGGCCACTGCGCTGGCTTCCCATTTTATCCATTACCATTTTTTTTAGCTAGCATGCATGCACTCCAGAAGCAAAAGAAGTGTGATGTGCAACACAACTGCGTCTATGTGTATCTGTGTGTGCGCGCTGCCGCCATGCTGGGGTCTCCCTTTCACACGGACGTCAATGTGGCTCTGAAACTTCCCTGGAAATACCTCCAAAACCTGGCCCTTCTTACACCACAATGTATTGTTTTCTTCAGCTACAAAAGTTCATTTTTTTTCAAGGAGCTTGCCCAACTTGTTAAAGAGGGACACATTGAGGAGAATTGATGGTTAATGCATGTCGGTGTGATTAAACAGGATATTTTGTGTTTGTGAAGCATCACACACAGGTTGAAAATAACAATTATTTGTCATTTTAAAGTACGCTATTTATCCTTAAGTCGGTAAATGTCTGTCCATTCAGCCATAGACAGTGTCTGTCTATGGCTGAATGTATTTAATTAGCTCGATAAAGCTTAAACCTCTGACTGCAAACCCTCCATTATTGCCAGAGTGAACACATTTTTAAGCCGGGCCATTGGATGCAATGCTCAATGGCACACATATTTAACTTCCTCACTAAATATTTGATTCGCACATTTTTCTACATTACAAATTGCATAAATAATTCTTGAAGAACATATTGTGGCCATCCGCATGTTGGCAGTGCACTGCAGAGGCTTTGGAGCCCTTAAATCCCCGGCTGCAGAATATAACGCACACTACTTTGCCGCTCTACTATACAGTGTTAGTTTAGGCTTTGTCGTCCTTCCATGGGGATGTATGGAAGCCAATTTCCGTCAGTAGAAAAAATGACAAGATAAAAAGTCTTAATTTTGAGATAAAAACTCATAATTATGAGATAAAAAGTATAAATTATGAGATGTAAAGTAATAATTATGAGATAGAGATTCAAAATTATGAGTTGGAATGTCACAATTGAGATAGAAAGTGATAATTATGAGATAGAAAGTGTAAATCATGCTATAGAAAGTCTAAAATATGAGATAAGAAAGTAATAATTATGAAATTGAGTCAACATTTTGACATAGACAGTCGAAATTATGAGATGGAAAGTCATGATTATGAGATAAGAAAGTCATAATTATGAGATAAGAAAGTCATAATTATGAGATAAGAAAGTCATAATTATGAGATAGTCAAAATTATGAGATAGAAAGTGACAATTGAGAGAGAAAGTTATAATTATGAGATTAGAAAGTCATAATTATGAGATAGAAACTCAAAATTATGATTTAATAGGTGCACATGTGTTTTCCTTCCATTTATCTGCCACTGAAGCGCATGCTTTTTATCTCATAATTCTGACATACTATCTCATATATTTTGTTCTTTTGCTAGCGGGAATGGGCTTCCAAAGCTTTGTCAGCTTTCCAAGGCTGACGTGAAAATAATTTACCATTTACAGTGTTGGGAACACAGAGGGGAAGAAAAGTGATCGATTTAAAGACCGCTCTCCAGAAGAGCTTCAAAGTTTCACAAGGCCTACAAACATGGTAATGCGACAACACATTTTGCACAGGGGTGCCATCCAGGAGATAAATAAATAAATCTTTTGAACAATTTTAAGGGTCCCAGAGCTGGACAGAGGCCCTGTAACCAAACAGGAGCTGTGGATATTTATTGTGTTGTTAAGCTGTTGTCAGAGGCCCAGCATTTGCAGCATCCTTCAGAGCAGTTTCCTTTCCTCTTTTTTTTTTTTAATGGACAACAGGGAAGGCCACATTTTCTTATCTCTCTGTCCACCCATATTCTTGAAACCAGCAGCTTTTTATTCGTAACATCCCTGGGATAAGTAATTAGTTGACTGTTGATTAAAAAAGGGCTTTAGAGAGAAAGGAGAGATCCGGCAATTACCCAGCGTATTAATCCCCCTTCAGTGGCTTCATTAGAATGCTCCACGCAGCCTTGGCTTCAAGTTTTACATTTAAATTTGAGGGTTTTTTTTTTTACACTGCAATTTTTCGCACTTTTAATTTGTGCTTCCCATAATTGGACATAGCCGGTTTGTGCTTGAGTCGGTTTGCAAGTGGAGCCAATGTTCTGTCCGGCTATTTGTGTGTGACTGACTGCACAGGTTTGGAAAAGAAGGAGGAAAAAACTCCCCTTAATTTCCTCCCGTTGCCGCACAATATATAAGCAATAATATACAGGGATGCTGCCTCGTATATACGGAAAACAACAAAGTGAACGCCGGCACTTCCTCCAGGTTTCATGTTAACCGGAACACTTTCAAGGTGAATTCGCACTCTCGTTCACCTTGGGCCTTTAAAACAGGAACAAAACTAAAAAGAAAGTTTTCAAATCATCCTCCATGTTTTAAAAACAAAAGTTTGTCTTTGGTGTGTCACACCAATGAGAGGCTTTACATGACCCTGTGGCAAGAATACACCCAGAGAAGGAGGAGATGTGGCTCCAAGGGAGACAATTATACTTCACGTCACACAAACACACACACACACAGACACACAAACACACACACGCTGATGAATACAACCAAAAGACCAGCATCCGCTCTCACTGGAGCATAGAAAGTCTGGTTATTCCTTTACATCCAATTGATGTTAGCTAGCACACTGAAATTACACACACCCTCCTAATGGTGCGTTCACAGCAAAACAGTTGTAAATTTTCGCAACGCTTTTTTGCCAGACTTTACTTGCTAGACTTTATGTGGTGAATTTGCTTTTTCGCAACCATTCGCGATGGAAAACGGGGTGCGGCTACGTTACCCCCAAGTCACCAGCACATAGCCTCACTAGCTAACGTAAACTCACCCGGTCACGTTCTTGTAGTCACCAGCACGTAGCCTCTCTAGCTAACGTAAACTGAACCGGTCACGTTCTTGTAGTCACCAGCACGTAGCCTCTCTAGCTAACGTAAACTGAACCGGGTCACGTTGCTGTAAAAAACAGTTTTCATTTCCTCTATCGACTGTGGAACATTAACAACTATTTCTGCGTTATGCTTACCACAAAAAATACCACAAACGTTGGTGAGTCAAACCCCCTCGTGGTTGTGTTCATGACATCATCCGAAGCTGCGCACAGCTCGGTGAATTTTATCCGACTCCTTTCAGGAACTGCGTCTGGATGGCGGCCGCTTCCAGCGCAACCATCCGCGTCTTTGCATTGACTTCACGTATAAACTACTCTCGCGAATATTTCGCAACTCTTTTGGTCTGAACTCGGCATTAGACTTCCTTCACCAAATCAGACTCCATCCTCCAGATAACAGGTAATATTAATATTTGTCCATGATGCATGGACGCATAGCTTGTCTTTCCACATGGGTTCTGCAGTTCATTGTGAAAGCTTCTTCAGGTATCAACAGGGAAATACGCACTAGGAATCCTCAGGTGACACGAGAAGCTGCTTATCGTCCAGTCCAACACCCATAACTAATGGGGTATGTCTGATTTGACGGACAAATATGATGTATTCATGTGTAAAAGTTAGACTAATGAGTTGTTTTTGAAGTGTTCCATAAGTCATGTGATGCTCATTTTCTTTTCAAACGGGCTGGACTTTTATCCCGGCTCATTTTTCATGTAACAATTTACATTATTCGAGGTTCTTGTTTGTGCTCCTACCCGCCCACCTGAATTGTTTGCACACACACACACACGCACACACACACACACACACACACACACACACACACACACACACACACACACACAGCCTCATATGCACATGCAAGTGTGGAAACCAGGCCATTAATTTAATGGCTATTCCACCTTGGACGACTTGAGGAGGGGACTGTGGGTGCTTGTGTTCAATCTTTGCACATTTGACCTCAGCGGTACCGCAGCCCGCCCACACACGCAGTTAATCCACACACACACCATTGCACATCACCTCCATTATTTCCCCTTTTTTTCCTCCTTCTCGCACTGCATGCACATACTGTACATCCATATTCACACACGCTCTGAACACGAGGCTGCACCTTAAGGCTCGCCGCGTCTGCCTAATGGAGTTAGTGATGTATCCATTGGGCGCCCCGCTCATTTAAAAGTCAGTCGAGGGAAGGAAGAGGAAGGCAAGCTTGGAGGAGGTGAGGACGGTGAAAGGCTACAGAGAAAACTGCAACGCAAGGGGACCAGCCATACGGAGGGAGAAGAAGAGGCGGGGCGGGTGTGAACGATAGGTGCGAATGGCAATTAATCCCACATCAGGGCTGTCAATGAAGGGTGAGAACGTGTGTGTGTGTATGTGGGTGAAGCCACTGAATAATATGAAGACATCACTGGGGTCAGTGTTGTTTCTTCTGTATTCTTTGTGTATCAGCAGGTTTTTTATTATGACATAAAAATGATGATTTTGTCTGGAACTGGCCTCGTCCAAATGGCCGCCTGATCTCAGAGCCTGTCGTACAGAATGGAGGATTAAAGTTTAGAAGCATGTAGATTAAAGCACCGAAATGACTGAAATGTCCTATTTACATCTGCGTGGTGCAACTTAATGATCTTTAAGTAAGATGTAAGGGATTACTACTGGGACGCATTAGTCTTAAAGTCCAGGCTGTTGCTATTCGTTTCCTTGTGTTGATAATATGCAACCCTCTGATTCCTGTGGGCCTCGTTTATAATGACATCATAACGGAGCAGATAATGGTATTCCTCATTGACCTCTGCATGGCTCATTTCAGTGTGGTGGCTGTGATCAAGCCCCGAGGCTAAAAGCTGTGACGTCCACTTGTTAATGTCCCCATTTTCCTCTTTTTCCTGTCCTATTTTTTTCCTCCCAAAATGTTCTTCTGCACGCTCGACCTGACACGGTTTGTCCATACACACTCTTATATATGGGTGTACCAGTGGTCGACGTCGGTGTGTGCACAAACACAGCTTATTTTGGAAGTGCCCTAGTTGTGGCGAATAGCTTCCAGGTGATAATGCATCCTCCTGCGCGCCGCTGTAATTAAACTATGCACGTTTTCCCACCAACATTTTGCGGCTGAACTAATGTGCGCTCATTGGAACATGCAGGTAGGTACGTTATGTTTGTGATTACTGACTCACTCTGCGTGAAAACTGAAACAAAACTATTAATCTCTGTGACGGGTCTTTCAGTCACAGCCTCAAACACGTTGCTTGAATATATATGGAAACATATTTCAACCTTCCCCGTCTCTTCTTTAGTCTTTCGTCATGCCAACTGACAGAAATATGCACGTTGGAAAAAGACATCTCTAAAAAAAAAAATCTGTTGATTGCATCGTAGAAACACGACACAATCACAGCGGAAGTTGATGCATCCTGTGTCGCGTGCTGTGTGTCACCTCTTTTGTGTCCAGCACATGATGGACTGAGTGTTGATGATGCTGCAAGAAATACATATAATATAGTGTAATAGTAATATAGACTACCGCTGAGCCATTCCAGGGGGTTGTACGTGACTTTTTAAAAGCATGTACAAAGTTAAAAAGGAAATGAATTGACTGTTTCTCCGTACCAATGCTGTATAGCTGAAGACGTGTCCATTGCGAGATATGCATTGTTTACCTGTAAAGAAGGTGGGCTATTGATTTATGTCAAGAACTGCTTTGCTGCAGGTCTATTTAACACTTCTTTTGGGGGCCTAATGATGCTGTGATGCATGTTTTCTGGCGAGCGCTCACGTCCCTGCGGGGGGTGAAAACCTCTTCGGAAGCTCAATTAGTGAATCTCTGGAGGAATGTAAGACTATATGGTCAAAGTATGCATCTCTGAGCTGCTTACATGAGTGACCTTCACTGGTTTTCCACCCTCTCAGACGAGCTTAAAAAGAGCTCAGCGGATGTCTTCACCAACGAGATCAAATCGAAAACAACATATCAACATTTCAAGAGTGTGTAATTGTGATCTTTTCGTAGTTTTTCACAAAAAAAGGCATTTAAAACACAATAAAGATCAAGATTTTATGATTCCAGCTATGACAGTTGAAGCAGAGACTCTTAACACATGTCTACAATTCTTGCAGTTTCAAATCAGGCCTCAGGAAATGTGAAGTTACATACTGTGCTATTTCAGTCCCACTGTCTTTCCACGGGCGACAAATAGTGACGTTTTGTAACAGCAATAATCCATGACAGTTCCCTGCTCAGTACACCAGTACTCCATGATATTTACATCACATTTGCATGTATATTATTGCTCTGAATTGGCCATTTAGCACCTCAAAAGAATGTCATGTCACATTGTGTAAAAGTTAGGTAATCTCGACAATAAATTGTTTATTCCAACCCATCTTTTTAACAAACCTTAATAAGCAGTTTTGTTGCAAAAAGCATACAAAAGTGATGCCAATTAGTATAATATATCAGTATTAATACACACTTTGGCCACTCCATGTCTCATAATACACATGCTGTTCATAAAGGAGCATTGTAACAGGTTGTTCCTCCATTCATTGCCGAAAAAGATGACATGCTGAAGGAAAAGCAACGTCCTGAAGTTAGAGTCTCTGAACACTTCTGAAGTTGTACTTGCAGTTATTTTTATGATATTTGCAAAGTAATGTTTTAATTTGTTTGCAACTGTAATTGTTTTGTGTGCTTTACTCGTCTTAGTCGTGATCTCAGGGAGTCTTCCAGAATAAATGAATAAGAAACGCACCCCGGCAGTCGTCACTGAGCTGCGTGACGACCTCTGAGCTCTATGAAGGAGCTGAGCTCGTCTCCCTGAGTTAAAATAAAGTCTATTGATTAAGAGAACCTCTCTGGAGCGGCTGCACTGGAAACCAGCTGCTTTAACTGGTCGTCATCGCTCCACCCAATTAAGTCTACGACCACCACCATCCAAGAAAAAGTAGCGTTCATCCACAATATAAAGTTATAGAATCTGTGCCAACGTGCACGGAAGACACAATTATATATATATATATATTTTCAAATTGCAATAATTTAAAGAAAACGTGTGGAAATCATCTTTAAAGCCGTATCAGGTGCAGGTACACAGCCCGTTCCTGTCCGCCATTAGAGAGACCTGCATCAAGTGTGAATTCATAAAGCAGTTTATACCAGTTTAAATATTTATATTTTTGCTTCAAAGTCATTTATTTCGTACGCTGGCGTTCCACAGAGAAGATCCTCTCTGACCCTGCATGTCAGTATTCTGTGGACTCATATAGTCGGTGGGTGTTGTGGGTGTTTTGGTGCGTGTGTGTCGTGCAAAACAGCACACTCGTGATGCTCGAAGCACTTCAGTGGTTTGAATCATTAGAGATGCTGCCGCGCAGAATCAGAGGAAAAAGTCATCCTGAACTCAACTGGAGGACAGTCCACGCCTCAGCTCCTATCAGTGTGTGTTCTCATACTTTCACATCCACGGTTACTCGTTATTATTCCACCCTCTTTACTCGCCGTTGCTTCACTTCTAACTAAACAGCTTGTGCAACCTGACATGTTATGCCTGAAGGATTTGAGTGTCAATCGATGCATTAAAACATGTATTGGGAATGTAACGGGAACTGGCGATGGCGGCCATCTTGCCATCTCGGTCGTCTAAACCTGTGAGACAAGTCTGCAAGTTTTATGAATGATTGTCTTTCGAACGTGTCACGCGTCTTAAGTAGACATTTATGCAAATGTTGATACCCGGCATGCCCCAATCCGAGCAGGTTTCGGCATAAAGTTTATAACTTTTTCCACTTTTGAACCGAACTACACATTTTTTGGACTGACGGCCAAAGCTTTGTTTTCTTGTGGTTCTTTAGGTCATTATCTTTACAAACAGGGGTATCACAACTCTGCAGGTTGTTGTTTTGGCTTTGAAGCACAGAGTTTGAAAAACTCGGGGGGCGGCTCGAAAAGGCATTTTTGTGAAATCATCTTGCTCGATCATGCTGGATGTTCATATTTATGATCAAAATGTAATTAATTTTTTTTCTTCACAAATACATTCTGAAAAAATAAATAAATAACACAAGTATTAGAACTCATTTGGGGTTCATATCACGACTCTCAGATTACCTCAACTGCACAAGGCAAGAAGTATACCATCCCTCCATGCCAAGCGGTATAAGATATCACTGTTTAAGACTTTTCAAGGATGAGGGTGAAAGGAAAGCTTAAAAACAGTTAAAAAAAATACTGTTGTCCTCTAAATATGTATGATATTTCATGGCCTGCGACTCTTGGGTGAACTTTACCCAAATCAAGACTCTGGTGTGGATGATGGGAGGAAGGTTCAGGATAAGTGCAAGACGTCGTGAGCGCTTCTGTTGACTTGGGGACTTGGATATGCAATTAGTGAAGTAACACGTCGTGTCTCTGGCTCTGCTCCTTCTTCGCAAAGAATAAATGGCCTCTTACAAAATCCAAACGCAGGTATTGAAGCGGTCACGCTAACTTCTCCTCCCTCTAACCGTGTGCACGATGAGTCAACCGGGTGCAACACTCTCCGGGAGGAGGCAGAGGAACAAAGGGACGTCAAGCGAGTTGAATCAGAGTTCAAGAGTAAAGGAGATTGAGACAGCGCAGCCGGTTAAATGGCCCCAGCAAACAGGATGAGCAATGTACACTTATCTAATATTGATGTCACACTTTACATCAAATATGAAAGCAGAGAGCGCTCCTTCCTCCTACCCGGCTGAGGTTTACCTCTACTGTACAGTCTCATCCAGCAACGCCACGCTTTGAACTGTGCTGTTCCTTTATCGTCAATATCGTACAGCTAAATGTAAAGTTACGCAATATAATGTCCGCATTATGTCATATTTGACTTCTCTTAGTTCATCAACGTTGTGTCGCGCATTGGGAGGCAACGTTGGGATTCATCCTGAGTGCAACACAAATGAATGATGTGTAACTTTTCCACCCCCAAAAAGTTTTTTTGCCAAACTTTACTGGCAGATCCTGTCAATACTCACATGGTTGTTTATGCCACATTCACGCATGCGGAAGAAAACAACTCATTGCTTTGTGGGCGCAGTTTCATTGTGCAACCTCTAAATCTATGGGAGTCTTATCATGAATTTAAAGAATTGTTGGCCTGTTGAGTTGGAGCACTCGAGGTGCTCTGTGGAGAGCCGTGCACACGCCGCCGCGTCCCTCTCCGGGGGTTTTGGCGGCGCCATGCACGGATGACTCGGCTCCAGACAAACATCTCAAGGAGGCAGTGCAGGAGATAATTGACAGCTCTCTCAGTCATCGGCAATACACACTTTCCTACACTTGATTGGACAAATGCATCACTTACTCGGCAGTCACTGTTTTGACTCTAGTTTCCCAAATACATCCGAGTATATTCTCCCCAAACGCAATACATTTGAATTGTTTCAGCTCAGAACTGGGCTCTAATATAACTGATCGCTTGCCATACGCAAAGATTTTAAGTGTCGGGTCATTGTTAAGCTAGAGCCAACAGGGAATTAGCTTAGCTTAACTTGAAAACTGGCTGATGGAACTAGGTGGAGCGCCTTTGATTGACAAGATTTCAGAAAAACATAATTTTTGTATAATTTTTATGTCAATGTATTAATAAATTCCTTTTATTTCCGACTCATGAGTTCATACAGCAACAAACACAAATACAACAACCTATAAAATGCAATAAAATACAAGGCAAAACTACGCAAAGAATTTAAGTGTGTCGGGTCATTATTAAGCTAGAGCTAGCAGGTAATTAGCTTAGCTTAAAAACTGAAAATCAGTGAGCCACGGCTCCATCAAAAGTTGGCAGACTGACAAAGGTTAAGATCAGGACCCCAATGTGGAACTACTTGCTAAGCTATTTTATACTTTTTAACTCCTTTTCTCAAGTCGATTGGCGGTACCATCAATCTCTCTGAAAGCCTCAAACTTGCGTTAGCATGCTGTGCGTGAGAACGTGTGCCGTTTCATCCTCCAGGTCCAGCTGAAGTCCAGCTGTTCTGCACTGGGGGTCATGTGGTCTTGCTCACATTAGCCGCCATTATTCCAACGCACAACACTGCGCGGCTCTGCGCCGCCGGGCGGAGACGGCGGTAATTGCGCATCGGGGCTTTGAAAATGAAGCGCATCGGCGCGGCGATGGAGAGTTCAACTGTTGTAAAGTTCAAGTGAGACAATTAAGAGCCGTTTGCTCCTGAACGATGTGCTGCTGCACAAAGATAACGTATTCATTCATCCTGCTGAGGGAGAGCGGGAAGAGGAGGGATGGACCGCTCGCTTACCCGGAGTTACAGTCTCTCTCTCTTAGTACAGACTCTCTCTCTCGCTCTCTCTCTCTCTCTCTCTCTCTCTTTCTCTCTCTCTCTCTCTCTCTCTCTCTCTCTCTCTCTCTCTCTCTCTCTCTCTCTCTCTCTCTATCTATCTTGGTACAGACTTTCTCTCTCTCTCTCTTAGTACAGACTCTCTCTCTCTCTCTCTCTCTCTCTCTCTCTCTTGGTATAGACTTTCTCTCTCTCTCTTAGTACAGACTCTCTCTCTCTCCTCTCTCTCTCTCTCTCTCTCTCTCTCTCTCTCTCTCTCTCTCTCTCATTCTCTCTCTCTTTAAGTACAGACTCTCTCTCTCTCTCTCTCTCCTTCAGTCCTACCGAATAGCCATCCTCTCTCTCTCTCTCTCTCTCTCTCTCTCTCTCTCTCTCTCTCTCTCTCTCTCTCTCTCTCTCTCTCTCTCTCTCCTTCAGTCCTACCGAATAGCCATCCTCTCTCTCTCTCTCTCTCTCTCTCTCTCTCTCTCTCTCTCTCTCTCTCTCTCTCTCTCTCTCTCTCTCTGTCATTCTCTCTCTCTCTTTAAGTACAGACTCTCTCTCTCTTAATATTTTCCTTTCTCCTCCCCTTTTTTATCCCCCCCCCCCCCCCGCCCCCCCTGCTCTCCCCACCGCTCCCTCGCTCACAGGTTGTCAGTTAAAGGTGAAGATCTTCTTTAGAGTGCTTGGCTCTGCTTTTCTCCTCCTTTCAGGTTTCTTCCTCTTCTTCTTCTTCTTCTTCTTCACCCCTCCGTCTCCTAACTATAGAATTTTCCTCATGAGCTCTGGCGGTGGCATTTCTGATTGGGCTGATATGCGGGAAGCAGATCTTTGCAGTGAGTGACCTTTGTGGGTTTCTAAAGCTCATTATTCCTCATTGGACTCAGTCGCGGCGCTGTGGGGTGTGGCACAAACCTAGTGACAGCTGCTGCTGGGCCATCGCACGTCTTTTTTTCATCCTCCTCCTCCTCTTCCTCCTACTCCTTCTGACCTTTTTTTCCCAGTAATTTCACCAATTTTCTCAGTATTTCCGTCCCATTAAACCCATTCTGCCTTTTTATTCTGTTCTCACCTGTCTCTGAGCTCGGGTAATAACTCAAAACGGTTGACATAATCACGCATTTCACTTGAGACATTCACATTTGCTTTTTTTCCTTCATATTTGTAAGATGTGCAACCCGATTGCGTTTAGAAAGGTCCCCACTAAACATGTCTTGGAACACGGTGTTTTTGAACCCTATATTCCAATCAACTTTAAACTGTTGAGCAGGAAAACATCTTTTCCGACACCAATATTATGATTTGGCTGACTTATTTCAATAACTAATGCCTCAGTTTACATGTCCACATGTAGATTTATATGCAGGGAGGGTGCTTATCACTCAACTTGATCTGGCCGTGTGGTTGCAGTCCTCCTCCCTGTGTGCAGGAGTGCAGCATCTCCAAAAAGGCATATATGAAAAATAAAATGTTGTGTGCAGTGACAGGAGCGTAACCGTTTGTCAAGTCGTTAAGTGTGTGTTTTGAATCACAATTAACTAACTGCATTATGAGTGTGCATGCACGACGTACCCTTGGCTGTCCTTCTGGTCTCTATCGACTCACTGACAGTCTTAATAGGAGGCGCGCTTTCTCCAAAAAATAGATACAAGCTCAGCAGGCAAATGCACATGATATTTTATCTGAAGTGATTGAACGAGGTGGAGCGCCTTCAATGTATTAATATCTTCCTTTTGTGACAGACTCATGAGTTCATATAGCAACACAAACAAATATAACAACGACATATGAAATGCAACACAATACGAGGACTCAGGGATAATCATTACAGTCAAAAAGTCACTGGTGGTTAAAAATATACAGAAAAAGGAGAATACCTCGTATCAGAGTGTGTTGGCTCAGTTTAGGCTTTTAAAATGACATTTTCTGAGTCATTTATTCATCATTTAAATGTGTGTATAAAATTCCTGAACACAGCATGGAAGGTGGGAACAAAGTGGGAGTCACACACACATGACGTGCGCTTGTCCGTCTGGGAAACATGAGCAAGATTCTGAAAGCAACGTTAAATAAATGTATTGAGATTTTAAAATTTAAAAAAATTATTTAATCAAATCTTGAGCTGTGATGTCAATAAATGTAACTCAACAGACAAGCCAGGTAACACAGCTTTAGCTTTTTGGAAAATGTGAAAGGTGTGTGCGTGTGTGTGTGTGTGTGTGTGTGCGTGTGTGTGTGCGTGCGTGCGTGCGTGCGTGTGTGTGTCAATATCAGCAGCTTTTGTATACTTCACATTGTTTAATCTGATCTGCAGAAGACAAATAAACTCAGTGGTGAGTGTTGACTTGAGTGCACTGATAATGAGACAAAGACAAAGAGAAGCTGCAACAATGGAAACTGATACACGATCACAACAATAGAGCTCATAACGCAACCGCTTTGAACAAATAAAAGCATTCAAGTCATCCAAAATCTTCATTTAGCGCTCGCTGTGTTATTGCTTAGCTCCTAGCTTAGCAGTAAAGACAATTTAGCTTCTGAGGCAACATGCTAGTTAACTAAATCTACTTCACAGAGCTACATATGAATATGAAATATAATTACTTTTATTTCGCAAGAAGGGTTTTCACTCACCGACGGTCTCGTTCAAAACGACGACTTTCATGGCCTCGTTACTCAAGCAGCCGGGGTTCGACTGGGTTTTTACACGCGGTGGACATTAATGAGCAGAAAACTATCACTCGTTGACATGTATGACATTCTGAGATGTGCGTGGCGTGTGTTCCCCCCATGGCGCTGACACATCACGTAGTTAGTCGAGGATCCGCTCACTGACGCTGACATTTCAAAGCTTATTTAAACGCCGTCACTGGACAGTAATACACTGCATGTACTCACTGGCTCTGGGATGTTTACATCACATTGTGGGACCGGGACATATCCCATATGGGCATGTCTGTAAACATCATTGTATTGCGGGGGAATTAAAGCCGCATGGCACATTTGTTCCTGTCGGCAGTGAGTGACCTCACTAAGCGCGTCCTTTATATTCTACATAAGGTCAACCGGTATTCTGTGATGCCGAATCACATTATCCAATGTTTTTTTTTTTGCGTATTCTCCCAAAGTGATCAAAGGGCTCGGGATGCCAAAAAAAAAAAGGTCAACGCGACGGCCGTCGGGGGGATAAATAATATATACGTTGTGTTCAGAGGGTAAGTGCAGTCACTTTGGGCGGACGCGCGCTGATTAAATTTTCATGCAGTTTGAACGGACACCTCTCGGATCCTCGCACCCGGTGGTTGAGATGCGGGTTTTTAATAAAGAAGCTCTTTCCAGTGGAATCAATAACGGCCTCTACAGTCACACACACACACACACACACACACACGACGCAGCCAAGCACCTGGGAGGGGGGATGAGGAGGTTTTCCCACCGCAGGAAGCAGCAGCTCGCCTCTCTCTCCTCGACGTGCTCGGCAGATTCTGGCATGTAAGTACAGCGCGGCTGTAATTGCAAGTCATTGAGATTCATTAGTCGGTTTCCTTCCACAACAGCAGAATCCATACACAAGTGCCCTTTTGGTGATGGCACATCCTTCCACACACACACAGACACACACACACTCATATGTTTAGAGATGTTTCCCACTGTCCAATTCTCTCTTTCTTGAACAAGTCAGCATTGATTTTTGACAGAATCGCCAGTAGGATTAGTCGGTAACTAACTACACACTGTTGAGGGAAAGAAAAACAACAACACAATTAACTGGGAGGCACCATTAACTTAAAAGTAGATGATACTTAGGATCACCAGCTAATTCGTCTCGATTGCAACCAGGATGCATGTGCAATCGATGGTGGATTAGCACTTGTTGCAGCTGCACGCGAGTCAGAGCGTCACAGCGGCGTGAACAGCGGACTCTATGCGAAATAATCAATCACACTACAAGTCATTCACTCCCATTTATACCCCGATGGCACGGCATATGTACGCAATTTAGGGTTGTAAGTGTCTTGCCCAAGGACACATCGACAAGGACGAGTGGTTCTCAAATGGGGGGTACTTGAAGGCACCCCAGGGGGTACTGGAGATTAAAAAAGACACCATTAAAATGAGCATGAATTCAAAAATCCTCTAAAAAATTGTTAATTAGTAAATATTCAATACAGGATAAGAGCATTAAATCAGACACTGATGACACTGCGCTGTGTATTATCAGGTTTTTTCAACCAAAAATGCTCTGCACTGCTCAGGAGGTTCATTACTGGAAGACAAAAAAAGGTTGAGAACCACTTGACTAGAGGACCCGGGAATCGAACAGCCGATCATCTGATTGAGGGACTCGCTCTGTCTTTACAGCTCCGGTGATTCTTCGTGTGAAGGAAAACCATAATTTTCCTGGAATCTTTAAGTAAAGAGGAACAAATGAACCACCAAGGCACGGTTGAAGCAGCATAACAGTTATGTATCTGGGACGTTGCAGGAGGTGAAAACTACGACATCTTGCTGCCTCGCCTCTAAGCACGCAGCCACGTAACCGTAATGTAGACACATAATTAGATCTGAAGTGCGACGTTGAGATGTGGGACATGAAATTGCTTCACGTGAACAGCTTACAGCAGCTGACTCGTCGCCCTGTTTCCACCCGTCTGTGCCATCAATACTAGATAAATGATTAGGGCCATTTGCTGCTGGCAAATCCAATTTGTTTCTCAAATTTGACCTTTAGGACGGACCGTCCACACTGTAATTTCCCGGCGGTGAAGTGGACTTGTGTGTCAACGCATCATCGCCATTTGTTGCTGTGGTAACCGGACTCAAACGTGCTAAATTAAAGTGTTTTTTTAAGGTTTTTGTGTGTACATGAAATAGCACTTGTGTTCATATATATATATAAACGTTAAGATATATATCTTGACATTTTTTTCTTTTAGAAAGAACAATATCTTGTTATGCTACTGTATGTAATTTGGAACGTAAATCCATAGGTTGCCAGATGACTCCATCGGGCCAAACATGGCGGCAATGATATTTGAAGGAACCGTAAGCTCCACAGTCGTTGATCGGCTTTGATTGTTTGCCTCCCTTTTCTACCGTTTGACGAATTACCCATCAGCCTCAGTTGTCCATTGTGTTTGGTGCTCATGAGTAAATGACGGTATGCTAACACGGTAAACTAAGATGGCGACGATGGTCAACACCCGGTAAACATGAGCATGTTAGCATTACCATGCTAGCACGCTGACGAAAACATGTGGACTCTTGTTGTTGTCTCATTAAAATACAAATGTTCTCTTGTGCCAATCGTCATTTTTGTCCGTCAGCCAGGTGACCTTAGATGGCGACACACACGGTAAACATTAGCATGTTAGCATTACCATGCTAGCACACGCACGTAAACATGTAGACTCTTGTTGTTTTGTCGTTAAAATACATTTTTCTCTTCCACCAATCCTCATCTCTGTCCGTCAGCCATTCAGACAGTCTTTGCTTATTTGCAGACATCTAGCAAATACTCCATGAGCTATTTTCAATTCAGGGCACAACAGAGAGGCTCTCATGCTAAGAGGCGAGGGCAAAACAAACAGTCCAGATTTGGTAAGGGGGTTATTTCGGTGAGAGCGGGGGAGAATCTGGACCCACATCAGCAATAAAGTACACCAGGGGTACGATAGTTAATCACTCGGTCTTCAGAGTACTTGTGCAGACCGCTGTGTTGTTTCTGTGTGTACTCTGGACTGGCAGCGCAGACGGCGGATGTGAGGAAATAAAGATGAGAAAGGACGGAGACTCAGAAGTGAAAACAGAAGCGGCGCTGGAGATGGACGGAGCGAGCCAGGATGAGCACACAAAGAAAGAGAAAAAAAGAGATGAAGGCATGAAGACAAAGCGGGAGAGACGAGCTACGAGAGGCAGAGCTTTGGATTCTGTGCTTCATTTATTGCACACCCCTGCACATTTCTCTAATGGCCGCCGAGTCATTTTGAGATGCAGTCTAACAAACAGAAATTACATGGGGCTTCTGCGGATTACCTCGAGTAGTCTGGTCCATTTAGGAGGCTGTTTGGGCTGTACGCTCTGTGCCTTACTCCTGCGCGTCTCCAAAAGATAAATTGCACTGTTTGGGGCCTTTCTCTGCACTCTCTGGATCATATTTCATGCCACACAGCACCAGGAGGGCTGGTAGGTGAGGAGGAGGAGGCGTAAGAGAAATATGAGAAGGAGAAGACAGAGGCAGAATGGAAAGAGGAAGGAATGACCTTAACACACGGGACGTTGACCTGGAGTTGGAGTTAGAGGTCATTTGCTGACGTTGACATTTGTCCTTAACCAGAAAGTCCGGCCAGTTGACATGCAAATTTAATTAGGTTGGTCATATTATATATGTGATATTTGGTCTCTGCAATCAACCCAACTGTGAAGCACCCTCGGAGCAACTCGGGGTTCAGTGCCTTGCTCAGGGACACTTTGACACGCGAACAACCGGAATCGAACCGTGAATCTTCGCGGGCAAAAGATGACCGCGCGCTACCCGAGAGCCACAGTCGCCGCCATCGTATATACATCCCACTGGTGAGTGGTTTACATATACGAACATATTAATTCAGCAGGGATTGAATAATAAAGATGACCTATAAAAAGTATACATTTAATGCCGCTGTTGTTTTATATTTATAGGTTACGTTTACCTCGCCAAGATGAGAGCTTAATGAACAGCCTCGAGTGGGCGGGTATTAGATGCGAGCAGACTGTTGGCTGTGGCTCACCGCTGCCTTTCTTTTGCAAGATGGCTCCATTTGGTGTGGGATGATGGAATCACGTCTGCTATTTATGATCACCAATAAAAAAAAAACACACACACACATCTAATTTATGTTTCCTCTGACTAGAGCCAACCAATTTTATTTTCATTAGCAAACAAAATGTGCTGGTTGCCTTCACCCGTGTCGGTGTGAAAAAACACCACAGTCCTTCAAAAATCTGAAAAAAAAAACGCAAAACTAAAAGTCATTTATTAAAAAGCTCCGGCCTCAATCACGGGAGTTTTGATGGCGGCACGTCAGCAGATGTGACTTTATAGTTAATCTTCAGTCACTAATGCAGAGTTGGCCTCAGATAGGTATATTTTGTGTTATTTTGTGTTATAGCTGCCCAGGGACTAAAGGCAAGAAATAGCAAATGGCAAAAACATTGCATCCGTCTTTATTTCATAAGAAACACACACACACGCACGTAAATACCTCTTTAAGAACATATTCAGATAAACCCGGTATGAGAAAAATATGCTGAAACGTGCCCTTACTTCAAAACGCCTTATTGTCTGCCGAGTAAAAATGTTTAATTCCACGTAGGGCGCACATATATTTGGTGCCACTTTCATTTGTCAGCCTCCTCGCTCACTAACCGAGGCCTGCTGCGCAGTCACTTAGACAAAAATGTCTGCTTATAATACACAGCGAGAGGGCCAACATGGCCGCGGGCTCAGCCATTCCTCTCTTTTATGTCTTTTGAACGCCTGAATTTAAAACTGATATGTTTGACTCCGCTGGCAGCGAATGAAAAGAAGAGACAATTCACTCACACGTGTGACCCCTAACGCCGTAGATGCGAGCAACAATTTCACTTTTTGAAGATAGCAGGATGAGAAAAAGAGCAGTTTGTGAGCGGAAGAAAAATACAAATTCAGATAGTTCAGAGAGGAACTAAGAGAGATGAACTAAGGGTGCAAGGAGATAGAGAAAGGAAGAAAAAAATGTCTGTGAAGATGCAAATGTCCCGCGCCGATAAGCGGGAAGCCAAATCTCAGGCGACGTGGAGGAGGAGGTCCTTCAGCCGCGCGCCTTATCTGCCGAACGACTCCTCTTCAGCCTGATTGAATCACTAAGCTCCTGTTCGGAAAGCATAACAAGGCCCGAAAAAAACGAGACGCGGAGCCCGAGGAGACGGACCAACCTGAGGAAACACCGCGGGGGCATTGAGCTTCAAGAGGTATCGGCAGAGAGACGGGAGAAGGGGAGTGAACGGATCAAAGTGATTGGCAACACACTGGGAGCAAAAGGGGTACAGCTGGTGACTATTGCAAGCAAATGACACGAAGAAAAAGCAGGAAAGACAATATTCACAGCGGAGGTGGCGCAGAAACCCCTCTTCCTGTTGGAATATGGATAAGTGAAGGTGAACACTGAGTCGTTTGTTATGCAAATTTCCCCAAGGAGAGTCCCCAGCATGCCTGAACTCTCCCTTACCCGCCACTGCCCGCCACTGATTTTTCTCATTTAGACCTCCACCAAGTAATTAGAGTTCATTATGAGCATTCTTGATGCAATTACTTAGCAAATGGAATCTAATTAAAAACCCGCCGTCAACTGGCCTCGTTGTTTTTGCTCCTCGCCGTTCATACCTGTTGGTAATCAAAAACGTCTAGTGGATAAATATAAAAGGGGAGGATATTGGCAACTACGTGACATTTCCATTGTTTTTTGGTGATAACTATAATGGAGTATTGTGACTCCCCGATGACACGTTACAATACGCATGTCCAGGTTATTCCACTCAGGAAAAGGCAGCCAACCATGTTTGGTTTCCTCCGAGTCGATGGATGGGTCAATGGACTCTTTTTTTTTAATACACTTGTACTATTTAAAGCTAGTTATCCGTTCTGCCACTGAGCCATAATGTTCCATTGGGTCACTGTATTTAATGGAAACTCTCTCTCTCTCTCTCTCTCTCTCTCTCTCTCTCTCTCTCTCTCTCTCTCTCTCTCTCTCTCTCTCTCTCTCTCTCTCTCTCTCTCTCTCTCGTGACTGTAATGCAGACGGTGTTTTTCAGGGTTAAATTGAATATAGTTAGTGGGTGATTATTACAAAAATAAATATCTGGAGCCATATTCAGGTCAAAGGTTTTGTTCATTTGAAAAAAAGATTTGAACCAGAAAAATCAAGTTGTGGTTGTTGAACTGAAAGTTTCGTTAAAAAAAAACATAATTGGAGGTTAAATTAAAAAAAAAATATATATATATTTATATATATATATATATAATTTTTTTTTCAGTTTTCAGTAGCAGATTTAATATTTTCAACTTTTACACTTTCTTTTTTACAGTTTCAAAAATTATTTTTTTCAAATTTTTGTTTAGATTCTGACAGAATCTTGACAGCGTAACAAAGAAGGCTGAGGACCGGCCTCAACCACGCTGCCTTATATGTATATGTATATATACATGTATATGCATATGTATAAAAAGACCGAACATTGCAAGCCGAGTATTTAAAGTACATTATTCAAACAGCCCTCATACAGGAACGATTATTCCTCAAGCTTATTGATCCATATAAGTTTGATCCATATAAGCGGTTCATCACTGTCGTTACAACTGAGAGTTAAAAAAAACAAAACATGGTCCGACATGCTGGCTGTGCATCTAAATTACGAGTGGTACACAGATTGGTACAAGAGTGCGATAAGGGATTTACTACCATTGGAAAACATTGCCAGTGGCGTATTACTGAGATAGCTGAATAAGAAATAAAAACAAGAAGAGTGGCATACGGTCCGAAAGGACTGTGACTATGGGCTTACATCATGTTTTTTTTCTTCTTTTTTCCCCCCAGAGCCCGACGCATAACAGCAATGTTTGATCTAAAGGCTTAAGCTATTCCTTGTTGGGAGATAAGGAGCCATGTGGTGATGCATGTTTATAACCTTTGATTTGAGCATATTCACATTCAGGAGCATTACTACAAAGCCAGCCGTGCCAGACGCATTGACTTTCCTTGCAGGTTATGCAGCTCTTTAATATGACCAGACATGAATCATTAAAGGACTATGGATTTATACAAAGCAGCATTTTTAAAAGCTCATAAAAAGAGGCTTAATATGACATTCATAATAAGACAAGAGAAGCAAATATTTTTCATTTTCTTTCTTAAAATAACTCTGTGTACGCACGCATGCTGTATCGCAGGTTACACATCGCAAAATGATCATTGAAGAAATGTAAGAAAAGTCCTCTGAAGGAGACCATGAGATATATGATGTGATACTGGAAAGATCCTCACATTTACAGCCTCCAATAGAGGATGTGTTGAGAAGTGTTGTCTTCTGTATTCAAGGCTTCTGCAGAGGAACAAAAGATGCAATTCTGGAATTGATAAAACTGGAGGAATCAGCATTTTTTCGTCATGCTGTAAATTTTTCCCTTCATTGTGTTTCTCATTGGTCCCCGTTTGTCCGTGCGTGTGTGTGTGAGAGAATGTGTCTCTGCCTGCTCTTTATTCCCTGTTCTCGTACCAGAAGTTCTCACTTGTGGTACGAAAGTGACGACTGAAACGGGTTCCCGGCTAATTTTTGGCGTGTGACTTTGTTTAATAGGTCTTTACCTCCGCCTCCGGTTCACTGCCTCACTCGGGAGCCCTTGTGGCCTGCCTGCTAGCCACCTGCCTGCTAGCCGCCTGCCTGCTAGCCGCCTGCCTGCTAGCCTGCTAGCCGCCTGCCCGCTAGCCGCCTGTCCGCTAGCCGCCTGCCTTGCTAGCAGCACCACCTCACCAGCTCACACGGCCTGTCTCCAGCTCTCAGCTCACTGTCCAGCTCTCATTCGACACCAACATAATATATATATATATATATATATATATATATATATATATATATATATATATATATATATATATATATATATATAGCAAGGGAGTCATTTATTGTGACTTAACCTCCATTTATGTTCTCATTATAACAATGATTAGTATTACTGATATTACTAAGATCACTAATTCTTTCTATTTCTATATAATTCTATGGATAAATACAAAAAACCTAAATGATTCAGCTGTATCATGTGACATATGTAACATTAAAGCAACTATGGCTGACATATACGCCGGTACGAATGTATACTTTGTAAGTTAAGCTACTGTCAAAAAATAAATAATAAAAAAAGAATTACAAAAAAAGAACACTATAAATATCTGACTGCTTATTTGGCTGTACATGCTTTTCAAAAACATGTTAACAAGCTGCAGTTTTAGAGCACTCTAAAGATTAGCCTGCAGCTAAAGTTCACACCCCCACTAACGAAGTGAGTCAACAGCCCATCGTTCACTCGTTGCCGGTTGCCTTTGGTTCCTGTTTTCGGCAGCGGAGCCAATTACGTCTTTGCAACAATGAGCCCTGACCCCAAGCGCCCTATAAACACAACTAATTTACAAATGGGTGGGGGGGTTTCAATCACATCACTGGCATTGTTATACAATCATATTTATGATGCTCATGTCAGGATGCAGAAACATTGCCATAAGACAGCAACATTACGTAATCTTGACCACAAAGGTCCCACGGCATTAACACAGTGTAATATTTAACCCAAACCATGATCTTACCCAAACCTTGACCAAGTGGTAGACGTGTGCACAGCAGTGCTTCTCTCCAACGGCAGGCTGGTGCAGAATACAGCAGAATAAATCAATACTCCAGCTCACACCTGGATATTAGGATAGACACCCTTTTATAATCAGGTGCTGATTAGCACGCATCTGATTATTAAAAAAAAAAAAAAGAGGCACATCTGGAACAAAGTGAATCTGATGAGACGTCTTGCATCTTTAATTTTCATGAAACCAAGCATGACACACCCGTATTCAACAATGAAATACATCCGTATTCAACAAATGAGATGGTGGAGCGTTAAGTACCACCGAACAAGACTTTATTTTTTAACTAACGCGTCATTAAAATCTTTTCATAAATATGATATTTTACTAATACATGTCCTCTACTAGGTGCTATGCTATGACTTGTTGGCATTTGTTATTATAAATGAAGATGGATGACATTGTGAGTACCGTTCCAAGCCGCTACTACCGTTGGTGAGTGTTTTTCCGCTAGCTCCCAGCTGTAGCTAGCTAGCGCTGCTGCTAGTTCCCCGATAGCTCCCGCTAGTTCCTAGAGAACCACCGAAGGTAGCGGGACCAGCACCAGCTCGACGCCCGACTCGGACAGCGGGGAGCTAGTAACAGTGGGGTGCTAGCAGCGGCCGGGAGCTAGCAGCAGTGCTAGCTTGCTACAGCGGGGGACACCCACCGAAAGGTAGGAGTACTGCAGACATTTCTACAGCTGCAGAATTATACATATAAATAAAAAATCCAGTTCTTTTATACCTGCCATGAATCGGCTGGTCATTTTTAAAGCTCAAGCATAAATGAAAATATGTGTTCAATGCAAAGAGCGCACACACTTTGCGCGCAAGTTCTTGGTGAATCCACTGCTTTCCAATCATGTGTGCTGGGTTATTTTAAAGGGGAAAGTGAAGTTTGAGCAACGTTTCCCCAATTGTTCATCCTTGTTAACAGCGGGTACAACCTGCTGTGTGATGAATACACTGACAGTGGAGATGGAGATGGGGGGGGGTGCACTTGATAATGAGGCATCGCTTCAGACAGCTACAGGCCTGGTGCACTTTAAAAACCAAGTGAGAGAAGAGGAGGGTTAGAGAGTATGAAATGGAACATGACAAGACTGTTGGATCTCCACTTATTCTCTCCAGCTGAGCTGCAGTTTGATCACAGCGCTGGGACTAATTTCTTGGCAGTTTTCAGGCAGTCTGCCTTTGTAGGCGGGCAAAGGTTTAGATGGAATAACTTGAACATATTTCCCACCAGTCCCGGGGCTTGAGAAGTGGGACAGTGGGGATTTCTAATTTAGTCAATTACAGTGTGTGTGTGTGTGTGTGTGTGTGTGTGTGTGTGTGTGTGAAGGACAGCTGAACGCTCATGTTTTACATCAGAAAAGGGACGTATGAGCGTATGTTTGATGGAGCGCTTTCTGGGTACCAACATGGTCTGGTTCTGCTTCACCATCTACATGCGTGTGACTCTCATCATCCATGTAGCCCAAGCAGTCGATAGAGTCACATTTTTGGGCCCCTCAACGGCAATATGAGATAATACTTGTGGCATTGTGTTGTTTCTAAAGCCATACCAGCCCTGCGATGAGAGATGCTTCCTCTCGGCCTACAGGGAACCCTAAGACGCTCACTAATGGATTGTAATGAGCTTAATTCGCTCCGGGATGAGTGATAAGACTGTGAGAGCACTGAGGCACGTCTTAAGCCTCCAATTTACCCACATTTAATATTAAGGAAAGAAGAAAGGGAAAGGCGTGAGAGTGAAGTTCATTAAACGTGTTTGTGCATACTTGTCAAATGCATTGAATGTGTTGCAACGCTGTTGCGTTGTTCATTCTGGTCACGTGACATCTATTGTTTCTGTCCAGCCTGGGAGAGGGATCCCCCTCCCGAAGCTTTCTTCCTGTTAAAAGATTTTTTTCCTGAACCGATGCGAGGTCCCGGGACAGATTGTAAAAAAGCTCTCCGAGGCAAATTTGTCATTTGTGATTTTTTTTTTTTTCGGCTCCACAAAATAAATTGAATTGAAAATACGGGATCACTTTTCAGCGGTGAATTGTCTCTTGCCCAACAAACAGAACCGGGACAGACGTTTCTCCGAGTGCAAGCAGACAAAATCCGGCTGCCCTGAAGCGTCGCCAGAGCCCCGATACCACTTCGACCCGCCCTGGAATACAGATCTGCTGCTGCAGCAGAGAAAGAAAAGTCACATTGGTAAGCTAAGCACAACCGTCACAAGGAAAATAAAATGGCTGTAAATAAGGCAGTGAATTGAAATAAGAAAATGATTCACCTCAGCTTTTTTTTTTTGCATTGGGCTCTTCCAGAGCTCGTAAATGTGCCGTGAAGTGAGGAGCAAGTGTTTATTTATATAATAGTTGTAGTCTATGTGTAGCCCACTTGTTGATATTGGCAATCCAGGAATGGTTCATTTGCAAAAGCCAAATATCTTGACGCATGAGTAAAGTGAACTTCATCCGAGGAAATGGAATGAAAGCATTTCTTACGACTGCAGACTCGACAATGTTGCGCAAACCTGGCATAACTCGACGGATCCTTTTTAGCTAACTACTAAATGCATGTTTGTACCCACCTGCTGGAGACTTAACAGAAATGTGTGTGTTTGTGTGTAGCCCAGATTGGGTTTGACCTGGCACCTTTGTGTGCTTTTATCATCTGGATGTAATGGGCCCCTGCAAAGCATGAGCTGTTATCACTGTGGGTTCACAAAGTGTAATCCTGTTTGGGGTTCAGAGCATGATCCCATTGATATGGCGAACACGTACATCTGTGAGTATACCGAACAACTGAGAGGGAATGGGACCACGACGTATACGGTAAGTTTGTCTTGTCGAGGCGCAGAAGAGATCTGAACACAGTGGAGCGTGTTCATTAACGTCAGCTCGTCACCTGTAGCCAGTGAGGAACCTGTGGATCAGGCCCTGATTTCACCCTGTAACCTGTCTCCCCCTCCATCTTCAGAGTGTAATTATTTTTCCTCTTATCCTTCATATTACATGCAGAGACACGCCCACACTCACACGGCGCTTCAATGGTGTTAAGCCTCCAAGTGGGCGAACACAATGTGCTTTTCTGATCTAATTAATGCCCCAATTAAGAAAAAGGAAAACTGTCTTCCCGAGGGCAGCTTTGCACAGGCTCTGCTAATTAAATCCTGGAGACATGAGTGATATGCTTCCTGATCACATGTGACAGTTAGTTTATTGGTGCAGACAGCGATAGGTAAAGGACTGCGCACTCACGTGGCTGCAGGCAGTCGGACACACACACACACACGTACACACACACACACACACACACACACACACACACACACACACACACACACACACACACACACACACACGTACACAATATAGGTGGAAGAGTGGGGGAGGCTGTGTTGGTATATATGTATATATATATATATATATATATATATATATATATATATATATATATATAAAATATATATATATATTATATATATATAGTTATATATATATGTGTATATATATTTATATGTATAGAAATAATAATAATAATACATATATACATATATATATATATATGTATATATGTATATATATATGTATATATATATATATATATATATATATATATATATATATATATATATATATATACTTGTATATAACCCTAACCCTATATATATCTATATCTATATATATATACATATACATATACATATATATATATATATAAATATATATATATATATATATATATTAATAGAAATATTTTTTATATAGAAATAAATGATGAATCAAAACACACATATATATATATTCTTTAATTTATTTTTAATTATTTATGTTTATATATATACATATTTAAAAAATACACATCTATATAAATAAATCCAAATATATATATTATATATATATATGGAAACATATATAAATAATTACATATATATATATATATATATATATATATATATATATATATATATATATATATATATATATAAAATACTAATCTTTTGCGGTGCCTTGAGAAACAAACACAACTCTCTTCCTTTGAAAGAAGACGATGAAGCGATGATCTCACACTCTCAGCCAGGAAGTGAACCGTCTGCTTTGCTCCGTACCACCAAACATTTACCGTCTGATCTGAGGCGTCCCGAAGGTTCTCCAGTGATTACAGAACAGAAAGAAAGTTTAAAAAGTGTACGAGGACAATGTCTACGAGCAACCCTCCCTCGTACCACCAGCTCTATACCGCCATCTGCTTCTGTATGTTTAACCTTCCCCTCAAATGTTAAGCAAGTCAGCCGCATCTGCTAATGTTTGTATCCAATTAACACACTTAGAATTAATTGATAAAGTCTTTTTCATTTCAACATAACTTCTAATTAAATGCCACAGCCATAGCCAAAAGGGCAGTTAATGAATTATCAGTGCTGGAGAGCCAGAAGAAAAGAGCAGCTATTCCAGCCGCAAAGACGATCTCATTCAAATTCTGTACTTCCCTCATCGCTCATTAGCATTTCAAAAGGCTCTTTGCTGTATAAATGTCTCAGGCTCGCGTTGTCTTTCAGGGCTGACGGGCTGAACAGTGACCCGTGTTGGACATGCCCGGATCTCGTTTTCTGCTCTCCTTCGCTACGATTGTGCGGAGGGCCAACGCTCAAGGCTAGAAAAGATTGATTTTTTTCTTAACCTTTTGGAAACCATCAATTTTAAGTCCCAGCATGCTCCATTCAGACAATCTTTTGGTATAAAATACGTAATTTTTCAATTTTTGAACCGAACAACACAGTTTTTTTTGACTGAAACTCCTTCCTAACAGGCCAAGGCTTTGTTTTATTGTGATTTTTGTTGTATATTCTGATTTTTAGGTCCTACTCTTTCCAAAAAGGTGTCTTATTGACGCTCCAGGAGGCATTTTTGGGGAATCTGGCTCATATCATGCTGGATGTTCATAGTTATGATCCAAATATCTTTTAAAAGTGATATTTTTGCAGATATACATTTTTTTCCCAAGACTTTGCTGAACAAATACACACAATAAACACAAGTATTGGAATTCATTTGAGGTTCCTACGACGACTCAATGCAGGGAAAAAGGAGGTCAAGAGACAAAATTGGTTCCACAGTTTTCAACGTGTTAAATAATGGGAGTATGTTTTTGTCCAATACAGCGAATGAGGCTGAAGAAAACCCTTTTTAAATAGTCGCACAATAGCCAATTCATCCATCAACAGACGAGCACAATGACGCAAATGTAAAATATTAAATAGAGCGGTGACGAGGTCGCATTGAAAGACTCCCTGGAGTTGTCTGAACAGAATATTCTCCACGGCGTCGACTACATAAAGGGATACTCCCCTGCGTTGGGTGTTTATCACGACAATACACTCAAACAACATGTTCTGCGGCTCTGTGAACGGCGAAACTCTACGTTTTCTCCGGCTTACAAACGAGATTCAAGCGACCGTTGAGTTGAATTCTGTCTCCATCACTTTGTCATTGTTCTACAGATGCTGAAATTGCGATTCATTTCTGCACAGATTCACATTTAAAAATGTCCATTTGGTGCCTCCCCTTCCCCTTTCTGCTCTCCTCTGGTCTGCGGCTGTTGCAAGCTTCCACCTTTCTACATTTGTATTCTTTTGTTGACACAATAACAACCTTAAAACACACAACTGGGTGAACGTGGAGAGAGAAATAAACACTTAGCAGGCTTTGTCCTTGCCCTTTGACCTCACCCTGGTTTATCCGACGCACACGCACACACCACACACACACACACACACACACACAACCTAGCCCACGGCTAGCAGGTTGTGTTTTTCATCTGATGCAAGAAGACGGATATGATAACAAGGTCGATCAACCTCAACCGATTATTCTCGCGCACTGATGCATTTAAACCTTTTTGGATTAGTGAGAATGTCTGCTTTTCTATCGGAGTGGCGTTCCCCTTCCAGCTCCTTATGGGAAAAAAAAAAGTCAAACTACGGTATCGGGAGTTCAATAATGCATTGTTTCAATGAAAAAAAACAAGACATGCACCCACACACAGAGGCGTGCTCGGTTAAACAATAAGACAGTGTGAAAACATAGTGATAGGGGGAAGTTGACTTCAGAGATTAGATCATTTGCCCGGGGTCAGCTCTCCGTTCGTGGTGATATATTATAATTGTTTTGCTGTGTTTTCACGCCTGGAGATTCTGCTACTTCTGCACAGTTTTTCTCCAGTTGCGCTGCACAGCTCTTCGACATATTTTTTCTTTTTCTTTCTCAGATTATGTGCGCTTGTGCTTCCGGTCATTAAACAAACAATATCTCCAACACACGATATCAAAGGCCTGGGCCAAAATAACAGCACTTCTTTCCTTTCAATGGAATTGTTCAGCGAAGCCGATTCACTCAAAGAAGGATGAAGCTCATCCGTACAACTCTTTTATTTCAGGTTCATTTTAATTAGCAAATTCACCTCTGTTCATTTGAGAGGGTCATCGTGACACTATTTGTAAAGGATGAGATGAAGATGACACACGAGATTTAACCCGGTCTCCTCACTTCTATTGCTTCAACTGCACTGCAACTTGCATTCAATTTCGTTTGCTTTTTGACTGTTTTAACCGTGTTAATGATGGTTCTTAATTGTTTTTGTATCCTGTTTTCATCTGCATTATGTTTTGATGCGTTCACTGGTTTTATGTGAAGCGCTTTGCATCACCTCGTAGTTGAACTGTGCGATACAAATTGTCTTTTCTTGTGCACTCCTTTGCTTCAGCTGAAAAGATGAGCGGCCACACCGCAAACACTGAAGGGCCGCTGAGGCCCAGCGACAGCCCGACGTGGTGCGTTTAGGGCCTTCGGCACTCTACCGATACTGAGCAGCTGCAGTTTAAACCTGTACGGATGTTTATTTGGGCTTTTAGACGGAGATACAGGCGGAAACAATAGCAATGTTAGGACGACCGAGTGGACGTAGCCATACATGAGCCAAGCCATTCATTTGCAACGTCATTTCATTTTTCGTCTCCTTCGCAAACTAAATTAAGCCCCTTATATACAACATCGGGGACTAATTGGATCAGTCCACCCCTCAAGAGGTCAGTCCCCAAAATACATACACTAAACATTTACATCATTGTACCAACCCCCGAAAATAACGGTCACAATTTACTCTTATTCATACCTCGTGAAAATGTTTATTAAACTAAACTCAGCACCCTTCACTTCGTCCCTTCCCGCTTTCTTCAGTTGGTTTCTTCCGGCACTATAAGTGGGAGTTCGGGCTCGAACACCCGAAACCCCCTGGAAAGAGGAAACAGGTAGAGTGAGGTAAGTTGTTGTACATAATATATCCCCCCAATTCTCCTGCCATCTTACATTTACCATAAGTACCGTTCAAACTATCATATTGAAATAGTCATATTGAAAAAATGAAAAAAAACAAAAACAGATAGAAGTGGTAACTTGTGGCTTAGGCCTTATGGAAATTCAGTCATATGAGCTGAGATGTGTCTGAAGTGATCACATCTGCAGGGGCACTGAGATTCAAGGATAATAAGCGAGCTATGAGATGGATTAGCTATATCAATGCCACAATATTCACCTTGTAATTGTAAGTATTTCTTTCACCGTGTATTGAATTGGTACCGAGCAACACGGCAGCAGAGTTTGCGGCCTTGGGTAGATCCACGTTTCTGGCCACATTTGCCTTATTTACGCGATGGTGTAATGTCTGATGTGCATTGTAAAATCTCCCATTAATTTAAATGGTTTACAATTGACAATGCTGATAATGCTCTACTGACCGTAAACCCTCAGCGGAGGAGCCTCACGGCCATAAAAAACGTTGGGATTGCTTTCCCGATTGAAATAAAATCAACGGTTTGCCTGTCTAACCCTGGATAGTATGAACAATATAATAAAGAAAAGACAATATTCGTCTAGAACAAATTAATTTTATATGCAATTATAAAACCTCCACGATTGTGCAAATCAATTCTCCCTATATTGCATGTTTTAACCTTGTTGAGGTTGCTTTTGTTTGTTTGTTTTGGGCTCGTTTGTTTCCACAGGTGCAGGAAGGTCTGGGCATTTGTATTCTGCTGGTGACTAGCTCAGGTACAGACAGTGAGAGAGGCCATAAATGTGCCCATAACAGACTTTATTTCATATTGTCTGCTTCCTGTCCTTTTCAGTCTTGCAGTATGTGTTTTTGTCTCCTTGTCTTGAGTGCCTCTTCAAAAAAAAAAAGACGAGGTCGCCGGCAATGAAAGAGGAAGCCAGAACTTTGAAATCAAATTTGAAGAAAAGTTGCCCTTTGCTGCGGAAACACATTTTTAGTCTGATCTCTCACTGTTCTGCTCTCTGCGCTTCATCGTCTACTCTGACTGGCGTCCCTGTGTGTGTTCGCATTACCACACACACACACACACACACACACACACACACACTCACACACTGCATCCACTTCCGAGCCCGAACGCTTGCAATGTGGAAACCCGGGGCGGCGGCGGCTCCGCCCCCGGGCTCAGCTCTGGAAGTCTGCACTAGTGCCCATCGACGACTGGAGTGAGTGTCAGGACTAACATCCTCCTACCCGCAATGTTCTCGTCATCAACTAGAACACTGACATTACAAATAGTAACGCCATCAGTAACACGGGATATATTTTACCCGATATAATGCACCTGAAAAAATATACTTATCAAAACATATTAAAATACATCAATACAAGGCAAATTTTAGCACTCTTCTTTTATTTTAATACCTTCAATAAGACACACCCACTCTTTAATAGAAGACGCCTACCTTCAATAAGACACACTTATCCTCAATAAGACACGCCCACCTCCAATAAGACACACCTACCTTTAATAAGACACACCCACCATCAATAAGACACACCTACCTTTAATAAGACACGCCTACCTTTAATAAGACACGCCCACCTTCAATAAGTCACACTTATCTTCAATAAGACACGCCCACCTTCAATAAGACACACCTACCTTCAATAAGACACGCCCACCTTAAATAAGACACGCTTACCTTTAATAAGACACGCCCACCTTCAATAAGACACACCTACCTTCAATAAGACACGCCCACCTTCAATAAGACACACCTACCTTTAATGAGACACGCCCACCTTTATTAAGACACGCCCACCTTCAATAAGACACGCCTACCTTTAATAAGACACGCCCACCTTCAATAAGACACACCTACCTTCAATAACGTCAGTGATGAAGCGACACAAGGACCCACACAACTCAGACAAAAGCAACACAATGAAAATAACGTCACCACAACAGCACAGGTAAAAATCAGCCCACTGTTGGTGTTCCAGGGTTAAAATGGATAAAAGTGGAAGAGGGGAACTTGTTGTTTTTTCTGTGCCAGAGTGCCTCTTATGGCCGGTTGCGCTCTCCCATCAGTCTCACTCGGATGGCTCCATCAGCTCCCTTTGCCGCGCTCGTCTCGTGTGCGACTTTGGAAAAAAAGGGTCGAGTCTGCAGACCTATAATGTGTCTATAATTCTGAGAGGTTGCTTCTAGGTGGGCGTTCTTCCGGCACTAGAGAGGAATAATAATGTCACCTTGGACTAATACGACTATGGATGGCTTCGCCCATCATTGTTAGAAAGTGACATTTCAGTTTACCACCTCGGTGAGTTTGAGAGAGAAGAACTGAGACTCAAAGAGCTTATTAATACCATTGGACATTAAAAAAAACAGTAAATAGCAAAAGTGGTTCAGTGAGGTAGAATACATATATATATATATATATATATATATATATATATATATATATATATATATATATATATATATATATATATATATATATATTTACTCCTAGTCTTTTACTTTTATTCAACCCTTCTAAAAATGTGATATCCATACAATCTGCTGCAAAGGATATGTCAGAAAACGTTTCTGTCAAATATCGAGCTAATATTAGCGAATGTTAAAAAAATAAATGACACTATCCTCTTTTCTTACACAAAACTACAACACAGTAAAACTACAACCACACATTTCTCAGCATTAAGATAGAACTGTTGATATTATACATTTTTTTTGCCAATAGGAAGAACTTTGCCAAGTTTAAAACCAAATGTAATGTCGCTCTTATTCATCAAACATGAAACAAAAAGATATTACGTCTGCAGTGACCTTGCAAACAACTTTTGAACATTGAAAAAAGCCTATACAATGAAAGACAAAGCACCAATAATTCACATGAATTGTAAACTAAAGACTGATCTCCTTGCACCAGCTGTGAGCTTCAAGTGCACGGCGCTGACGCGGTGACCCTGCTCTTTGTCTGAACCCACACAGCACAGATTCTTTTTTTCTTTTTTTTTTTGGAATAATAATTTGTCAGTACATCAACTTTACTGCTCGGCTCTCCGGCGGCAACGTGTCCTTGGTCGCTCTTGGTTATGCAGAGTGCAGATTGATTTTTTCATTCAGTGGGTTTTCTGCATCTACTAATGCCGTGAACAAATACCAGATTATAAATACTTACAGTAAATACTATATCAATACGTGAAAAGACCAGATTTAATGCTTGTACCCATTCGATTGCTATCATATTATTGCTGCATCTTAAAGCTCATAGAGGAGAAATCATTGAATGAAAACCGCATTGTGACTCACCTTGACGAGATAAACTCAACGTGGTGCTAGTTCTTTACCCTCAGAGCTACAGAGACCTATTTCCAATGATGGTTATTAAATCTTTTTTCCTCTCAGTAGTAGTTTTTATTTACGAGCAATATTGGTTCGTGTCCACGGCGGATTAAAGTGAAAGATTTTCATGTTTCATATTTATCAGCACATAATCGATGAAGTAGAAAGAGAATGGCGTGAGACAAAGTGCAAAGCGAATCGATGTCAGATTACAGCACACGATGTTCAGCCAAACAGCCGAAACTTCTCCTCACCTGCAGAAAAATGAATGAAAGAGGAAGATTCAAGATGTTTTTACTGTCATCTGCGCAGAATACGGACAGTTGTTCTGTACAATAAAAAGCTTATTTTGGTCAGTCCTCCAAACACAGAACTATAATAAACTTAAGGGGAAAAAATAAGCCACAAAATATACAAGATATAACAGTATTGCATAAAAATATGATACTCTATAGGATGAACTCTAATACAATGTATTGGACCAAAAAAAGGATAATCAGAACTTGAAATGCTGCAAGAAACGAGTGATTACATCAAAAGGTATTTGAATTCAACAACTTTGAATAACTAAATATTGTGACAAATGTCCTTTATTATGAAAAATAATGCAGTTATTGTGTCTCCTGGCTTGAGGTTGACCCGTCCCGAGTATCCAATAAAGGCAAACAGACCAAATTAAACACGGCAAAACATATTTGTTATCCCTTATGTTTACTAGAATACCTCTACTAACCGTTAAGATATAGTGGGCCGGTATGAAAAAAGAAAGAAGTGAGGGTTAAAAGAAGCAATGGCAATGTTTTTTTCTTTTCTTTAGAAAGTTCCCACACCAAAAATTCCTCACCAAATGCTCCGCAGCGCTGGATCCAAACCAGACATTTAGCTCATTGAGGCAGAGCAGCAATCTTGAGAATGATCAGTCACTACTGTAGAGATGATGGGATTTTTTTTTCTTCTTTTCTGGCAGGGACACTTTGAAGTCAATCATCTTTTATTAGTGAACGATGATAATAAGTGTCAGCTGGGAGTAGAAAGAAAAAATAGATATAGCTAACAGTACTTATTGTTCGGACAATCTCCAGCCTCAATAATAATTTCCCCTAACGACGTTATCTTAATGTGGCTGAGCCGTGGAAATAATTGTATTCCAGACCATTCATTCGGGCGCTCTAATTATAATCCACTCTCCGAGACATCCAGAGTGTTACCATCTCGAGAGTTATGGATTACGCATTTCAACCAGGGGGATCATTTTGTTAAGCGATGTTAAATATGCTCCGGTGCGATTCGTGGCGGCGGCTCGGATTCGTGACAATTTACGAGAGCGGGGGACGGGCGGGATGACGGCCAACGGTGGAGATGGAGGGGGAGACGGCCATTACGGAGGGGAGACGGACTAATCGGGGAGAAGTGGAGCAGGTGAGCGAGTGGGCGGAGGCGGTTGGGGTGATGGGAAAAAGAGCGGGAAAGCATTGGTGAGGTCTTGAATAAGGAAAGTAGCACCGTAGCACTTTAGTAGAACTTTAAACAAACGACACGCGTGACATGGAGGTTTTTTTATTGCTTAAAAAATAACTAATACTGAAGCAGTTATTGAACATTCTCACTTTAACCCATTGAAAACTGTGGAACCTAACTTTTGGCTCCATACCTCCTTTTCCCTGTTTGAGCCTTTTCCTCTGTGTTTGAGTCGTTGTAGGAAACCCAAATTAATTCCAATACTTGTGTTTATTGCATGTTTTTGTTCAGGAAAGTCTTGAGGAAAAAATGTATATCCGTCAAACAATCACTTTTAGAAGATATATTGATGGTAACTATGAACATCCAGCATGATATGAGCCAGATTCACCAAAAATGCCTCCTGGAGCGTCAATAAGACACCTTTTTGGAAAGATTCGGACCTAAAGAATCAGAATCTGCAACAAAAATCACAATAAAACAAAGTCTTGGCCTGTTAGGAAGGAGTTTCAGTCAAAACACTGTGTCATTTAGTTCAAAAATTGAAAAATTACGTATTTTATGACAAAGGATGATCTGAATGGGGCATGCTGGGACTAAAAATGGGCGCGGAAGGATTTTCACACGGTTTCCAAAAGGTTGAACATTTAGTAATTTATCAAAATTGAAACTTTCAGAATCTACCTCCAGTGAATAAATTGGTGAATTGCGGTGCGCCGGCGTCATTATGTGTGACACCAATATGTTTTATTAATGTCTGTGTGGATATGGAAGCGCAGGCGGCTGCTCCGGTGTTTACTGCACCTCTACGTGATTGCGCTCATTAGGGACAAAGGGCTGACCTTGGTAAGACACAAAATGGATCCGTAAGAGACGGGCTCCTCCATCACGGTGAAATGGAGCGCTCCCCGTCTCACAATACTGCTATTAAGTTTCATCAAGGCTCATTACATGCTGACTATATGTCATCTCCTGTGCGCGATAAAATCCCTTCCCCTGCAAGCACTCACAACCAGAATATGTATATCATCACGCGTGGCCTGTATTGATGTCGGGTTGGTGCCTCTGACAATAGCAATTAATTCCTTTTGAGGATTTCCAATATATAAATGGAAAAGGAAATAGCCTCGACTGGGTGTGTGTGACCCTCTCGTTGTGCTTGAATGCCATCAGGAATGCATTTGTTATAAACCCGGCATTCAATATGCAATGATACAAAAATAAACCGCACATTGTTCATAACACAATGCAATAATCACAAAGCAATCGCGATCATTGCACGGTGTTATAACAACAATGCAGCTTTAATCCCTCATTGTTCACACTTAAATGTGAGCTAAAACACATAATTGAATCTCATTCGCCCTCAGATTGACGCCGTAACTGCAAATATCCATCCCTCCGTTCCTTCCATTCAAGGCAGAAAAGGAATAAAACCAGACAAGGAATTCTGAGGCAGGATGGTGGGCAGACACGGCGGCGCGCTTATATGATCTTGACCCAGCAGTCGATGGGGAAGGGCGGTGAAACCTGATTACAGACGGCCCACATCCCAGACGGCTGATTTCATTTCCCTCCGCTCCGCTCGGTCGGCTGAAAGACAAGAGGTGTGAGGTTCTGCGCCGGCTGGAGGGAACTTTTAAGAGCTCCTCGCTCGGGCGCGATGTCGCCTGTGATGTGCACGTCTGTTTCAAGCTGCAGACCACAGAGAGAAAGGCCCTTACTTTACATACTCGCCCCTCCCCCTCTGAAGGAACAGGGATGCCTGTTTTAAGACTTTTTTATAGGATTGAAAATGATAGATTCCACCCCTCCACCCCATCCCAGTGGCTAAGTAGATTTCATGAATTCTTCTTAAACGCAGGTCTCGGCTCTTCTTTGTCCTCTTGGACGGACCTGAACGAGGCGACGCGACGAGCGGGAGTCAAACGCTGCGTGAGGACGGTCGTCCATCCGGCTGCCTGATGCCGTTTGAATTGAAGGCCCGTCACGCTCATCGGGTGCTCTCGCCACCTTCCCAGCATGCCGATGCTTTGTCGGTTTGTGCTTTTTGGTGCAGATTCCGATTCTTTAGGTCCTGATCTTCCCCAAAAAAGGTGCCTTATTGGGCCGATTGTGTGACAAAAAGTGACAAAGAGTCACACAATCGGCCACCAGCCGACTCTTTTTTCACACCCGCTCGACCCGTCGCCAGCCGGCGAGACCGACAAAGAAGACGCAGAATATCTGCGTCTTCTTTGTCGCGGAGAATGTAATAAAACGTTCATCTCAACCTTTTGGTTTCCCAGGCAATCCACAGGTTTAGTGGTTATTCATGCTCCTCTCTCTCTCTCTCTCTCTCTCTCTCTCTCTCTCTCTCTCTCTCTCTCTCTCTGCAGAAAAGCACACAGCATTCAGAGGTGGATGATGAGCTGTGATGCAGTCGAATGGAAATAAAACACCCCCCTTCGTCCCCCTCTGCAAAGAGCTTTTTATTGAAGCTTTATGTTTTAATTATTCTCGCCCAGATCAACAGGATATCACTGAAATGAGCCGCCACCTTTCTGTTGAAAAACACTCAGCGATTCACACAAACAGAAACATAAAAAGCTCCATTAGGGAGCGTTTCTGCACAGCGGCGAGCGATCCATTCCTGCGACACACGTCGGGGTTAAAGACTCTGACCCAGTGGTACATGCTAATGTTGCGGATGGAAACAAAAGTGCACACTTGTTACGGGGCCGCAAAGCGAGTGAGTGAATTACAGCAATTTGACAACAAATATCTTTACATATGCGGTCCAAACGCCTCTGAATATTGTTTTTCTCCCACCGAGGGAACCATTTTAATACCTCTGAGCAGACAAAATGCTGTCACATACTCATACTCCGAGTGTGAATCTCACACTGTGGGCAGTTTCATTCCTCTTGCTAAACTATTTCCTGTCTTGTTTTGAGCTTCTTCTTTTTTTTTTCCAGTGTGATGCGCTACTCTTGGAATGAATCCCTCTTTTTTTTTTTTACAGAAAGTTTTCTTTTGGCTTCTTGTCTATAAGATAATTTGTCTGCTTACCAATTTAGTTTTAGTTTCCACGATAAGAGAAATGTTAATGAAACGGTTCTCTGAAGTTATTATGCTGTGCCCAGATTTACCTGTGAACAGCGTTTCGTGTGAGTTTGTTCCAATAAGCACGTTCCAGTGTAAACAAACTTTGTTTCACTGCCGGTTGATGAAGGGGAAGTTAACTTTAGGAGGCCCTCTGGTTCATTAAGAAATGGAGATGCGGAGGCGAGTGACGGATGACACCGCCTTGGACGTTTTAAGTCGTTTGTTTAGCTGACTGGTGCAGGTGATAGGAGGGCTGATCATGTGACATTCAGCACGTCACAGATTATGCAGTGAAGCCCCACCTTGTTAAACCAAATAACCCCCGAGACCTTCTGCTTCTTTTTCCGCAAAAGGTCCATTCCAAATGCACAGGAACAAGTCACATGTCAGTGGGATGAATGTGCTCTAACTTTCAAAAATATTTAGTGTGGATAAAAGAATTCTAATTATTACCTTTTTTGTATTTATTTGTAAATGGAAAAGATCGAATAGATGGGCATACCGTATTTTAAGTCATTGGCTTTTTATTTCTGTCAGTGATCTTATGTTAGGCCCTTTTTTCAAACGACTCGTGTCAGATTTGATTATTTGGTTTGACTTGTACACTTCTGCTTTGTCACTATAAAACATGTTGTGTCACATAAGGGAGACTGAGTGAATGCAAACACAACTATAGCCTAAAAATATGCATCTAAAGCACAGCCTCGTAATTTTGAGCCACAGTGAGAAACATATTTTTAGTATGAGGAGTCCCTGCTGTGCGACTGGCCACTGATCTCCTCCTGTTGTGAACCGCGTGGCGTCGAGATCCTGACGGGCTTGAGTTGATGCACTTTGGACACACAATAGCATGACATTAAAAATAAGCCAGTGAAAGCAGCAACTTGCATTTCCAAATTTGAAAAACATGAAAAATGACCTCACGCTGGGGAATATTTGCTTTGTGAAGAGGCATCAAGTATGCGTGCATCTTTAAGCTGCATAATAGGCCCATTAGTCAAACAAATCCGTCACAGAAAAAAAAAAAACCTTTGACTTTAGCATTGTTGTTTTTATCGTGGAAGTCTTGTTCCAGAGAAAATGGGTTTCTTCAGTGCACACTTTGGATAATTAGGCCGGGTGAATGGCAGCCACCCCAACACCTCTGTCAAACTGGGAGGCAGCTAATGAGGAGAACGGCAGCCTTTCACCTCGAATACATTAGCATCCCATATGAGGACGCTGTCAGCCTCTGTTATCACTGTGCGTATAAGAAAAAACATATAAATCTTCCTATTTCTCGTCTTTACATGCTTGTCATCAGACGTGTCGTCTCAGACTTCCAGCCGAGCTCTTCACAGACGACTGTGGTGGAAATGGGTGGCGCGTTTCTCCGCCTTTTACTGCAGACTAATGGAGCACAATGGTTACAGGCGTTTGGTAATTACCTCGTGGCACTATATATCTTGTTGTTGACATTGCTACTGGGGGGGTTTTGTTTTTTTCTTCAATGTCAAATCAGTGTGTATCCAATAGGAACCTGCTTGTGATGCTGGTTGCAAGTCGTCCTCACGAGTGGAAACTACAGTGAATGGTTTTCATGAATTGTGACCCTCGCTCGTTACCACAACCGAGGTGACCTTGAGCAAGGCCCTTGACCCCCCTGCCCCCATCCCCTCTCCTCAACCGCTCCATTGGAGCCGCTCAGTGGCCAACGGATCAGCCCGCGGCGGCGTGAATGGCTTCCTCTCTGTAAATAAATGAAAGGTCACACTTTCGTCTCCTTTCACCAATCAATTAGGTTGAAAAAGGCAATGGATCCAGATCCTTAACGTTCACACCTACTCATTTTTGATCCACTGCATAATAACGACCGCTGTCATTACATTACGTTACATTTAGCGGACGCTTTTATCCAAAGCGACTTACAATATGTGCATTCAACCGTGAGTAACAACAAGAATCAAGAAAGTACAATATCTACAATAAAGTGAAACTACACTGCCATTAAAGTGTCTTCCTGACAAGAAACCTCATGGACAAGCGTGTCCATGTGCGCAGGCGTTCTTGAAATGAGGTTTTCACTACTCTGAAAAATATTGTATACAAATTTCCAAACATGCTGTTCTTTGAATAAACAGACCACATGTTGGGAATCTGACAGTTAAGTTCCTGCCTGAAAAGTTAATAAAGTGTCAAATCGACATTTTTTTGGCCGGGCTCAAAATCTCACAGGAACGACAGCTGGTCTCAAAGTACCCAGACGTAATGCATTGTGGGGCAGTAAAGCTCATATCTCATACAACTAATGTTTTGCTAATGAAGTAGCCTTTAAACATGAGCATTTAATAATCCCAAAGTACAGCTGAGGCTATTGGGAATATCGTCAGTTTTGCAGGAATTTGGAGCAAATTTTGACCTGATGGTGGCGCTAGATGAAAAGTCACAGGGCCACCAAAATCATTAGGTCTAACCATGTGAGCGTCATGGATATGTGTCTAAAATTTCAGGACAATCCATCAAATACCTGGCGAGCAGTTCATGAAAAACTAAAAACGTCAACTCAGGCGCAGGTGTCATTTTAAACTCATCCATAAACCCTCCAATCACACAGATTGGAACTAATAAACAGACAAAAGTTGTTTTTAATCCAAGCCTATACTTCTAGCATCACGTAAATGAAATGTTAAATGCCACAGGCTAATGACTAACAACTAACATAAATATATTACTTTAAACCTAACTCACTCCATGGTCAAATTGTTGGCTTCTCCAGCCGACCGGTTTGCAAATTAGCACCGTGAGCGTGTTGTGTTTGACCCCGTGACCTCGCCGTGGCGCGCAGACCGGGCTGTCTCTCGGGCTCTGTTTATACCAGCAGCTTCCAGACAAAGAGTAATCAGCTTAGGCAAACAAGGCTTCGGTTTTCTGGAATAAACTTTAATGATTCCTCACCTCTGAAAATCATTACCTTGTCAATCAGTGAACGCCGCTTGAATCTGCCGGTTATAATCCAATAATCTCACAAACGTCTGTGAGCTGTACGCACGGCACATGTGATGATAATTAATTTGCTCTTCTCCCCCCCCCCCGTTAACTATAGATGCCGCTTAATAATGCAACCCTCCATCACCACGTAGCGTGTTCCCTTTGTGGGAACAATAAAACAGCAGTCCCTGAACAACCCGTGGACAGATTATGAGACCGCGGGCCCTCGGGCAAGGCATGTAAAGATGTAAAGGTCTTTACTGTCTCCAGGCACAGATTCAGAGGGACATCTTTTTTCCTCTTGGTAGACATTTTGCATATCTTTATGGTCTTTCCGTCTCTTTTTTTTAAATTTTGCGTCAGAGATTTGTGTCTCTTTTTGCTCCCATTTTGTCTCTCTGAGGTTGTTTTTGCATCTTGTTGTTCCTCTTTCTGGTTTTATGTATTTTTGGTTGCTTTATATCTGCATACCTTGTTATGTATGGACCATGTTTGTCCCTTCATGTGTCTCTTTGGTCGTTCCGTGTGATCGTTGTCTGTCTTTCTTGGGTTGTTTTGTGTCTATTTGAGATGTTCTGCATCTCTTTTTGGTCAGTTTTGTGTCTCTCTGGCAACATTTAGTTTATTTTCTTTGTTGTTATATGTCTCTAATTGGAAGTTTTGCATTCCTTTCTTGTCGTGGTCCGTCTCTCATCATGGTGTTGTTTTGCATCTCTTTGTAGATGTTTTGTGTCGTATTCTGTCTGTTTGTGATTGTTGTGGTTCTCTTTCTGTGTTTTTGTTTGTTTTGTGTACGTAGCAAGAGGTGTTAGGAGCTTTAAACCTTGTCTTGGGCCCAGAGCCCCCTAAACCTGTTGGGCCCCTGAGCCTGAGCTAAGTAGTCCCCGTTCAGTCATCCGCTCACGACTGAATCTTTATTGGATGGAAAGATTTGTGATTATTCTTGAACCTCGTTGGCTGAAGCAGAGATGCCGAGGTTGTTTTTTTTTTTATCTGTCTTTTTGTTTTTTTCGTGGTTTCTATCCACAAGATATATTTCCCCATTGAAATCTTAATCCCGACACAAAGACTGTGTGATGACCTGTTTTGGAAAGTGACTGGGGAAAAGCCTGTTAATGTTCAGCTATTCCTCAGCCCAATTATCCATGAAAATACCTCAGACCCTGACAGAATACCTCCAGCCTCCGTGAGACGAGCTGCTGCGGCAGCGCGGATTATCTTCACGTGTGCTGTTGTACATCAGTGTGTGTGTGTGTGTGTCTGTGTGTGTGGGTGTGGGTGTGAGTGTTGTATCATAACACCTGTGAGGCTGTATGTGTTACTTTTTGAAACATATTCATTGTCCAAATGATCAAATATGTGGATCAGGGATTCAGACCTTTTTGCTTCTTCTTTTGTTTGATTTTTACCCCAAAATAAAAAATATGAAAAGAAACAAGTCTGCAAAACATGAAATCCAGATAGATAGATAGAGACTTTATTATATGGATGGATATATAGATATATAGATAGATAGATAGATAGATAGATAGATACTTTATAATATGGATGGATATATAGATGGATGGATGAATGGATAGATAGATACTTTATTATATGGATGGATGGATAGATGGATGGATACTTTATTATGTGGATGGATAGATAGAACATCTATCTATTATTTATGACCAAAAAAAAGGAAAAATTATGAACGTATTTAAATCCCTTACTGTGTGAGTGTGGGAACGAGGGGTTAATGGGAACACTGGTGCGCTACGGAAGATCGCTGGAAAATTGGAATTTTTTTTTCTTCCCTTTATGCACAACTGAGCAACTTTCATAGAAATATACAAGGCCCCGCCTCCAACACTATCGAGTTCCCCTTATACATCCATCGACTGTACTAGACAGTTTACGTGTGTATGTGTGTACGTGTGTGTGTGTGTGTTTGTGTGTGTGTGTGCGTGTGTGTGTGTGTGTGTGTGTGTGAACTGGGAGATGTCAGCAATAAAAAAAAGTTGACACATTGTATGAAAAATAGAATCTTTGGGCAAACTTCTAAATGGACAAATAAGAGTTCATTAGCAGGTTTTTCACATAAATGCAGCCGTCTTAGTCCGATCAGGGAGAAGATGGAGAAACGTTATTACGGTTCGGAGCCAGTAAGAGTGTCACAAAACCACTTAAAAAATCAAAAAAGGCTTCCTCCCGGCCTCCTCCCTGCCTCTACCTGTCACCTGGAGCGCCGTCAAACGCGCTGTGACAAACTGACGCGAGAGGCGTCTGGAAGCTGTCTTCGAGCCAGACAGCCATGTCATCTCATCCGGCTCCGCCGTGGCATCCAGGATGCCGGGGGATTAAACCCGACGTCAGCTTCACGAGCGCCGAGCGCTCCCGACTCTACTTTGCATCTTGTGACAAGTGTTTGTTCATGTTGTAGTGGCCTGTGTGTGTGTGTGTGTGTGTGTGTGCTACCAGTCACATTGTTGGATCAAAACCATTACGAGTGTAATGACTTGTCCCAATAAACCACCATGTGATCAATGAGCCCCATCGCCATTGATATACCCGTTTAACAGCGGTGTTCAGACACTGAGGTCTTGTTGATCTTTAAAAGAGTCGGACGGGCCTTTCTCTCTCTTCTTTACGGACGGGCTTGTGATCTTGAATGGAAAATGAAACTGCGGACGCACAACACTGTACGGATGTAATTGCGCGACTTCTCCTATCTCGACCTTTTTGATATCTCAGCTTCTCCACAAGCGGAGCTTCAAAAAGCTGCCCAGAGAGTCCGTCTGACATTACAGCTCTCACTGTCCTCTCCTCAAATTCCTTCTGAACTTTTTTTTTTCTTTCTTCCACTCAGTGAAATCTGTCACGGCGCCATATCCAGAGCGCACCACCCGAATGACCCCAAGGATGCCGGGCCGACGTGTGTTGGAGGACGCCCATTGTGCTCGCCTGTAATCAGGCCTCCACCGGTTCAAAGTTGAAGGATCATTTATGGTCAGATCGGAAGTGAACACCTAACGAACACAGCGTGCCGCGAAGGAGCCCCGGCCTCTGGACCGTCTTCAGCTTGAGAATCAATATTTATTTCACAACACATCCCTGCGACTGTAAGCTCTCCTTTCAAGTTTCTGATTCACCAGAAGTCTATATATATATATATATATATATATATATATATATATATATATATATATATATATATATATATATATATATTTTTATATATATATATATATATATATATATATATATATATATATATATATATATATATTTATATATATATATATATATATATATATATATATATGTATATGTATATGTATATGTATATATATGTGTATATATATATATGTGTATATATATATGTATATATATATGTGTATATATATATGTATATATTTGTATATATATATATGTATATATATACATATATATATATATTTAAATAAATAAAAATATTTCGTAAAAAAAGTTTTTTAAGAATATAAAAAAAAGAATATATATATATATATAGTTTTCATTTTGTAAAAAAATATATATTTTCGTAAAAAAAAAAATTATAAAAAAAATATTTAAAAAAAAAAAAAAAAAAAAATATAAATACATATATTTCTAAATATTTTAGATAGATGGATGATAGATGGATGGATAGATGTATACTTTATTCATAAAATTTTTTGTGGCAGCAATAGGCAAAGTTTCATAGAAGACAAAAATATTAGGTATGAAAAATATTCAATATATATTCAATAAAACAGAACAGCAGAGCATCAAGTTTAAGAGTAGAAAGGGAACCAGGTAAAACAAAATGTATTGCCTTGAACAAAGGGGCGATTATCCTTCAATATGTAAGAGATATTCTGTATAAAGGCTTTATTTGATAGTTTATCATTTTTTCATAGCTTTTTTAAATACATATTTCTTCAGTTGAAAACTCAAATGCATGTATTGACACCTGAGTGAACTGTGAGGAATAAAAAAATGATAGTTATTTAATATTACATGTCCCGCCTCCAGCGGAATCAAATCCCATGACTGAAGTTGTCAATGCGCGCTTGAACCTGAGCTCATCGCTCTCGCACTTCCCTCAACACGGCCTGCAGCTGGTCATATCAAATTATTAAAAAGAAAAAAAAATCACCTGTCATTCCTCCTCTCATTCTGCCACGTGACTCCTCCCACCATAGCAGAAGAATATTGGAAATAATATCCCATTTGACATGCACAAACTCTGTTTCTTTTGCCCAAGCTAATGCTGCGTTCACACTGAAAGAGTTGAGAATTTTGCAACGCTTTAACAGTCGCTGTTTCCACCATTGAAATAACCTCGAGCTGCTGCTTTATACTTGGAGTGGAAGTCCCACAAATGTTGGAATGTGAAACGCCATCGTGTCTGGGTTCATAATATTTTCCGTGGGCGCACACAGAGCTCCGACCTGCGTCTGAACGACGAACGCTTCAAGCGCTACTTCAGGCGGAACGGCAGCCATGTTGAATTCAGCAACGGCGGGACGGCGCCGATGCTGGGAGGAACGCTTCTCAATGCTGATTGGCTTTTGCAACTCAGCGTCAGGCAAATTTTGAAAAAGCGAATTTTGAAAAGGCGAATTTTGAAAAAGCAATTGAAAAAGCGATTGAAAAAGCGTTGCCAAAAAGCATTGCTAAAAAGCATTGCTAAAAAGCGTTGCTAAAAAGCGTTGCTACAAAGCATTGCTACAAAGCGTTGCTACAAAGCGTTGCTACAAAGCGTTGCTACAAAGCGTTGCTACAAAGCGTTGCGAAAAACGTTGCGAAAAAGGCAAAAAAGACGTTGCAAAGAAGCCAAAAAAAAAAGGTCCTGTGCATTGCCTTTACATTTAGTCTACTCGCACAAATAATTTGCAACTCTTTTGTTGTGAACGCAGCATACAGGTCTGGATACAGGGCTCTACGACTTTGGCCCAGACAGACTTACTAGTAGATGGATCGCTATGAAATGTAGCGCCGACATTCCTGATCCTCATGACTTTGGGGCGATCTCTTGACTTTTCCTGTGAGATCACCACGACGTTCCCGTCAGCCGGAGCTGCACTTCGGTCGCTTCGTGCTTATTCACGAATACTAACACTGACAGACGGTTGGAGGGGGGGGGGGGGGTTACCGCGCTGCTCTTAGAGGTCGTTGGATGTTGTTTTCTGAGAGTGCAGCACGGCTCCAGCAGCACAATGACATGTTTCAAGAATAAAAAAAGGAGAAGTTTGTGATGTTTGGGGTGACTCGCAGCCATATGAAGTTCAAGCTCTGCCTGAGAAGACGTATCAAAGGGAGTCAACACAAAGCACGGCTCCATGCATGTGTGAGGACTTTTATCAGAACAAAGAACATTCAGGCTCATTAAAGGTCAATAACATCTTCTCATGCTTCTTCAGCTTACAGGCAGAAGATAAATCAAATATAAAGGGGGGGAGGGGGGGGGATCACATGTTTCCTACTGTCTGTGATTTATTTTCAAGATGGTTTTCATTGTGCGGTTGATGAGCTCGCTTGAAAGCAAAGTTTCCGTCACAGGCTTTTTGATCACCGCTAAATCGTTTCAACCGCAGATTTCGGGAGAAGGGAGACGATTGATGTCTCGACACGAAGTGATGTTGAACTTTTTAAAACACGTCTTGAGTTGAAAACAAGTGGATTCTCTGAGCTGACAGGTTTCAGGGATCGCAGCGTCGCTGTCTTCTGCGCTAATGGCTTGCTAAAGAAGAATACGCTCTTAATGGAACTGCATAAGAGCCTCCCTGGGATTTGACTAACAGGAGTAGTGCCATTTATGTTAGATGTGCTTTAAAAAGAGGCGTCTCCAGGGTTGTGGGGGAGAGAGAATAAAAAATCAATTTACAAAACATGAAAATACAGAGGTAAAAGGAAAGATAATGTGGCTGAGGATCGTGCAGCTCTAAAAGCATTTATCTCGGAGTCTGCTGATGAACTAAATTAAAAGTGTAATTATCGGCACAGTCAAATACGCACAAGCGCTCGCTCACTGGAGGCCGGAGCACTCTCTCTGACGGACGTGTGCGGCTGCAGGGAAACTTTGACAGCTTTTATCCGATGGCCAATTTGTCAGCCTTTGATGGGATTGCGGTGGGAAAAAAAAAAACCCCAAACCACTCAGCTCTCACCAGGTGAAGAGATCCTTTGCAAGGATTCATGCAGCTAAACTGAGTTGACGCGGAATTTGTCGCAGTGATTAAAATTGTTAATTTAGCACTTTTGAATAAAAAAATGCATGTCTATTGCTTTCATGCACGACTATAGGATCCAATTCATTCATTTTGCAGCATTGAGTTGCACTTTCCTGCTGGGCTTTTATCCTTTTAATGCTCTCTGGGTGACAGTGTCCGCCCCGCGTGGCTTTCCCTCGATGACTCACCTGTTTAACACTGACCTGCTACTGGCCAATCAGCTGGCCGGGCCTCCCCCGTCCCCGCGCTCCCAACGGTCGGTTTGGAAATGCATGTGCAGCACATATATATACTCATTTTTTGACAGGGGGTTCTCCAAAATGTGGCCACCTGGCTGAGGAGCTTTGTGCGAAGGCTACTCGTGTTACAGTCGCATACAAAAGCGTCAACGCACACTGTTCACCCCCCACACATCCGAGCAGATCTTTTTTTTCAGGAGAGAACTTGTAGACGTAAACAAAACCGCGGCCGACTGCGACAAACTAATATTTTCTTCACCGAGCGTCCACACTGTTAAAATCTCAGCCGTACAGCGTTCCCATCTTTGGGGACATTTTCAAATGTTCCTTTTTTTATTTTTTGTAGAGAAGATAACTTTCAGAGATTTGTTTACCGTAACCACCCAGCGCCAGCGGATACAATGGCTGTCATATGTCAGCATCAATTTACATGCAGAAACGGGTTTAAACTACAATAGTCTATGTGGTTTTGTGTTATTGAATACACACACACATACTGTGTGTTCTTTTTTTTAGTGTGGATGTTTTTTCCCCCCCCGGCCAGAGTTTTCAGAAATGTTTGTGAAGTTGTCTGAAATTCAGCATTGGACACAAAACACATGTAAAAACACAGTCTCATGTATGGACGACACAGATAATCAATGCGTAGCAAATCGCATTATGTCATCAAATGCATCATCCAATTGAATTGTTTGCAACTTGACACGTCTCATTAATTGCACTCCATAGCTTCTTTGTTTGTCCTCCACACATCCAATAAAACTGCAACACCCAGCTGATTGCTCGGTCTTCTGTTTGTATGGAGTTTGTATTCTTTGTGCCTCACAGCTTGTATGTAGCGTTCAGATCACATCGGATGTTTTTCTTTGTATTCATTGTTCCGCTGTCACAACGTTGCCGTCCCCTTTTAGAATTATTTACCTCACCTGCACACATTTTAGTGGTTTTCTATTCTCTGTGATGCATCAGTCACACGGCGATGAAAAAAATAAATAACCCGGGACGCCAAGATTCTCTTTCTTCTGCGTCCTTCATCCTGATGAACACTGTGTTCCCGTTTCTGTGTAGTTCCTTCCCCCCAGCAGCCTTCATACCGGCGCTCATCCACTCATCTTTCATACCTTGCTTTAAAGTCTGTTTTGTCGTCTTCCAAAGCCCCGTGCAAAGCAGCGGGGATGGAATAATTCACATGGCAACGAATGCATCTGGGTGTAACACCTCCTCAGGCGGTCCAGCATCCAGCATCCTCCTACCTTTGTGGTCCAACAGCGTCCTGAGCATGCAGCTGCAGAGCGAGATACCCTCATCTTTCCCTTTCTTCGTATGCAGTGCTTCAATTTATGCTCCAATCATCTTGTTCCTACCCATTTCAATGATGTTCTTTGGGCTTTTCCTCATGTTTTTTTATTTTCTGTGTTCGTTTTATTTCGTTTTTCATTCATTCTTGAAGAGACGACGAGGGTTATAGTGTTCATGGCGAACCCCGGCTAAAGCTTTTTGTCATCATGACAGTGTGTGTTCATGCTTTGTTTGGCTCGGTGTACTCCCATTGTAGCCAATCCAATCATCTGCAAGCGATAGATCAAAAGAGCCAATATGAATAGAGATCCCCTGTTTATTGAGTCATAAATTAAATACACATTTCCGCAGATTTCATAGGCACTCTAAACAGGTCCTCGTATGTGATGCATCATCAATGTGACAAGACCAGTAAATCAATGGTTATGGCAGACTTTGCCATCATGTATAGAGGGAGATAATGTATTCCCACGCACGCTACTTCTGCAACTCCAGTTAGACATGAGTGGACGAGTACGACCGTCCACGATTTATTCTTTTTTTTTTCCAGTTTGCAGATGGATCGTTGCCTTTTCAGGACGATGCTGTTGACCAAGAGAACGTCGCTGAGGTGAATTATACTTAGATTTGTGTCCGCCTCGCTCTGACGTCACGCACACGTGGTCCGCGATAATCTCACGAGAGCGAGGCGGCCACAGTTTTTACGCAGTGTACAGTTGTCATACTTAACGTTGGATTCTTGGTTATTCGTCTCAGGTTTAATCTAAAAACACATATCTTGTGTGGTTGATCATAATAAAGCTTATTTATTTAACACATATGAAAATGAGCAGCAGTGTTTCACAGGCAGACATACAAAGAACAGAGGATGCAACACAAAGCAGATACACACACATTTCTACATTAATATATATCTACAAAAATATATGAATAAATTACGAAGGAGGTCTGTAAACTACAAGTAGCCTACAGATCGGGTCTAACAGGAAGTAACTGTTGCTTTGACTTCCTGTTTATTCATTAAAGGCACCTGAAAACTGTCCGACAGTCTGGATACCTGTTGAATTATGATGTGTGATCCAAGACAGATGTGTTGGAGCCATTTCTTTTCCTCAATTAAGATTGGTGATGTAAACTGGACTGAGAGTAACAACCTATATGTTCCAACTTCCGACCGTTTCGGGGCGCACGACACCAAAAACCACACCAGCTGATGTTGTTGGACATGTAAACACAATCTAGACTCTCAGCAGTGGCAGCCATGTTTGTTTTAACACAGAAACAATGTCATCGGAAAGTCAATTAGGATCCATTTTCATCACCGACAAAACAAATTCACTGTTTTCAAAGAAATCAATTTTAATCAAAGACCACATATGGGAGGACGGATGGGCTCCGACGCGGGACTCTCACCCAGGAGACCAGTGTGTGTGTGTGTGTGTGTGTGTGTGTGTGAGTAATAGCTTTTTCCTCCATGTTGGACTCTCCAGCTCTCCGTTCCTTCAAACGTCTCCAAAGATATTTGAATTGCTCACTGAACACATTCACATGGGGAAATAAAAGCAGTTGATTTCAAAGCTGAACATTATCGAAATTAGAGGATTCATCTGCAAACTTTTTTTTTTTTTTTAATCCTGATGTGTGACCGGATACCGCTTGACACATATTTGTGATTATCCCACAAGGTCAGGATTGTTTATATCCACACACACACGGGGGCTTTGGATGAAGAGATGAAGAGATACACAGGTGGAGGCCGTCAGCCTTGCACAGGAAAAGCTTAGCGATGACGTGGACGGATGTGAAGTCAAATCGCTCTTTCTCAAGTGGGGGCAGTGCACTGAGTTCCATCCAGACAATATTGAAACAGATGACGCATTGATGTTGTTTCTTTGTGTGTTGGAGAGAAAAAAAACACACAGATTAATGTGTAACTCTTCACGATACTCATGCACATTTAGTAGTGTATAGTCGTATGAAAGAAAGCCTCGCCCCATGATTTACAAGGTCTTCTCTTATATATTCATAAACTCCACGGCGCACGTCTTCGTGCACAGGAAGCGCTGCAGCACGCGAGACGCCACGCAGAGCCAAGGCTAACGCATTTAGGTGAGAAAAAAGTTTTTGATTTTTTTTAGTTTGTTGCAGGCCGGTCATGCTCCTGCCCCGCCCTCCAGCCGGGCCGAGTAATTACTGTCTGCTCCAGAGCAAGGAATTGGCAGCTCTCTCTCTCTCTCTGTTGCCCTGGCAATGCTGCACTGTTATTGATAAAGTTGATAAAGAAATGCTTGGGCATGCACCTGACAGATTAGACCTGAAATCCCTTAGGTGAGGAACAGCAGCCGGCAGACAGCGTACACTAAGTCCCCCGACAATCAGCAGCTCTCAGAAAAGTTTGGCTCAAGTGCAGGGGACTGGGAAGAATGTCATTTTCTGGAGATGTGTTTGCTTTTGGTGTGTGTGTGTGTGTGTGTGTGTGTGTGTGTGTGTGTGGTCGTTCGTGGCGGATCCGGGACTTGTGAGCAGAGTAGTAAGAGCCTCGTTAGCCGAGACACGCGCCGATTGGAAATCAACACGCATGCGACTAAAGTTCCCGCCAAATCCCGAAGACTAAAACAGATTTAAATCTAAACAAACTCGGAGCTCCTAATCGCGTCGCTTCCCCCGTCCGTCGTGAGGACTTTCAGATGCAAACAGTGCAAAGCTATGTGATTATTCTTGTAACGACGCACATGGTGTGGATTTGTAAAAGCTTTTCATTAAGCTCAACATTCGGTGGAGTCGTCCGCGACGGCTTACGCGCAATTTAATGGTGTGCAGTGAAAAGTGCCTTTCAAAAAAGTTTGAAACACTTAATGTAAATTGCAGATGTGAATGTATTTTTGGTGCACATGCATCGCACACATATACAACAACAAGCAATCAGTACATTTAATAAAGTCTGAGCAGAACTGCGGGTGTCAAATCTATTTAACTTGAGAACTCTGACGCGCCGCAGAGCCTTCAGCAATAATGAATCCATTTCTCTTGCTGGTGAGAATCCAATTAACGTGCACCAATCTATAAATTTAAGCGGTATTCCAGCTGTCAGTCAAGCTGTCAGGTTGATGACATGGTCGGTAACAGCATAACTATTCAAATTCCTAAATGGAGTAATTTGCGGAAATTCTTTGCGAGTACTTTTCAAGGAGAGAATATTTATAGGATTCTCTTAAGGTTCATTTTACCGTTTGAATTTGTGCTTTCTGTACCAATGTTACTATAAAGCACTTTGTAAAAGACCATACATACCCTAAAGTAAAAGTCTATTTACTTAATTAACTTAACAGGGGTGTGAAAAAACAGAATTTTAGCTGCCTGTAAGAAGTTATGAGTTATTATCTGCCATCCAGCAGCCAGTTAGAATCAGGAGCTATGAATAAAGGTGGTTGTCAGTCTGCATGCTCATAATAAACTCTGTCTAGCAACGGTCTGCTAACAAAGTGTTAATCAAACAGCTGACATTGTCCGTATGTTTTTGTTGGCGCGAACACCAGAGGAAGTAAATGAAATAAAACAGCGCGGGCCGATCCATCACACTTAGCTAAATCTATCAAAGCTGTAAAAACCATTAGTTCTGATCAGATCCCCCTTGCGGGTCACCGGCACAGCAAACTAAATATAAGACGCGCGTGTGGTTTGTTGACTTGCGATATCCTCGACAAACCAGCACGAGACTCTTTCCCCGCTCGATTGTTGCGGGGAAACAATCCCCCCCCCACCGCCCCCCCCCCCCCCCCCGCCACGTGATGGATGGAGGCGTGAGCGAGCAGCAGCGCCGCACATTTGGATGCAGGGGATGAATGCGGTTTGACGGAGGAGGAGCAGACGCTGGACGTGGAGCCGTTTGACAGGAGAAGAACACAATCTTGCTGTGGTTTCTCCTCCACGTGCAAGTTTATCAATGAATCTGATGATATAGTGTTCGCACACGGAACATTAATGCTTCTTAAATGGTTCTTTAGGGCTTAGAACCATCACTTAATGGAGAACCATTTCATCTATCGGATTGTTCTACAAGCTTGTAATGTGGTTCTTTGCGATATCAAAGGGTTCAGTGGGGGATCACATTTGGAAGAAAAGCTAACTTGTTGTGATCTGCAGGTGGGGTATATTTGATATATTTGTATATATGTATTATTATATCATTAGTTTGACATAATTTCTGTGCATTTAATAGATCATTTTTTTCCCCAGGAAAATATCCTTGAAAATGATCTCGAGAAAATAGTGGGAACCCCCCGATTCAATTGTTATGCTGCATCTTTTCCATGAATTGGTTACTCAAAGAAGCATTATTTAGCTGAAGAACCACTTGAAAAGGGTTCTTAAAACAACAAATGGTGGCCTAAACAACCATTTTTTTCAAGGTGAGTTCATCCGATCCCTCTGTAATTGGACTGAAACAGAGGAGTTTGAGTCGTTAACCCAACACAAACTTTACATCTTTGGACTTCAGTGGTGCGTAGAAACACTTAGCTGCTCTCCTCACGTTACTGTCATGCATCAACGTATCCGTTACATCAGTTCAACCATCCAGACAGACGGACAGCTGTTTTCTGATCGCATCGAAGTTTTGTCACAAAACTCAAACTTGAACGGACGCACGTCCAATAGCAGCACTTCACTGTCTGCTTGTCACTTATTAACAACTCAACCAGTCAATAAATGACATATGCTCTTGCTAATGTGCCATAGAGTCATATGTTACATGATTGGAACAATACGTCACCTGCTGGCTTACATAGTATACTTTATAATACAGGTGGATGAGATCAAGCATCCTGATTGGTTGAGAGTGAGTGGGTGTAGTTTATTCAGCCATAAAGTACTGTACAACCTGTTAACATTTGCCAGCGTTCCATATCAGTGCACACTCAAAATAACAGGTGATTTAAATTTGTACTTGTATGATAATAAATACCAGGTGGTCAGTTTTATACTCTCGATGCGCGTCGGGCCTAACAACACCCTTGAACAGTACATTATTGACGATACAGTACTGCCTCGAGTCCCTTATTGCCTAAATGAAGAGCATGAAGTACTTTTTAACATATTTACACACATAGTTTTACTTACTTGGCATTGGCTGATTGTCTTATATTACATTTATATCTCAAGTGCAGTTTATCAGAGTGGCACATCTAATCATAGAGTCATATGTTACATATGACTCTCTGAGGTTGTATGTACATGTTTACAAAGTCTTTCAGTGTCGGTGTTGAATTGAATCTTTATGTGGGGTTAAAATACAATTTTGCACTGAAATCTTAATGCACAGATCCCTAAAAAACCCACAGGTCAAATGTTTAACCCCCTCAGTGTCGTGTTTGTATGTGTAAATTGATTCGACGAAGCCACTCGTCATAACAAACCCACAACTGTGCGCTTTCCTAATCTGGTCAGCGCTGGCAGAAGGCCTCTCAGCAGGTCGGGCTTCCAGCGCTTCATCTGTCTCCTGAGTGGGATGAATGCACCTTGATCAGCCAACGCGGCAGATGGGGATTCCCCGGGTGCATTTGAATGCACACGGAGCACACGGTGTCGCTTTCATTAATTCAAATTTTTGCTCATGAGGAGCTTAATCATGTGTCAAAAAATAACACAACGAGTCCCCCGAACGTTTCTGCAGGCGAGCGGAAAAAAACAAATCTGAAAGCATTTATTTTTTTCCGGTCCTCCAAAGTTTATCCCAATTTCACAAGAACATCCCGGCTCCCCGTCTTACAAAATGTCAACGCGCGCGGCCGTAAAAAAACCCGACTGTAAATTTTGACAGTGACCTTTTCAGTGGAAGACAAAAAAAAAAATACCTGTAAAGTCGTCGTTCGGTCGTGTTTTTTATCAACTGAGCAGCGTCTTTTAAAAATCATGTCTTTTCCTTCAGAAGCTGCTTTTTTTTATTAAAAAAAGGTCGTCTGCTTTCGTCTCACCTCCGTCAGATCGCTGTGCGCTAAACGCTGCTCCGCCGCGAACAAATACTGGAGGAAGCGCTTACATCACCGCTGCTTTACAGCCTCTCTTTGCTGGAAGTAATTGACTTCAAGATTTTGCTGATTATCTTTAAAGCGCGTCACGGTTTAGCTCCCAGTCATAGTGCCGAGTCGCTGTTACACCCAATGCACTGGTGGACTCGGGCCGCCCCGAGATAATGCTGGGAAAAAAAAGGGGCCCTCCGGGAGATAACGCGTGATCGAGTGCCCTTCGGGTTGCATCGTGAAGAAAACACGATGCAGAAAATGCTGACTGATCCTGGTTCAGTTTCTTTGATTCATCCAAGACGGACTTTTTCATATCAAGAGACACCTTTTTATGGGGTTGATCGAAGGGAAACGCACAGTGACGGCTCTTCCTCTGCCCGCTGAGCAGGTTTCACGCCCTGCGTGTAGGTGTGTGTGCGTGTGTTTGAATGCAGTTCCTAAACAACACATTTTCAAATTTCCGGGTGGTATGAACGCATATTATGGGAAATAAATACCCCCCCTATAAATAGATGAGCCTCCTGAGCTCTTTCCCCCCTCCAGTTAATCATTTGCACTCCAACACATGCAGAAAGTATATCTCTGAGACTTGTATTCTTCAATATTAGGATCAATCGGGAGTCTCTGTATTGGGAAAATAATATTGGGCTGAATGAAAAGATCAGAGTCATAACTAATAAAGGCGAAATGATTGACTTAAAAAATACATTATATGTAGGTTCTTTACTTGAAAAGCAAACGTTAAATACTGTTTGTGGGCCCCAATTTTTTTTTACAATCATTTCTTTAACAGCTTGAGCCTGTTAAAGGTGGCGGTAACACTTGTTCTGGAGCGGCGGCCGGATCATATCCCGCTGACTTTGCTTCATTAGATGACGAGCGGGGCTGTGAAGTCTCCCTGCTTGTGTCCACTTCTCGCCTCTCACCGATACCCACGTCTGTGATTGATCCCCGCGGGGACTGAACTCCACCTTTGCACAAGACACGGCCAATCCAGCGGCGTCCTATGACGCCGCCGCGAGCCATCTGTGTCGGGTGCGCTCCGTGTTGGGCAGAAGCGAGCGGCCGTGTTGGGACTGCTGAGCGGCGTTAAGCTCTCTTCATTTGTTCTGCAATCCGCCGCATTAACGGGTATGAAAGCAGACAGCTGTATATTAAAATTGATGAGCCCACTGTCTATACGAGTCTGGTTTGAGTTTGAATCGATTTCTGCACTACCCACTCACTTCCTATGCACAGTCTCAACCGCCGGCTCTTGTTAGTATTCCCCTCGCTGTCCCCCTTTAACGGCCTTTTGTGCAAAGCAAACATGTAAAAGACAAAAGGGAGAAATTCATATTTGATCATTTTTGATGAAGGTGACCCCCCACCCCTCCCCTCCCCTTTCCCTCCTGAGTGCGTGCATGCACTGCAGGTGGTTAGTGTGTCATTGGGCGCCTGCATGGAGATGTAGACCTTATCTGCTGATTGCCAATCAAACATTAAGCGAGAGTAATGAGCCGCGTGGCATTGACAGGTTGGGCAGAGCGAGCGCCGACCGCACCGACGCGTCGTTCCGCAACACCGACACACTCGCAGCTGCAGCCGACGCTCAGGCTGAGCACATTGACGCGTTAGTAGCAATTTCTCCTGTTTATCTTCTGTTTTGCAGCACCGAGAGCCGATCAGATGGCGAGAGATTATGTTCAAGTCTGTCAAAAAACAACACAAAGGATTCTGTCTCAAGTGCAAAAAAAAAGAAGGGGGGAGGGAGGGTGAAAAAAAAACTCAAGGCCAATAAGCTTTTCATATAGAAATACCAATATGACCTCGGTACCGCAAAGAAAAAGGAGGGGCCACATAACCAGCCAACTGCATTTAAGCAAAAATAACTCGTGGGTGAAGGTGTTAAATCAGATATCTCACTCACATAAACTTCACACTGTTGCTGAAGATCTAATTCTACCTGCTGTGAAAGCCAAAGAGCAGATAATACTTAAGCAATAAGCAACCAGAGGCAGTACTGTATTGTCAATAATGTACGGTTCAAGGGTGTAGTGAGGCCCGACGCGCATCGGGAGTATAAAACTGGCTGCCTGGAATGTATTATTATACAAGTACAAATCCTCGGCTACACATGTTAGGTAACCCACAAGCTTGAAAAGCCGGAAACCCTTGAACTGTACATTATTGTACATACAGTACTGCCTCGAGTCCCTTATTGCTTTTATTATACGGTGACCAGCGAAATCATAAATAGTAATCTGCCGACAGCACAAAATAGTTGTCGCCACCAAACGTCGCGTATCGCATTTCAGTGGCCGAGAGAAAATAGTCCCGTAAGTGTGGCGGGACGCACACACGGGACATCTTTATGGCTGAATAAACGACAACCAATCAGAATGCTTGATTTGATCCACCCGTATTATTTTATTATGTGTGATGAGGGATGCTAGGATATTGATAAAGTGCATACATGAGTTGGACATTTCACGTCATTTTTGGCAGGAGGTGGGATCCGAAATATTGTGAAAACACGGCTGTATAGTCGAAATAATCTTTGGGGTGTCAAAGGTATCGCCGAAATAGGTGTCAACGTTTTGAGAGACTTGAAACCGGGGCAGGTGTGGGTTCAACTGAGGTGTAGAAAAAAATGATCGATCGCTAGAAGATGGGTTGAATACCTTCCACATCTCCTCTCCGATAACAGGTGTATAATGATCTCCCTCACTCCCCCAAAAATGACTCTCAAAGATGTGTGAAATTAACCAGGAACACATTGCTCATTGCTTTCGCCTCATCCGCGGGCACTCGCGGTAATTTCCCGCGGTCGTCTTTCAGGGGTGTGGACAATCCGACGGCTGTTGGGGGATTAGTCGCGCCGTCTCCGGTTCTCTAGTTGTCCCCTTCATTATCATCTGTTTCCTCGAATAGATCACGGCAGATTGGAGGACGGCCTTAATCTCAGAGACCCACATTGCTAAGGCAGCTGCCGGCTGACCAAGAGGTTGGCTCTGCCAGCACCTTGTAATGACCACGGCAGCTGGCCGCCGCACAGACGCACAACACGGTGTTGTGCAGACACAACAGGAGCTTTTTACTCTGCACGGCCAACCTTTTTTTTTTTCCCCGCCTTCCTGTTGACTGCGTGTGCAGCCGCATTGCACGCGTTTTATTTGTCGAAGGGAAGACCAAAAGCGGTTAATGTTAGTAGATTTTTTCAAATGTTCTCCCCTGTACATTTAGAGTTACCCTCCCCCCCCACCCACACACACACACACACACACACACACACACCCACACACCCACCATACCTTCACCTCCTCCCATCTCTTTTCTTGTCATCTCCCAGTGCCACAGATCCTCCTCTTGGAGTGTGCAGGAGCAGATGCTCCCTGTGCTGAAAACTGGATGGATTACAGGATCTAACAGATGCTGCTACTGTTGTCAACCAGCGACGGCGGCACCAGCAAATCAGGCAGAACGCAGATATGCACGAGTGCATATACTGTACGGTGTTTGTGTTGCATATACTGTACGGTGTTTGTGTTGCATATACTGTACGGTGTTTGTGTTGCATATACTGTACGGTGTTTGTGTTGCATATACTGTACGGTGTTTGTGTTGCATATACTGTACGGTGTTTGTGTTGCATATACTGTACGGTGTTTGTGTTGCATATACTGTACAGTGTTAGTGTTGCATATACTGTACGGTGTTTGTGTTGCATATACTGTACGGTGTTTGTGTTGCATATACTGTACGGTGTTAGTGTTGCATATACTGTACGGTGTTTGTGTTGCATATACTGTACGGTGTTTGTGTTGCATATACTGTACGGTGTTTGTGTTGCGAAGGCTGCACACATTCGAGACTTGTTGTATAGTGACATGTTTTTCTGTTGTGTGCTATATGGTTTTTCTCTGGAAACTTCCCAAAAGGTAAAAAGGGGAGCAAAAAGAAAAAAGATGCAATCACGGAGTCATTATAATTCTCAGTTGAAAAAACATTCCCCTTTCTCCTGTTTTTAGTGCAGCTTCATGCCTCCTGCTGTGGTCGCTGCTGGATGTGGTGGAAACACAATCATAAAACTCTGTTCTGATGGGAACACTTTATTCAGAACGCCTTCACACAAGCTCTCGAATAAACCCCCGACCACCTTTTTTTGTACCTTTTTATTCTCCTTTTCTGTCTCTGAAACAAATAAATAAGTATGTCGGCCAGTGAGTTACGTGTCAGGCCGGCTGCTTTCTGCACACCGAACCCTCTCGTTAGGCTTTTTTCCTCCCAGAGGCGCTGCTAAACTCTCGGTAAACACAAAGGGAGGATACTCCCTCGCAAAATGGCCATTTAGTGCAACACTCGCGCACTAATCGGAGACTTGGAGCATCTCATCCATATTCATACCTAATTTACAGGATTTTAGGATGGAGAAAAATGGGCGAGCGCATCGTAAATACATCACAAAGCATCTTATTAAACTATGTTCATGGCTTCTCTCCTACTTACTGACAGGATCACTAAAACAGCAGTTAACTGTTTTTATCCTCTCTCTCAAGGGTATCCACCGCTCCGAGTGAGACTTCCTGATGTATTCGATGTAAGAAAGATGCAACAATGACGTGATGGAGGCATGACGGCCGAGCCAGCATTGTTTGCCTCTGCAAAGCGGGAAGTAAGCGCTCGCTTTGTACGACAGGAACAATGGTTCTTCTGAGAGGTCACACCTGATATATTGTGTTCAATCTACTGGACGTAATCATAAAACAGGCTTTTCCCACCATACAAAGAGAACGACACCACGCATATGAGCCATAACCTTTACAATACATGTATTCTCCCACTCTCTCACTCCCTCTCTGTCTGTATATACAGTATATATATATATGTGATTAAGAAAGAAAGTAATTTGCAACAGATGGCTGAATGTAATTTCAGGACGTCGCAAATAGTGGCGAAATAGAATTACACTTATTTTAAGTCTTGATTGCTTGCTGTAACCGTGTAGAAGTAAGTGTGTTTGTCATGGTCAGCTGAGGATGAGGACGCTCGTGTCCATTTGATTTCAGCTCATTTCCAAGATTGCTGTTCAGAATCGGGACAAAAAAGCATTTTCCTTTTACTGAATACATCCGGCTGCAGACCTTGTAAATGCATAAACAACAATTTCCCCGAGATGTGTTGTGATATTGTTGGTTGTTCCGGGTGAGACTTTCTAAAACGCTCTAACGTGTTGAGGGCAGTTTTTAAGGGTGTCAAACACCTGCAGAATACGCTGTGGATTGATCTGAATATATTACTCTATAGAGACACATTTTCTAGTCAGAGGTCCACAAAGTATAAATACAAAATATATGTATGTGTCAAATGAATAAAAAAGAAAGAATATAAAATAAATACAAAAAAGAATACAAAATATGTATATATTTGTTATTATTATTATTATTATTATTATTATTATTGTATTTATTATTATTATTATATAAAATAATAATAACAAATATATATGTATGTATGATATATATTTTATTATTAATATTTTTTATTGTATTTATTTATTCTACTTATTTTACTTATATACTTATACATTCTGTTTAATTCATTTAATTAATTAATTGTTTTATTTATTTATTTTTAAAAGTTTATATATATATATATATATATATATATATATATATATATATATATATATATATATTTATCTATATATATAAAATACAAATAAAATAGAAAACGTGTCTTGCCCGTCTGATGGGTCTCTTACAGAGTAAAATATTTAGCGTGGGCGTCCATTGTTCTTTCTTTATCGCATGAAGACCACACCCGCATCTGTCTGCTTGTCCATGAGCATTAACAACAACAACAACAACAACGAGTAATCAAAGATGTTGGTGATGCGTGCTGAGTGTCTGGAGAAAAGACAACAAGGGGAGGAAGACAACGTGGAAAAAAAAGAGGAGTCTCTCAGCGGAGATCCGTCCACCTGCTAAGTTTACACGAGCATCTGTCCCGACGACAACCTCTCGGGTAGCGGAAGCCCCGCAGGCTTCTGCGACTGAGCCGTTCTGCCGAGCATCTATAATATATGCGCTGGAGGAGCGTCTCCGAGCACAGAGCACAGCCTCCTAAAAACATAGGTGAGGGACAAATCTGAGTTTTTTTTTCCGTTGCCGCATCCTTGAGTTGCATTGATCTTCATTCGGCCTCATTTCCCCTCGTCGTCATGATGGATGTCAGTACACGGCGCGGAGCTGTTGTGAGGCTGATTATCCGAAATACTGATTGCATTCAAAGCTCATTTTTTTTGATCACAGATGCAGTTGTGATGCCCACTCTCCCTGAAGTATGAGTCATTGAACGCTGACTGTTATGGAGGGAGACAATTAAAATGTAATTATATTGCTAATTCACTCAGAGTTATTCCAGTGGGAATAGTGTATCAACGGGGAGCTCCACGCTGTTGGACTGCATGGAGTCATAGTGCTGAGGGACTGCATGACAACGAGCTAGTATAGATGTATATACATAGTATATTCTGAAGGTTCAGTAATGAAAACTGTCACTGTCTGCTATCGTTATCTAACTTTGCGCTCTTTAACGCTTTAGCTTTGTTTTGACGCTTTTGCTCACCGCATTGAGAGGCCTACAGTCCCTCATGCATCGTACTGAAAGCACACTGAAATCCATCCCCTCGTAATAATAATAATCAGCAGCTTCGGCGATAACTTCACATGTTTAATTCTCACCTTTACCGAAGCCCAGACTGTTGCCAGATCCCCTCCCTCCGTTCACACTACTTATGCACACTCATAACTTATCGAATTAAACTGAGAGAAGCTCGATGAGCATGAGTTTAATCAGGAGGACTTTACTCTCACACGAGGAGGCCTGTCATCCGTGCATCTCGTACATCCCGCCATCCACTCGCTCCTCTCACACTCACTCACAATGTCCTTTGCGGCCATTGTTTGGGGCTGTCGACATCGCTCTTATCGGCTCGTCTCATCCGTCTCGGAGCTCGGCGCCGCACACCTACGTTATCATTATCTTGCTGCCGTCTCGTCTTAAAGAAGATCCTCTCTCTGCCTTTATGCCTTTATGCTGCTGTTACACGTGACCCCCCCCCCCCCTCGCCCCCTCCTCCATCACAGTCTCACAAGCACCATCAGCCCCAAAGGCTTGCTGTCAACTTTATTGTCACTCATCATTTGTTATAATAAACAACCATCTTTTGTTGCATTCACTTGTCATCGGGACAATGTTGTGAATCAGAATCCAATGTGAAATATCTGATTTGTTATTCCTCTCTTTCTTTCATAACCTCCACTTCTTCCACACAAACTCTCCCCAAATGCCACCTCTCAGCAGCTGTGACTCACCAATTACAAATGGCTCCATAATCCTTATCTATCATATCCATTCACTGCAAACTGCCCCCAAGTGTCTCCTGTTGTTCCTCTTTCTTCTTCCTCCAAGATACTCTTTGTTTCCCTCCTCCATTGTTCTTTCTTTTGTATCCCTGTTTACTTTCCTGTTTGCGTTTTCAGTACGACTTATTAGATCTATAGCTCTGGGGTTAATATGTGTATAAGCAGACGTTCACGTTACGTACGTTATCATTTAAAGCAACCTTATATACATCCGCTGTGTTCCAAATGCGTGCACACAGTGTGGATTTGAGCCAGATGGGCAGAATAACTCTGCGACGACTCGCGCCGCTCATTCTCCCTGCGGAGGTTCAATCAGGTGTGACTCGCGGTGAATAAAAGGCTCGGAGGACAAATGGAATTCACAGTGAGCCGTCACACTGACAAGCTTGTCATCTTCTTCCCATATAATTGTCTCTCTGTGTCTCAGTAGGTCAGCAGAGACAGCGGCGTACATGCGCCAGCGTGGCCTTCATGTCTGCCGTTGGCACCCAGCGAAGCATTTTATTCTATAGGAAGTCGTTTTTGGATCTCACTCCGAGATCGTCTTCATCTCTCACAAAGGTAAATTAGCTCGGATTCCAAACATAAATCCCAAAATGCACATTTATTCCAATTTCCAGCGTGACACAATACCACGTCCTCGTTGTTCTCATGAGACTCCGGCGCCACAAAAATGAAGATGTATCCCTGCGAGGTAGGTTTTTTATTGATCGTAGCCGCCTTTAGATTCAACACAGCGGACCGTTTTGGTCAGGACTCCCATCTTCAGCTGCCTTATGGGAAATTTAATGCAACAGCATACTCTCTATAATCTTGTTCGTTCATTCATTTATGATATATTATTAATCGGTAGAATTTATTTCAGAGGGCTTAAACTGCCAATTTCAACGGAGGAGGAAAACTTCAACACTCCCTGGTTGGCAGCAGCGTTAGTGTACTGTGCACTGTACATATTTTATTCTTTTGAGAAAGGCCCCATATTGAAAAGGTGATCTCTCTCTTTGCCATAAAACTGAGCTTGCATTTACAGACCATAAAGCATTGTTTAATCCACCGTAAATATGTTACGTTTTATGTGCAAAATGGGCTGTGCATGAACACATTAAGGAAATAGTGAATCACAGACAAACGCATACACAGTTTGTAATCTAACACAGTTACATTGACTTATGTTTGGAGTCAGTTTGATTCCAAATATGGATAAAGCACAAATAAGACATACCATAAATATCAGGTTACAAGCCGCTACTACATTCGGTAGGTGTCGACCCTAGCTCCCCGCTGTAGTCAGCTAGCACTGCTGCTGCTAGTTCCCCTCTAGCTCCTACTAGCTCTCTGCTAGCTCCCTGCTTGCTCTCCGCTAGCTACCTGACAACTACCGGAGGTAGCAGGACCAGCCCCGGCTCGACGCCCGACTCGCGCAGCGGGTACGCGGGCAGTAGTAGCAGCAGTTAGCGGGGAGCTAGCAGCAGCAGCAGCGGGAAGCTAGCAGCAACTGGAAGCTAGCAGCAGCGCTAGCTTGCTACAGCGGGGGACACCCACCGAAGGCGGTAGCGGCTTGCAACCCGACTTTTACGGTAAATAACCTCTAGGAGAAGTATTACTGCCTCAAGAATTACAAATATAGAGCTTATAATTTGTAAAAGTTTGTTTTTTGTGCTTTCAAAGAGGTTTCAAAGAACCCAAAACAGAGCATTTAGGTTTAATGTGCAATGCAATTGGATGGATTAGATGTTTTTTGCGAGTTATATGTGTGAATTAAGTGAAACACTCCAGCTGAATTAAGCATGACTTACCTTTTTTCAGTGCCATTTTGGGGAGGCCACCGCCAGCTCCCATCATGATCATCCATCAACGTGAAGACCGCGCGCTCCCACATGATTTACAACGCAGAGATTCATAATGATTTACAACGCAGAGTTTGAAAGAGAAAATGAAGCGGACGGAATATTGGAAAGAACGAAAGATGACTTATGCGCTAATTAAACAGAAAGCGCTGCGCCGGGGACTTTTCTGGAGAGGAAACGGAGAAGTCGCCTCACGCGGAGTTCCAGCACGTCGACATCAATGAGGGGAAGCTAACGATTGACAGCTGCCAATGTTTCCGGGGTGTGTAGACGGCGAGGTAAGGCGGTAAGAAGCGATATTGTGATTAAAGCATCACAATTAGACCAATGTGGATTGAAATAAACAAGCTTCCATCTGTTGTCTGAATCACTCATCCTGTTCAGGGTCGCGGGGAGAGAAAGACACTTCTTTCTGAAGATACTGCTGACTCAGAGTAAAAAAAAAAAAAAGCCGGGTGTGATAACACTTGCTGACAGCTTTGTAACCCTTAAAGCAGCGTTTCCTGTAACTGCTTCTATAAGACTGTGTTGGAAAGTCACTCACCGAAAGAAATGACACTCCTACATGTAATTCTATTCATAAATACATTTAATACTCAATAAGCGCCATAGGAAACGCATTACTCATTATCCAAAGGAACTGTACTTCAACTCCCTTCCAACAAGTTAAATACAGCCCAGGTACACGGTGTTGAACTTAAATCCTTTCATTATTTTTGACCTTTGTCGACCTGAGCAGGGTTACGCGGAAGCTAAAAGCTCCCGTGACACTTCAAAAAGACGCGATTGCATGAAAATCCCTCCCACTCGCCAATTTCTGGAGCGGGGTTCGATGTCGCCGGCGTTTAGCCTTTTCGTAAAACATTAGCGAGGACGTCCTCAGACCACTCGAAGACGACGCACGGGTGTATGTGTGTGTGTGTGTGTGTGTGTGTGTGAGTGTGTGTGATCCGTGAAAAGGTCATTAACTGATTGCGCTGGCTGTCTGGCCAGCGGGTGGTCGCGACCGCTCCCTCGTTCTCTCACCTTTTCCTTTTTTTTTAGTCCTTTTCTTCCTCCCTGCTCCCCCGAGGTCTCGCCTCCTCAAACTCCTCCAGGCTGCAGCTCGGCTCAGATGTTATACCCGCCCCAGCCCCCATCATGCACTTTGCCGTAGAGCGGCATTCATGTGACGGCTTGTGATCTCATGATGAAGTGAATCCTAAATGTCTTCCCTCCGCGGAAGCCTGGGATGATCCCTCCGTCAGCATACCTCCTGTATTCCTCTACATTAGCGCGGTGATGATGGCCCACAGCTGTGCATCCTCAGAGTATAAGCGTTGCTTTAACTCTGAAATGCATTCTAACTAGATGCACCACCTGACAAGTCCTCACACGGCTTTTTCTAATTCCAGCTACATATTGTCACTGTCAGCGCCGGATATATATTCCGAGTTTTTACGGACCGGTGATCGCCGCATTATGTGAGCGGATTATCTGTCTCTCCTTTTTCCATTTCATGAACAAAGATGAAATGAAACTAAGGGGCAACGATTGCTTGGGTTTTTTCAATCACATTCGGGTCCGTCGCCCTATAGTCCTGTCTAATGAGACGTCCATTTTGTTATTTTTCTCTTTTCGTCCAAAAGATCTTTGAATGGGTTTAAAGATTTCTCCAAGACATCAGCGTGACAGCAAGCTCTGAGACACTTCGTCCTAAAAGAAGAAGCGTAACACACTTTTGTCCAGTTAATTAAAGAGATTTCATCCTCTAAGAAGTTTAAAGCGTTCGGGCTTCAGGTTCAGATGGTTTTCTACTGGAGAAATGCCAACAATCCTGGAGGGAAGTTGGACCCACAACTTGCCGAATGTAAAGCTCTCACACTCCCGGTTGAGCGTGAAGCAATCTCAGCGTGAAAAGGTTTCAGCGTGACGTCGATGTACTTTTGTGTCTCGGCAGGTTTCCCAAAGAGAAGGTCTCTCACTGGTTCTTTGCTCATCGGCTGTGAAGATGATCCAGCTAACCGTTGAATCAAACACAAGAGGACTAAACAACATCACAGGTAGCTACACCTTAATTTGTACCTTCAAAGGACCTCAATTTTCCAATTAACATGCTATTTTAATTGAATTTATGGATAGATTAATAGATTGATAAGAGGAGTTTCAATGTTTATCCTTGTGGGGATCTTAAATAATATTTCTAGTGTCTTTTATTTTTTACCTGATCTTACCTTTCCCCCTCATTCGGCTCTGTTTGTGCATCCAAAACGATAAACAAGCCAATGAAACGCAAATAAATGAAGACGCCACAGACCAACAGTTCAAAAGCACTTGTCATAGAGCGGCAGCGGGTCTCTCAGCGACGACAATTGCCACTCAATTGAGAGCAGAAAGAGGGCCAGATGGGAGACAGAGAAAATATATAACTTAACCCCGGTCCCCCAGACACACATTATAAAACATAACCATTCACTGCAAAACAAAATGGAAGAGGGAAAATGGACAAAGAGCATCTCTAAATATGAAGGCAATTCATTTTTTGGCACTATTCTGAACAGCTATTGTATAAAATGCGAGTCGGTTCACATCCTGATTATGCATTTTTAATATGATGCGTTATTGGTTCCCGACATCAAACACGCAACGAACTTTACACAAAGCAGCAGAATGAGTTTTCTAACGAAATGAAGTGCATGCACAATATGTTTGTGTGTATGTTTAGTAAACCAATAATACTTTTTTCGTACTGCATCCACTTTTCCTGTGTGTCTGACTTTTTGACGACTCCATGTGCCTCTTGTTCCACGTGTTCAAGTCGTCGTACGAACCCTAAATGAGGTCTAATACTTGTGTTATTTCATATCATTTTTTATAACATCCAGCATGATTATGAGCAAGATTTGCCAAAAATCTGTCCCTGAGTTTTTCCAACTCTGTGGTTCAGGGCCTTAACAACATCCCACATACTAATAACACACCTTTCTGGAAAGGTTAGGACCTGAGGAACCTGAATCCACAACAACAATCCGTGCAAAACTACGCCGATCATGTGAATGGCTGTTTTTGCATATTGGGAAGATGTTTTAGTTAAAAAAACATGTTGTTCGGTTCGAAAATAGAGAAGTTACTTGTTCTATGTGACAACATGTTAAAGGCAAACAAAATATTCTCAAAAGAAGCGCTTGAAAAGCGTGTAGTGTGACTTTTACTCTGGAACATGGAAAGTGAGATAAGAACTCATCAACGGCGTAATTACTCAAGAGGTCACCGGGAGCATTTCCTATTGGTTGTGAGAGAGTACGTCTACTTAAAGTCTTGTACCGTCAAGTGTCAACATACAACTCACATAAACACACACACACACACACACACAACGTTGACAGCCTACACATCCATGTCCACCTGGCACGGTGAGAGGAGGAGGTGAAGCCAAGGTTACGAACATTTGTCTTACATATTGATCACGATGTGACACTTTTAAATGAGAAGGTCAGAAGGTCTCAAACTAAATCTAGAGCGAATACTAACAGTCAGAACATGAACAGAGGGCCCCCCCCAAAAAAAAGCCCTTTTCCTGGGAGCCGTTAGCCTTAACCCGCCGCAAATTACTTCAAAATGTGCAAAGTGACACGGGCTCTGAGACCAATTAGGCTCGAGGCCGCGGGGCATCGCTGAATATACGGTAGCCTCACCTCTCAAGAGCAGGTCACAGAAAAAACAGCATGCAAAACAAACACACAAACACACACAAACACACACACCGATCCATTATGCATGATTAGAAATGGAGGAGTGATTCAGTGCTGCAGCCTGTTTTCCATGCACGTGAGACCATCTCTTTTCTTTTTTTGTCCTACAGAGGTTCATGCATTATTTCATAAAGAAACCAAATTATTGATGCAACAATATAGCCATCCCTCACAGCTTGTGATATCGATCGCAGGATATGAGGTCCGATCTGCTCGGTGCAGCCGGGCGTAACGCTCGCCGTGGGACCGGAGCCGGATCACGTTACGGTGAATGTTGTCAGGAGAGCAGAAAGGAAATGACAGAAATGTATGAAAGCTCATTCAAAGCATGCAGACGATCACGCCAGACATATGTGTCTCCTCGTAATCGCTGTGTTCAATGAGGGAACTCACGACTGCCGTGGATGTACTTCAAAAATACATTTTCATGAAATTGAGGTGCAGAAAAAAACTCGCACCAATCAGAGCCCACAAGAAATGCACCATATATATACGTCTGTTTCATGGGCTAAAAACTGCCAATTTATGTCAGAAAATTAAGCCATTAAGTCTAAATATTCTTCTGTTTTTTAAAAAGATGCATTCCTTTAGTCAGAAAGTATTGAAAGACAGACATATCTTTTGTTATTCATGGTTTTAGTTGTTGGAATAGCAAATATACAACATGTTCAATGTATTTATATTCTATATGGAATTCTCATGACCGCTATCAAACTAACTGTGAGTGGATGTTTCTCGAGAAGCCCCGTGTTCGTTCATTCATTCACACTTCTTCCCCTCCTCACGAACAATATAAAGGATGGATGAATGTGGATGCGACTCATTGGGACACGTGTTCCTCAAAGTGGACGGCGCTCGTCGGCTGGCGGCCAGCACCTCGGCTAATAATGCTAACGCGCCCCACAGCTGTTGTCGCGCGAGTGCGTCGTGTACCTCTCGCTCTCTGGAGTGTTTTCTAACGCGTGCGTGTCGTTACAGAGCGGCGTGGCAGACTGCAGCCACTCAGAGCCGAACCTTCCAATTATAACGCGAGCATGTTGTTTCATTTAAAATCACGCCCATAAAGAAAAAATTGCCCTTGACTTCCACACCGGCGCCCCCCTTTGTCTTCTTTTACAGCCCCCGTCAGATCAGCTGCAGCATCCAATTACCGAACAGACGTCGGGCCCATCACGAGCCATCTGATACCTGCAGAATAAAAAAAACAAGTACGCTCCCGTCATACTCCAAATGCATCAACAGGGTGGGACAGTAGACTGCCAGCGGCTCGCCGCATCACGGCCGAACGCGCCGATGGAGGTTATTATGAGTGTTGGACAGGTGGCTCGGGCGGGTCGACCTTCATAATGGTCTGGAGGACCGCTGCGATCCATTGAGTCCCGCCGCGTTAATAACTTTGACCTTTCTGTGTCGGGGGGGACTCGTCCCTCTCAAGCCAAACACCCTGCGTCCACAGCGCGCTGCCGTCCGGGATCTCGGGCTCGCCTTGAAGCATCTGCAGCGGGAAATATACTCCAACTCAACGAGAACTTCATCAATGAACGTCTTTAAAATCCATGGAATTAATATCAAGAAGAGCAAGCGTTTGTCCGACTGCACTTTGGTATCACTTTATAATAAGTGCACACTGTTGAGCATTAGTAAAGCATGAATGGACCTTTAATAAATAACTTACATAAAGCATTGCTCCTCACTCATTAATAACTCATAAGTATGCAATTCATAAACACAGTTATAAATGTTTTATTCTTGATTAATAAGATATTGTGCATTTCATTGTTGGGTTTTTCATACTTTATAAATGATGGATTCCCTATTTGTGAATGAAATATTAAGGACTTAGAGAATTTTATTATTTTTTATTGAAAATTAAGATTAACTAAGGTAGTTACTACTCGTGAGTTAAGTATTAGTTAAGTATGTTCTGTGACCTCATCTAAAGTCATCTTATTCATCATCTATAAGTCCTTACTACTTCATTTACAAATGAGGAATCCATCATTCATAAAGTTAATCATGAAATGCACAATAGTCAAGATTATTAATCAAGAATAAAAGATGTATAACTGTGTTTATTAATTGCATATAATGAGTTACTACCGAGCGTTCATGTTGGAATAAAGCTTTATAAATGATGAGTTAAGTGTTTATTCATGTTTTTCTGATGCTAAATAGCGTATTATAGTTATAATAAAGTGCTACAAATACTTCTCCTGACATTATTTTAGGAGGAAAGTTGCGTTTTCATCTGTATAAATGTTGTGTTGCATTTTAAAAGTGTGTGTGAGGCACCGGGACGCAGTGGAGGTGTTCCTCCTCGGCCTTATCTGTCACTCCTCTTTGCATAAAGCAACAATGAAGGGAGCCGTGACATCTGGCTGAACCCCGAACAGATGCTTGTTTTAAAGGAGGCGAAAAAATATGTTTGTGAATTCATATTATGAGTTTTTTTTTCCAGTTCTGCAGCAGCAGCTGTGACAGCAGCCACTAAATCTGTCCCATGCATGGCCTGATTTACAAGGGAGGGGGATGAAATATTCTCCTCCGCAAGTGGAAAAAGTTCAATGAGATAAATTAGGCGGTGAAAGCTCTGGAGTCATGCACATCAACAAATTATATAAACATCTTTTTTCTTAAAAGGGAAAGATGGGCAAGGAGCCACCACGGTGCCTTTTTGCTGCAGTTCAGCCAGCAATGATATAGGATAGGATGTCGATCACTTGGCTCAGAATACTTGTACAGCGTGTGTACATGTGTACTAATACTATTCCAGTTACACAGGTGTCAGGATCTGACTTTATTAGTTTCACTTTAACAATAAATAGTCCAGTAAATGTTTATCTTTGGTTATATTTGTTGCACCGGGACATTTAACCTTTTGGAAACCGTGCGGGAAAATCATCCCGCTCCCATTTTAAGTCCCAGCATGCCCCATTCAGACAATATTTTGGCATACAATTAGTAATTTTTCCATTTTTGAACCAAACAACACAGTTTTTTGACTGAAACTCCTTCCTATCAGGCCAAGACTTTGTTTTATTGTCATTTTTATTGCAGATTCAGATTCTTTAGGTCCTAATTTTTCCAAAAAGGTGTCTTATTGACCGCTACAGGAGGCATTTCTGGGGAATCTAGCTCATATCACACTGGATGTTCATAGTTATGATCAAAAGATCTTTTAAAATATCTTTTTACAGATATACATTTTTTTTCCCAAGACTTTGTTGAACAAATACATACAATAAACACAAGTATTGGAATTGATTCAGGGTTCCTACGACGACTCAAACACTGGAGAAAAGACTCAAACAGGGAAAAGAAGGTCTGGAGACACAGTTTTTAACGGGTTGAATAAATGAAAGTATTCATGCATGAGAGTGTTGCACCCCTGTAAACAGGGGGGAAATAATCACGAGAGTGATTTGGTTGTTTCCATCAATAAAACTTTACTGGAATGACTGTGTACATTCACAACAATAATCAACATACAGTCATATATATACACATCTACATATTCCCTTAACAACATGGCGGCTACACTAAACTAGCCGCAGCTAGCTACAGCTAATAGGAACTCACTCACACAGCGCAGCGCCCCACACACACACACACACACACACACACACAACTCTAAAGTCCCAAAATAGATACACAACATTCTTCGGAAACATCCCACATCGATACTGACACGCTAACATCATCTATTAAACAACATACCTGTAAACAGGGGGAGAAATAATCACGAGAGTGATTTGGTTGTTTCCATCAATAAAACTTTACTGGAATGAGAAGACCGCGAATTTCCCCCTGAGATATGTACGGGCGCAGACCAAAGCAATCGAGCCCAGACTCTAGAACAAAACGGTCTCAAATAATTTAAAATACTTCTCAAACAATTCAAAACTATCTCAAAACGATCCCTCCAACACATGCCGTATTCCATAACAGACAGACAATGAAATCAAAACATCTTTAACACAGTTGTATACATTTATACTACAGCCTGTCAAAGGATCAAGACTGAAGTAATCGACTCCAGATTTAAAACGATCTCAAATCATCTTTCAACTTGTCACAAGAGCAGGTTGAGTAAGGCTTAACAACGCGCAGGTTCAAAGACTATCTTCATCAAAATTCATTCATTTCAGGATGAACGTGATAAAGTAAGATGCATGTTACACACATGGGAAGAGAACAGCTGTTTGTGTATTTTATGACAATTTATGATTTTTATGTAAATGTGACGTTTTTAGCCAAATCATCCGTAGAGCCGTTGCAATTTTGTTTTGTAATGCTTTGTTCTGTTTCGTTCCCATTGGTTATACCCAATGTTCACAGGAAGCTGCTTAGTGTGACTCTGGGAGAGGAGCCCAACAACCAACTTCTGAGCCTCAGCTTTCGGCCTGAAACACTCGCACACACTCTGACGGTGTTTCTTTCTTTCTGTAAACCGCGACCACGTTTCTGTCTGTGAGCGGAAGCTGGACATGAAAAGCTCTTGTTGCCCTTTTAGTTGCACTAAAATACAAGGAACCCGGTTGTATTTGCATCTGAATTAAGTTCTAAATGTGCGTCATCGCTAAACCGTTACGCATCAAGGTGCAACAATAGGGGCCATTAGCTATCTGTTAGGACTCATGAATATTTACACTCTTTGGCATCGGATAAAAACGCGTTTCCACGACACCCTGTGCCGTATAATGTCTGTAGCTTTGTTAAGAATGTGCATCATTAATATGTCATCACAGCGGCTTTCATCACGCTATCAAATAACAGGCTCTTATCGTCCATAGCTGATATGCATTACCCGGTGACTCGCCATGTTTTTGCGTATTCACGGTGCTCACGGGCTGAAAAGAGAAGCAAAACGCCGTATTGGCTGTCAAGTAGTTGTTTTTTTTGTGTGTGTGCAGAAAGTGTGATTAGATGTGAAGATAAGACGGCCGCCCCGCGGCGCTGGATTACAGCCCGTGTGAGTGAGTGAGTCAGTCTGTGGTGGGAAACAGCAGCGAGTAACTGGACCCACTACCCAGCAAGCACTTTGTTCACGGCCCCGCTGCCAGCTGAGGATGAGTCACGGGGTATCGATGCTCGAGTGTGTGCGTGTGTGTGTGTGCGTGTGTGTGTGTGTGTGTACCCCTCAGCTGGAGCTTTGTGGCGAGAGATCCTCACATGAATCAGTCGCAGTGTGAGCGCAGCTCTGCTTGAAACCCTCCTCCACCTGCTCCTCCACCTTTCATCCACGTGTGTTGTGTGTCTGTAAAGCGGCGCCGCACACGGAGGAACCGTGTCTGCGTTGCAACCATTCCACGCGTCCCGATTTGACATCCGATGCAGGAAAGGCAGAGAGTGTAAGTGTGGAGGTCGACATGGAGGTCGCCCGGGTCTGGTGCGGGAGGGGGCGGGGCTTAATCTGTTTACAGAAGCTCAAATGTGTCCTGGAACGGTGGAAAGAAGCACATCATATTTACTCTTTTCACTTTGACTAATTCATGTTTCTCTCTCTCTGTGTGTGTGTGTGTGTGTGTGTGTGTGTGTGTGTGTGTGTGTGTGTGTGTGTGTGCGTGTGTGTGTGTGTCCGTCCTGGAATAGTTGAAAGTAAATCGGTTGAAAGTAGCAAAACCTTTTTTTTTTTTTTACTTTGACTAATTCATGTTTGTGTGTGTGTGTGTGTGTGTGTGTGTGTATGTGTGTGTCCTGGAACGGTTGAAAGTAAAACCGGCGAAAGTAGAAAATCATATTGACTCTTTTTACTTTGACTTATTCGTGTTTTTTTTTGTCATTTTTGAGTAAAAAATTAAAACGCAAAAGTCATGTACTCGGATCACAAGTATTACACTTTGCTGTATTTCAAGTGTACTCCCTCACAGGCACTCTGAGATTCTCGGATGAAGAGTGCCTTACAAATAAAATGTATTATTATTATTATTATTATTATTATATTCTTCTATAATGTTGTGTCTTAATAGCGCTTGTTTTCTGTTTGTTATCATTTCTGAACAAATCTATAAAAAGACACACACGACTCTTGTGTATTTATATTGATTATAAGTTGAATACCCAGGTTGCAACATGCTGTCTATGTATATATTAAATGTATCGCTGGTTTTGGATGTCAGGCATGACGTTGCTGATGTTGCTCAACGTGTTGTCTTACAGGTTGCCGCCCATGCTCTCGCACTATTTCACTGGGCTGCATGTGGCGGGGTCGTGCCGAGCAACGCAGCAGCGCAGCGGCGACGAGAGGGAAGGCCATTAGGTGAATGAGCACAGAAGAGCCGCATGAATAACATAAAACAAAAAAAATCTGCTTTGCAAATGTTGCATGTGGAAGAAAATGTATTGAATACGTTAAGTCTTGTTTAGCCTTGAGGGTGCACAGTGTGCCTTTCTGTGAGGCTGAATGCAAACAAGAGCCATGTTTACTCCACAGGTAGGGACGGCAAAGGGTTATGCATCTATATAAATATATATATATATATATATATATATATATATATATATATATATATATATATATATATATATATATTTATATATATATATATATGTGTGTGTGTGTGTGTGTGTGTGTGTGTGTGTTTTGTTTGTAAATGAGTTTTTCTTCACTCTCGTGTGATTTAAATAATTGGAAAATATGAAGTCAAGGTTTTTTCCCTATTGATTAAGAATTTCAATGCAAAAATGATAATATATTCCGTGAACTTTTAGTCAATATGTGCGCGCTGTTAAAGATTACATAATTGTGCATCGTGTTATCTGGATGAGTTTGTCGCGATACAATTGCATTGAAAGAAGATACAATTATCATATTGAATTTGCCGTTACCTACCATCTATATACTATACTATTCTATACTATATATATATATATGTACTATATATATATATATATATATATATATATATATATATATATATATATATATATATATGACCGGCTTTTTCCAGAAGAGCTGGGGCGGCGCTCACGCACATGACTCCACTCCTGGCGTGGAGTCGCTCTCGCTGTACTTTAGATTCAGCGCCACGTCTTGGGAAGAAAAACTGCACGCGCTCCGGCGCGGGACCCCAGGGGTCCACGCGGTGCCGATCGATCGCTTTAAACGCACCTCATCTGGGCTTTGACCTCTCCACGCAACGTTCCGGGGAAGTCAAGGGCGTTCCACGAGTCCGACAAAAAGCAAACTTCACGGCTGAAATGCGCTGACGGAATCGTCGCTTGAGATGTTTTCCACTTCCTCCGCGTGATGTAAAGCTGATCATGACGACAGCTCTTTGGAGGAATTAGGGCGCGTAGGTTTGCATATGATTCATTTCAACATCATAAAGAAGGATAGCTTTGGCTTTCCCTGCTTTTAATTAAACAATCCGTTATGAATACAAACGGGAAGTTTGAAAATGACGTTATTATTCTCGCTTCTTCTTCAACCTGCTCGTAAATAAACTCGTCTTGACGAACAGCTTCTACACATATCTGTACATTCACCGCTCTTCACTCTAAAGGGGGCGATCTGTTTGCTCTCGGGAGGAGAAGTAATGTTCCTCCCTGTGAAAAGAGTATAACAGTGTGTTGGAAAGCTTCATGAATTCATCCCCAGTCGAGCTGGAGGCTGTGTGTCCACACAGCGGTCGCAGGTCGCCGGGCAGCGCTTCACCCCTGCGTTTCAAAGCCAAAGCGCTCCGAGCTTTTTCCCTTAAAATGTTTCTATTGAAGCGATATCTCGACAACATATCGCCGCTCTCTCTCCAGCGTCGTGCGGGCGACCAGCGTATGTGACGATCTGTTTGTAATTCACAGTTTTTTATGACGCCTGCTTCATATTTTCTATAGATTTTGAAGATGAACGGCGGTAAACCCGGCAGGAGCTCGTTTTTGGTGACGGTGACGTCGCCAAAGCTTCAAGAGTTTGTCAACTCGAATTGCTCCGAGCGGCCTCGCACTAAAAAAGGAGAGTTCAGAAAAAAAGATGCTCTCTGCTCTTTGGGGACATTTGGAGGAGAGGAAAAAAAAGGCCCAAAAAGGCCCGAAGGCGACTCTTTTTATAGAAAAAGGCTGTGGTTGAAACTTTGAGGCGAGGAGTTGATGAAACACATGGGTGTTTACCTCGCAGGCAGAGTCTCATGAAACCACGCTGCAGTGTTGCATCATGGTAAATGGAGGCGGTTCAGCCCTTCTGCAACTTCAGTCTGCAGAGTACGGCATGTCGAGTCCATGAGGGAAGAAGCTCTTCTCATCCTTAATCAACCTGTGGTTGAAATATTTCGATTTTTCTTTTTAACGCTGATGTAAAACACTTTTAAATGACTGTGTTTCTTTGTTTGTCAGCTTGTTTTCATTCATGTTGTTTGTGTGTGTGTGTGTGTCCTCGTCTCCTCTGGAGTGCTCTTGTGTCTTTGTTGATACCTCGTCAAGGTTTCCGGCTTATTCGCCCCCGTCTGTCTTCTGCTTCCTTTCTTCTTTTTCTAAATTATTATTATTTTCCTGAAGGCATTTTGTTGACGTTAGTTGTATTTGATTTATTGTCGTTTTTTCTTCTCTCTCGTTGGCTGCTAATTCAAAAAAAGAATGAAAACAAATACAAGTTAGTTCTCAAAAGGAGAGGAAAAAAAGAGTGAATATATAAATATAAGTACTTCTCCTGACAGTGTGGATGTCATCGTGTTGTAAAATGACAAATACATTGAACTTTTCACCTTTTTAATGTTCTTAAGTATTAAAATAACAGTCAAAATTACCTTTGAGTTACATGTATACAACACTTAGAGGATTAAGGACTTTTACTTCCTAATATTTAAATAAAATACCTTTTGCTGATAGTATTTTTTCACTTTTACTTCAGGAATATTTCGAATGGGTTTCGAATACTTGGCTGTTTTTTACACTGTTGTACAGCTACTTTTATCTAGTATAAGGATTGATTGTGTGTCTTTCTTTGTGTGTCTTTGTCTGAAGACCAAAAGAGGTGAGAGGAGGGGAAAGAAAGCAAGAAGTACTGAGCCGCTTTCCTCCACTGACAGGTGTCATTTCATTCTCTTACAGTCCTTCCCTCTATGGAGGGTTATGGGTCACGGGCGACGGCTCAATCACAAAGCATCAGCTGTATATCTCCCGTTGCTCATCGTTCCCGTCCTCATCACCATCCATCCATCCTGATTACACCTCTAATGGTTCCTCTTCACAGCAGCCACCAACTGTAATAGAATCATGCTTGAATGAACAGCCGTGTCTCTCCACTTTTCTCCCCTTTTCTCTCATTCTGACTTGTTCTATCTTAACACACACACACACACACAATCTCACTTTTATTTTAATATTCATTTACAGAAAGCTGTTTGCACATTAAATACAATGCATTCAACACCAATGAGGCACGTTGGGGGGGGAAAGAAGAAAGCATTACTGTCAAAAGTGGAGATTTAGAGTATTTATCTTGCGTGCCTCAGACAGATGAGGGGAGACAGCAAACGCTGCAGAAGCTCCTCCAATAGATGCAGTTTGTGAAACACTCCATTCAATACGTAAGAATACTTCTTCCTGTCTGACTTTGCCCTCCGTTTCCACAAGAAAATGATTTTTTTTGTACCGTAAAAACACTACTACTTTTGGTGGGTGTCGCCGCTAGCTCCCCGCTGCGGCCAGCGCTGCTGCTAGGTCCCCGCTAGCGCTGCTGCTAGCTTACCGATAGCTACCGGCTAGTTCCCCGACAACCACCGAAGGTAGCGGGACAGGCCGCGGGTCGACGCCCGACTCAGGCAGCGGGGGCGCGGGCCGTATCTAGCAGCAACTAGCGGGGAACTAGCATAACAGCAGCGCTAGCTTGCTACAGCGGGCGACACCCACCGAAGGTAGGAGCGGCTTGTAACCCGACTTTTACGGTAATCGCTCACATTTAGCGTTATTCTTTGACTTCAACCCCTATGGTGTGTGTATGTGTGTGTGTGTGTGTGTGTGTGTGTCTGTATTGTGGCGCAGCAGTGTCGCCTCCCGGAGTGTATCCTCGGGGAAGATCATCCGTCCGTCGGCCAACACCGCCGGCCTTATAAGTGACAGAGGAGAGATGAAAAAGGGATCAAAAGGGTCTTTTCGCTCCCTTTTTTCTCACTGTCAGGTTATATTTACTCCAGTCCCAGTGGCTCAGCGCAATGCCACACACACCAATTACACATGGCAGACTTCTTCTTCTACTTTTCAGTCCAGGGACCTGAGGTGATGCCGTCATTATTGAAACCGTTCTAAACACGTTCAAGGGCAAACAACACACCTATGGGGGATAAGGGTAAACATTACTCTGATGAAGCCTAAAAAGTATTGTTGTTTTTACAATAATTGTATTTGTATTGTGGGTTTAGAGTTGACGTTTGATTATTGGGTTTGCAAAGTCTCTGAGTATTTATATTTTTACAGCATGAAGCCACAATGTGTTAACAGGAAATGATATAATTGACAGGCAAAGTATCAATAAGCTGGTGTTGGCTCATGCGAGACCAATTATCACCTTTTAAGCACAAATGGAGAGCTTGCTTGGCGGTGCGGTTCATCCGTGGATTCACTGCCGGGTCCAACAGATCCCCGCATGCTACGCTGCTGCAAAGAGGAATCCCACAAATCATTTAAAAAAGGAAACACTCGCAGCAGCAGCAGGGAAGCCGGTCTAATGACCCGCGTCGCCTCCTTCTGAAAGGATAAGCAGATACCTCCTCTCATTGTTCTGTGTAAAAAAAAAAATCCAGACCTTCAACTGCAGCGACGTGCCACTCCTAAACCATCCGATGAAGCGCCCTCTCCCCGCCCGTTAAAACGGGATCAAGGTTGATAACTAATCCTTTACAAAACAGGCAATTTAGTTGAGCCAAACTAAAGCGGGACAGGATTCCCAGCGCGTTTGAGTGTTTACCGAGGCCCTGTTACAATGAACTGAAACCTTGGCTCTGGTGTTGAGGACTGGCAATAACCCACCACTTAATGAGTAAAACCTACCGCTGCGCCCTGCCAGGCAATAATCTTCTCTTGGCATAACCAAATCAAGCACAGAAATGTTCTTATCAGTCGGGAGCAGCAGACATCCACCCCCCAAAACACCCAACGGACCCCCCGACTTAATTGATTTTCTCCGTCCCAAGGCAGCTCATTCCGCGCGTCAGATTATTTTATTTACTGGACTGCTTGTTTGGTTTTGGAGATTTTTTTTTTTTTTTTGCTCATTTCATGTGATGGTGTGATTCAGGCCTGTGCAAAAATAGCCGTAATGTGGGTGTTTTCTTTTTGTGTGTGTGTGTGTGTGTGTGTGTGTGGTAATATTCATACGTTTCAAAATGGCCCCTCAACTTTTCTTCAAGCATGTTTTTAATCAAACTGGTGGGTGTATTGCACGCAAAGTAACCCTCCCGTATCAAACGGTTGATCAATAGACTCACGATGACGTCTTCTTTCCTGCGTATTCGACACAGAGCAGAGTTTTTAAATGAGTTATAAACTTCTTTGAGTACGAGGCTCAATCAGAAGGATCACTAAAACATGGATCACATTTAAGGGTTGTAGACTTATCCGTGTTAACATATTGGAAGCATTTCAGAAAAGAGAGTGAATAAGGGTCACGTAAGAAACAATGTGTTTTAATTGAGATGCAGACGCTGTGATTGGACTTGATTAGATCTAACGGAAATAAAGTCCTTTTTTATTGTGTTTTTCTTGATTGCCAGTTTCACTTTTTGCTCATTCCCGGTGCCATGCGTTCATCTCATTATGTTTCGCCGTCTTTTTTTTCTTAAAATAATACAATATGTTGTGTTGGAGGAGGAAGAGGAGGAGGAGGAGCCAGCTGGTTAAGAGAAACTGAAACCTGGAAGAGTGATCAGTTTCTAATTGTGTTGACAGAATCATTTCCAATGATCGACACTCCAGCTTGTGCTGCACAGAGTGACAAGGGATGGACCGTTGCTGCAACTCAGTGATGATACAAATTAGTTTGGACTATTGAGGCGGCCATGTTGTTGAATCCGATCAGGGACGAGCAGCCTCACACGAGGATCAAAGTCTAATTTGCTGGATGAAAAATTAAAACAATAATTGTCAAATGAATCAATTAAAACATCATTTCCAAATAAAAGTGTTATTATCCAGACAGATTAGTCAATCTAAATGATAACTCTCCGCTCTAGTATCTGAGGATTGTTTTGTTAATAAAGTTTTTTCTTTCTTCAGGTGGCCCATAATTTAGATTCTGGATCCTATGAAGCCAAAACCTAAGAAAGGCCACGACCCGACCATCAACATGTCGTCATTGCTCGGATGTCTCATTCATAACCAGAGTGTTCGCACTCCTGCAAGAAGCGTACGCCACTTCTTCAACTTCCCACGCAGAAGCTGTGATCTCTATCAAAAAATAAAAAAGGAAGCTGAAAAGCTGCGACCTCGGTTATGGCCACCCGGGGAATCTCTGCTGCAGATGGCGGGGTGGCAAACTGCACGCCAGCTTTTGGAAATTAAAGGTGAGGGTAATCATTAAACCTGTAATGATTTTGTTGCACTTTCTATCACACTTTGCTTCGCATCCGATTCATCACCATCACCCGAACCACCTCTCTGTGCTCGTGCGAGTGAGCCGCCGCTATTCCACTTCTTCATTGGGAAAAAGACACAAACATAACTAAAATCTCAAAAGCACGAGAGGGCCGGACTACCGACACGGTGGAGCAATATAGCAACAATAGCAACAAGGCATTGCAGAATACAGCATCAGTGGTATTAAATAGTGTGTATTCATACGTAAGAAGCGTGTAAAATCGCTGCAGTATTCAACTGTATTCATTCATGTTTTGTTTTTTTGAAAGGGACAGATGCAGTGTACTGTGTGTTGTGGACACGCTGAAAACATCTGCCCGATGCGACTATTCGGAGACGCGGCGGTGACTGCGGCGCCCTCCGCTCGCTCCCGCTCACGTGCGTGTAAGGATTATGTAAACGTGGCAAACGTCTGGGAAACAAAGCCGCGGGGAGAGAAGCGCTCGCACGATCGTTCCGCTCCGACGTCCTCGTGATGAGTCCTAATCATGAATGCGGGGCCAAGGTCACGGCGACAACATTTAAATAAATAACAAAATCACGTCGCCGCCATCAAACTTCCCGTGGCGGGCGAGCGAGCGAGCGAGCGTACCGCTGATTGTCGCGATGGACGCAATCAGCGGGATTGCTGGAAACATATACGAGCGAGACTAATAATGTGCAACGTGGCATGATGGATGCAGAGCGAGAGAATAAAGTGAAGAGAGGTCTCGTGGCTGCCGTCATTCGACTGACGTCATCGCACACGCGTGCGCTATTCACGGTTGAGCGTGTGCATGTACAGGGCGGCGCATGAGGCGGATCCGAGTGCACTCGAGTTGATTTAGGATATATGAAAGGAAATTGCACACGAGCAGGCCCACGCAATCGGATTATTATGTTCGGTGTGTGTACATCCCCCCCCCCCCCCCCTGTATTTGTATGTATGTGACGTCTGGCCCGAGGACAGTCACCTCGCGGGGTCACCGATGTGAAAGCCGAAGCGGCACCCAGAGGCGATGGAGCTTTTCTAGCATTACAATAATGATGTGGTCCTCTCAGTGTCACGGTGGACCGGTACCGCATTAAACTTTAATGGCTGAACCAACTGAAATGCATAAATGTTAGCCTAAGTCTGCGTTTACATTTAAAATACTGAAACACTTTCAGTGCAGTGCCACGTCAGAGTGGGCTCTTTCACTGCTGTATTTCTTTCTATTGCACTAGTGAAGATAACGTCGTCAAGCAAACAGACAATACACACAATACACAGACAATACACACTTATGCATGAATACAAACTACAATGAAACTTTATAAAACAGCAGCAACATGATTTTATCGGCCATTGGTAGCCTTGTATGTGGACATCGGCCCTGAAACTTCGATATCTAGTGTCTTAAAGTGTCAAACACTGTTATTATAATTAATGCAACAATGCTGTAATTTGACCAAATTACCAATGTTTCAATGAAATATGAACTTCCTTTGAGGCTTGAGTGCAAGCTGATCATTTAGTCTCTTTCAATCTGATCTTTTCTGGCTCTTAATGAGACAATTCACTATCAGCAGGTTATATTCTTATTTGCTGAAGGTCCACTCACCCGGGCACAATCCCACTCGACACTTCTCCTCGTAGAGAGAAAACATAACATACTATCTGTCTGAAGTGTCTGGAGAAATGTTGTTTCTTTACACCGCAGTCAAAGTCAAAGAACGCACGTCTCCTGGAAGTTGTTATTCACCTTCTTTAACTTCACTTCCCCGTTAGAAGTCTTGTCATTATTGAAATTTGGCTGCGCAACATCTTTGTCAGCGGTAAACCACCACGCCGCTATATCACCTCCAATCCAAAATATCAGAACAGCCATAATCAATAATTGTGATAATGTGAAAGCTGTCGCTTGCAGGGATCTTCCAAAGACTAAATTCATTTGATTATCTTTATTTAAAAGGGAACCATGTACAGTTTGAACATACACTGGTCCCCGATGACAGCTTCACATCATTTGCATCTGGAAGCAATGCATTGTCAGCTGTCTCTGTACTTCCTCTCAGCTGCAGCGTCTTTCCTGCTCTTAGCTTTTCTCTTTGTCCGCCCGATGAGTCATAACCAGGTGCCGGTGAATGTGAGGAGGAAAGTCACCCGCCCCCGTGCTGCTGGTCCAACCCGTTACATGTAAACTTCATTTCTGCGCGTAACGAGCGGCGAGCGGCCTCTCGCGTCCTCACACTGGCGCCCGGAGCGACGTATTCTTGAAATGTTGGCTGCTTCCCGAGCGTCGGTATTCCATTAGTTGGGAGCGCGTTGGCTCGTTGAACGCGCCCGGCTCAGGTCGGTTTGCTAATGGGTTGTATGCTGAGTGCCACCTGCGGAAAAAAACAACTTGGAAACCAACTTTAATTGCCTCCTTGTGAGCTCGCAGAGCCGCTAAACCGCCGAGAAAGAAGAAGAAAAAAAGTTAACTCATCAACTACTTAAAGGATTACTTTGCCAATTTTTACCCGGCGTTGTCCGGTCCTCTCTGGGTCTCCGACGCCCGGATCTCCCCGCTCGCCAAGCGGCGAGGTCATGTCGGGTAACGTGAGCGTCTCACGCTCATATGCGCTCATATAATTCCCTCGTAGGTCATGCATATTCACGCCAAAGTCCCAATGGAAATACGGTTGTTCAGAACTTACAGATATCGGCATCTTTCCATCGAGCGATGGGCAACGACAGTGCACTTGTTTTTCAGGCTTTTGTGAAGGAATTCACATGGATATTGTGGTTTTTCTGTCATCTGATCCCTTTATAGCTTGTGTCTGTAACATGAGGGGTATCATTTTGCTTTAATTTGCTCGCGCGGAAAGAAACAAAATCAGAGTATTTGAAAGTTAAAAAGCAAACTAGAGATGATACGAGACAAGGCGTGCTCATTCTGTCCCTCTGGAAAAAGGCATTTAGCTGCGGGACAGGCTGTTTGTAACGTTACCTGTGATAAAATGAGCGCTGACAAACGACAGTTTATTAGCTCTTGATACTTGAAATGCATCTTTCTTCTTCCCTCGGCTTCGTAATCACCTCTATATTTAGAATGCAGGCTTCGTTTTTTCCTCCAATGATCTCCTGCATATCGTGTTTCACTCTTCCATTACTTTGTGTAGTTGTTGCGTTCATGTTTTCACTCATCAGCAAGTATTGTACATCTTTATTTGTTTGTTTTGTTTCTTTAATAGAATTTACAGCGATCTCATCCGTACTGCATTCATCTCATTTCAGTCCTGTGAACAGCTTTTCATACATATTTTCTCTTCTCTCTTGGTACAAATACACATTGTGTGATATGAATGTGCAGCTTATTAAAAGCTGCTTTTGGATAAACATATATCTTGCATCATGGACGATTGCACTCACTTCCTTCACAGCTTTATTGCTGTTACTCAGATTGCAGTTGCTCAGTTTTAGCCCCATGTACACAATAATAACGCCTGACTACCTGAGAGACGCCGGTTTCTGCAGCTTTGGCACTGTGTGCATGAACAGCTGGTAAGTATCTCTGCAGCTCTGCAGGGAACCATCCTGTCCCCTTTCATGTCTGCACTGCACACCGCCGACTTCAAATGCAACCTGGAGTCACATCTTCTGCAGAATGCCTCCAATGACTCTGCAAATGTGTCAAAACTGTAAGCAGGAGCCTGAGCACAGGGACCCGGCTGGACTACTTGGATGAGTGACGGCGATGTGAATCGTGTACAGCTCACTGCGGAGAAGACAAGGAACATGGTGGACGGTGGACGGTGGGTCGGGAAACTCCCGAATTCATTCTCAAAGCCGGAGCCGCGTTCTTCAAACGGGGCTCAGCTAATTCTTGCTGATGTGCCGTTATCGGGCGAACACAAAGATCCACTGTGCTCTCATGCAGCTAATTTGGTTAAAAGCAACTTTAGGATTGGTTTGCTAATCCTGGATGAAGTTACCTTGAATGCTAATGCACCATATGTTCTTTTTCAGCGTATAACCTTTTATTTTGTTACGTCCTCGTGTATACAATAGCTATAGGGAACTCTTGATCGTGGAACTCAAACCGGATTGTATCCACTCAGTTCGACACGGTTTGAGAGGACCGCATGGTGCAATGCCGCTAACAAGCTAATGTCTTCTTATACTTTGGACTCTATGTTCCCTCAAAGGTCAGCACTGTCAAGACGGTTTGCTAATTGGTCAATGGCGTAACTTCACCGATTGGAATTCATTCATTTTATATTTTCACTCTTATAAAATGCAGCCTTGAGAGAGAGGGGGTGTCGTCCAGCAGGAGGCCGAGGCCGCGGTGTCGGTTTAGCAACCCGATCTATTCCTGCCTTGTCTGTCTCATTGTGGCATGTGCTTACGCTTCAAAAAGCATGACGGCGTGCACAAGAATATCATCTGAAACAGGTGCGCTAGATTAATAGCGTTACACCGACACAGTGTCACATGATACGTGCTTAAAAGAAAGAAAGAGAGTTGTTCTTTCTATTTTGTACACAGTAATGTGGTGTTTATTGGTTTAGTCGTTGCAACAAGGATCCTCAATTGCAGGCTATTAAAGGGGCATGACAATACATTAACCCAAACTGAGGAGTTAATTGGATGACTGCCAAGAGCTGGCACAAAGCCAGCGTTGAATTTTTCTATCTTCATTGTGCCTTTGAACGTTCATGCCTCAGGAGACTAAATTGGATGTGAGGGATACTTTCTGTTTTGTTTTTTTTTGGTACATAGATGGGCCTCATTAAAAAATAGCTTTTGTATATTTTGTTTTCTTTTGCTTGTCGTGTTTGTGTTTTTATAATTCCATTATATATTACACTCTAAAAGAATCCCAAGGTTTTTTTTGAAGAACCAATTGTGGTAAAAACATTGAACTGTATAGCAGTAGATTCAATGTTCTTTTGATTCCAAACCGATGGCCACAGTTACGTATCTCTATGTATTGTGGAGTGTACTTGTTTAGTATATTCAGTGTAAGGGGTTCATTGTTGCAGAGACGTCCTCGTATTGATTCCTGTTTATTCATCTTTTGCTGTACACCTCTTGTTGGCAGTGCTATTGTATTATGTGCTATGATGCCCCTCTTTATTCCAGGATGGGTCTTTGTTCCTCGTGCATTTGCCAGCAGGAAGTCTTTGTCAGTCAAACAGAACGTTTCTCATCTTTTGAGCTATTACACGGCGACAGCGTTTCCCATTAATTACCGGTGGCCCGCCAGAGTGTATTTTGTTCCGCCACGGTTTCATACTGAACTAAATATGTATTTCACACTTCTCAACAGGTGGGCGGCTGCATTTTTCCTCCGTCGCAAACCGGCTCTAGATTGGCCACTTTGCACTCGCATAATGAAGTCGGCTGAGAGTATAAAGTTACAGAAAATGGGTTAACTTAAGTAAAGAACAAAGAACAGTACTTGAGTAGCCTAAATGTCAGCCAATGTTAAAGCTGGTAAAGGTGGAGCAAGTCTTTTAACCTTGCTTGCGTCATATCAATGGCTTTAGAGCAAAACCTCCCATCTGAAAAATGACCCTAACCCTTTTTGAGAATAAAATGTGTGGTTTTCTTGCAGAATGCTATTTGTTAAGGATAGCCAATACATAATACAACATGTAAATACATGAAATGAAAAAAAGAAGACGCGAGGTTTTGCATGTCAACCATTCATATACTACTCAATACTATTCAACATGTATGAAGATGAATGTATGAATATCTATGCAAACTAATGCAAACTAACTCATACTGTCAAATAATAAAGCTACAAGTACAATACCCCTTTAAAATGAAATGGGCTGAAAGTATAAAGTTATAGAAAATGTGTGAGCTAAGTACCTCAAAGTTAAAGTACAGTACTTGAGTAGCCTAAATGTACTTCGTTACATTCGAGCACAAGAACACAGTGTTCTTCAGAGATCTAGCCTCTTAATTTCGCCCTCAAAGTGCCCCCAGTTTGAGCACTTAAATTTCAAATGTACATTATGATCGACCGGGAGAGCATCCAGCCACTGTGTAGTCTCTCCAAAAAAATCCTGTTGGAAACAATCATCTGTGTGCTCGGTCTTTGTTGTTTGTCATGAATTTAACGAACGCCCGCGGTGGAAAAGGTCATTTTTTGATTGATACATTTTCAATTTTTGCGAGAAACAATCGCTCCGTATTGTGAAAGTGTTTGCTGACTGACTGATGGAAGGGTTTAGCCATAAAACAAATATCAACAGCATCCGGTCTTTTCAGCCACGTATCAATTATTCAAAGAGTTTATATATATATATATTATTCCCTGTTGGCGTTGTATATTGGTAGATTGAGAGATGTGGAGGGAAGCCAATGCTTTCCGGAGAACACGTGCCGGGTGTCTCCCCAACTCAGCAATTTACCTTATTTGTACACTGATGGATTTTATGTCTTCTTCTTTTTCTACTTGACACGAAGATGAAAGAGTTGGCGTCTCTTTCATCCGTGCCCGCTCAACCGCACATCCCTCCTCTATCAAGTCTCCCTTTACACCTCTCTCCCTATTCAGGCGTGTACTCGGTGGGTTGACATCGGTCCCGTCTATCCGCCTCTAATAAGCGGGCATTATTTGGAGCCGCGGGGCCGTGATCATTATATATAATTTCCATTCATCTCGTTGCTTCCCTCGCTTCGGTTTCACCTGAAAGTGCACAGAGTGGAGGAGTAGAATTTCATCTCCGGCCTCGCACACATTGCTGCATAGCCCCCACAGAAGAGACTCTCTCTCTTTCTCTCTTTCCCTCTCACACTGCCCAGCTGATCTTCTGCAGAGCTCCGGGGGGTCATGCTGTGCAGCCCCGTGAAATTCAGTGAAATCATCACCAAAGGTTAAAACGCAGGATACTTGCACGGGACCCAGATTATGTCCGAAATACATCCCTCCTCTGCAGTTTGAAGGCCAATTAAAGCTGTGAGCAGCTGTGAGCGGGCCCTCGATCAAGCACGCCGGGGACGCCTGGCGGGTCGCCGGCTCGCCCGGCCGAGAACGTACGCCTGGCGGGCCAACGTTCTCGGCCGGACGAGTACGGCGACCCTTTGGTTATTCTTTTAGAATTCTAGACACAATTCTAGTCCGGGTGGGAATTCTCTACAAAAAAAGTCAATCGTAGTACTAAGCTCCACCTACTTAGATTTTCTGCCATTTTGAATCTTATTGCGTTTAGAAGATATAAACCAATTAGAATGGATTTTTAGAATGGAATTTTAGAATTCTAGAATGGAATTTTAGAATGGAATTTAGTTTATTTAGGCTTAACCCTAGCCCTAAATTCCTTTCCAGGTTTAGCCCTTAGGGTTAACCCTAATTCATTTAGGGTTAACCCTAACCTTTAAGGCTAATCCCAAATAAACGAAATTCCATTTTAGAAATCTAAAATTCCATTTTAAAAACCCATTCTAATTGGTTCATATCTTCTAAACGCAATAAGATATCAACAATGTTGTAAATATATTTTGATCACATTGAACCATTAATAACCCACAGAAGGTTTTGTAAGAATCTGATCCAGCGTTTAGGAGGATTTGGAAATCAAGTGTTTTTCACAAAATGTAAAATGGCGGAAAATATAAGTAGGCGGAGCTTAGTACTACAATTGACTTTTTTGTAAAGAAGTCCCACCCAGACGTGTGTGCCAAATTTCAAGTCAATTGGTCATTGTTGGTAAAAAAAAAAAAAGCACCTCTTTACCAAACGCAAAGGGGGCAAATAACGAGAATAACGAAAAAAAAAAAAAAATCATAACAAACTTTTGCATTTTAATAGGTCCTCCGCTCTGACTACTTCAGTGCTCGGGCCCTAAATATCATTACGACACCAGCATACAGAGCGTGTGTGTGTGTGTGTGTGTGTGTGTGTGTGTGTGTGTAGTCCACAGGTGCAAAGAATGGGATGACAGCACTGTCACTAGCTGCTTCAGCGTCGCGCCTCTTGTTTGTAGCGCGAGACAAGGTGTCCTCCCACCTTTTGTAAGATGTAAATAAACTTCAAGCTGCAATCGCATGTGTAAAATGGGACTAGAAGAGGGGAAAAGGCTGGTTTACAAGACTTTTTTCCGCTTAAAGTCTTCATCAGGGATGTCCCAGTTGGGGGTAAGGAGTCTTAATGGAATTATAAAACATTACAAGAGCAGAATTCTGGGATTACCGCCTGCCTACTTAATGCCCAATCCCCCCCAAAAAGGTACAGATTGGAGTTTTAAGAGTTCAGCCCTACTTAAAACACATGAAAGACGTTCCTTCAGAGGGCAATAGGATCACACGCTTGTGTGTTTTTGGTGGGTACACACTTTTTTTAATGTGCTACAGGAAGAGAAACAGAAGGAAGCGAGTGGTAAGATGAGGTTGAAGGTAAACAGAGCACAGAGACGGTTGATTTTTGTTTTGTTTTTTTGTTACGATGCGCAGTGTTGATCGTCATCCCGCCGCTCTCACAGCCCGGGAAAAAGAAAAGGGTTCATTGGTGGGTGGAGCGCTTCAAACTGGCAGAGGAGCTCCGGGAGCAGTGCCCGAGGGAGGCCCGCGGATAATTACAAACCATTCAGCAAACACGGCTCGGAGGCTCGGCGGAGACACCCTGACGCCGAGCCAAGACAGACGCGACACAACGCGGAGCGACCTGCTCGGAAAAACACGGGATGGGAGCGGCGAAGGGAACACCTGAGAGGTGGGAGACGACGACAGCAGAGCTCAGACTGCCATCCATCCCAGAGAGAACGCGGTTAACTCAGAACATAACCGTACGTCGTAGCTCGGAGACGGTGATAAAGACAGTCAAAAAATAAATAAAAAAGAGGCTGCGCCGCTCGTAAAGGGTTTGAAACACACCCGCCACATTTCCCGAGCTCATAATCGCTACAATCACTTTTGTGATCATCGTCGGCACCGTCGCCACTTATGGAATTTCATCTCCCCGGAATTACGTCTAATTACCCTCATTAGTAAATGTCACCCCGCTGGGGTGAGCCCGGCTCTCCGTGTGTTCCCTGGACCCTCGCTGCTTCAGGAGCGAATGAATATGGACTTTATTAATCCCCGAGGGGGAAATGTGTTGTCGGGGTAACACCTTAGACACAAAATAAAATATAAAAACGACATCGCAACCTGAAGAGTGTCCCCCTGAAATACCATCAACACATGAACGTTCTGACAAATTGCAAAGTTGTAGCAATGAATAAAGATACAATGAGCAATATTATTATCATATTGTACCATATTTAGCATAGCAATACTATTATCATATTTTGTGCAATACTGTTATATCTTTTATATTTTTGTGCCTTATTTTTTGATTTTTTTACTTTAACTTTTTGAAAACCGTGCGCGGAAACCCTCCTGCTCCCATTTTAAGTCCCAGCATGCCCCATTCAGACAATCCTTTGGCATAAAATATGTAATTTTTCCATTTTCGAACCGAACAACACAGTTTTTTTGACTGAAACTTCTTCCTAACAGGCCAAGACTTTGTTTTAATGTGATTTTTGTTGCAGACTCTGGTTCTTATCTTTCCAAAAGGGTGTCTTATTGATCGCTCCAGGAGGCTTTTTTGGGGAATCTGGCTCATATCATTCTGGATGTTTATAGTTACGATCAAAATGTCTTTTAAAAGTGGTTGTTTTTTTTGCATACATATATTTTTTTTTCCCAAGACTTTGCTGAACAAATAAATACAATAAACACAAGTTTTGGAATCAATTTGGGGTTCCTACGATGACTCAAACACAGGATGAAGGAGGTCCGGAGACAAAATTGGTTCCACAGTTTATATTGTGATTCTATGTTCGGAGGACCGAACAAAATCAACTTTTCATTGTACAGAATAACTGTCTGTTATCTGTGCATATGACAGTAAAAACATTTTGAATCTTGATATAGACACAACTGGGATGACAGATGTACATACTAAAATAAAAATAAGCTGGGATGAAAGACATGTGCAGCTTAATTTAGGACATTAAATCACAACAAATGTACAGCGATTAATCCAAAGAGGCTCAAGAGCAAGCGGTGACTTACTGTAAAGTCTTTTGACGAGGCGGCTTCGCCCACGAAGGGTTAACCAAAAACAGGGACGAGGGCTGCGAAGAACGTGACGCATCGGTCGCATCCGTCACGTCTCACACAGCGACGGCTAACCTCGGGCTAAGTTAAAGGAATTAACAGCGGCCGGGGAGTCTTGCAACATTGCATTTGACTTAGCACTTCAGAGGTGTGGGTCCTTCGCCCCTCCTCCCCTCCCTCTTGAGAGAGCGTCATTATACATTATTAACACCAGAGACTTCTCCTTCAGCCTCTGTTTGGGTCCCGCATTGATTTTTTTTTAACTGAATTCTTTTGATGAGAGTAGAGGGACTGCCACTTTGATTACGCTTACAGTTATTCAGGTGTGTGTTGTGCACTTTGTGTGTGTGTGTGTGTCTCTATGTGCATATTGTAACTTCTTATTTAAAGAGCGTCCTGCACTTGTTTAGCTTTGTGTTAGCGTCACCGTCTCAGTGTCATTCCGCTGTGTTCTTACTCCGACACTTTTTTCGCACTTTTTTCCTATTTTTTTTCCTCCATTTCTCTCTGTTTCTTTCTTCTTCTTCTTCTTCTTATTTTTCATTCTTTTTTTGCAACTCTGTCGTTTTGCAAATTATAGGCTTGGCATTTTGGGAAGGGCAGTTCACTCTGTTGGTTCTTCACAGTTCTGTGCATTTGTACTGCTGCCGCTCCATGCGTGAAAAATCCCCCCCAAAAAAAACACAGCCAAGGGGGAAAAAAATTGTCAGACAGCAACATTGAACCAAGAAGCTCGAGCAAAGCGTCTCACACACACACACACACACACACACACACACATACGCTAGTCTGGATAGTGTACACATCGAAAAGAAAAACCAATACAAGGCTGCATTGTGGGCTAATTGTAGCGCTTTTTCTCTGGATGTCTTTGGCAGATCAGGTTTCAGTGACATTCAAACACACACACACACACACACACACACACACACATACACACACATATTATTATACAAAGACATGACCACCAGCTGGTGTGACCAAGGTTTTTCACGGTCCTTTGCCCCGCTGTGTGTACGTCAGTCCTCCTTCATACCTTCTCATTTGATATTAAAGTCATGGCTCATTCATCGTGTATTATTACAATATTTGCTAAAGAAAAAAAAAGCCCAGGAGGAACTAGTTCAATACAGTTAGTCAGCAGTTTGCACATCACTCTTTTTGTTCCATTAAATAGGAACCACGACCTGAGGGCGTTAAGACATTTGGTGTTAAGTGCCTTTTTGTTCCCGAAGTAGAAGTCAAAGTGTGTGTTTGTACGTTATGATTGATGCCGTGACACCTCACTCTGATCCAGCAACACAACCCGATATATAGAAATCACTCACATCAGGTGAGAGAGCTACAAAAACATGTCAAGCCAGTCAAAACGTAGAATATGTGGAGCGAATAGCATCTTATGAGAGAAGGACCCAAGAAGATCATGTGTGTGTGACACATGATCTTCTTGATCATGTGTGTGTGTGTGTCTCTGTGTTCTTCTCAACTTAAAAACCATTAGATACATACAGCATACGTATAACAACATATTCTCCCATTGCAATCCCTCGATGTGGTGTCATCCATCCAGCGTGTAAACGTGTAACTTCACCCCGCACTGCTGGGTGTCAGACCTGCTGATAACGCACTTTCTGCAGCGCCGACCCCGATTGTGCATCACACACACACACACCCCTCCACCCCCATCCTGCTCCTCCTCCATCGTGGGTGCGGGTTCATCTCAGGGATGAGCGATCCCACTCTCTCCTCGGTCCCTGCTCCAATGATTAAACCTCTAATCATCTGCCCATCAAGCCGCCTTAACTGAGCAAAAAACATGGCCGCTCTCGTGGACCACGTTATTGACAGTAATGACTGTGTGTGTGTGTCCGTGTGTGTGTGTGTGTGTGTGTGTGCTGCATGTCGGCAGGAACAGAAAACTGTCAAGCATTGATTCCTGTATAGGATTGTTCATTAACTTGTGTGTACCTGGAGTTCAAACATCACGCAGAACTCCTGTGTGTTATTTAAGTGCTGCAATAAACCTTTATAACAGTCAATACACTGATATTTTTTTCTATTGAGAAATCCAATGTCTGAGACACAGACCTCTAAAAAACATAACACAGCCCGGTCACATTATGATATCTCATGCTGTTCAGCACATGGCTGGACTTGGATTAAGCTATTTGCACTCTGCTGTTTTTTTTAAATTAGATTCCTTTTCAACACATTAAATAGTGGATACATAACAAATATGTGTGTGTCTGTTATTCTTCTACTGGAGTGAGGTCTCCTCTGTTCCCCAAAAACAAGCAGCTAGAGGGGCTCCTTCCAGAGTCTGCCACTCAAATTAGCAGAGCTGGATGATGTCACAGCCACGCCATTAAGACTTTGAGACAAGCACTAGAACCTCTCCAGGTCTCTGGCTACACTAATGCACACACACACACACACACACACACACACACACACACACACACACACACACACACACACACACTGCTGCTGCTTCTGTGAGACGATGTACACAGAAATGCCTGGCAACCTTCACAGTCGGGAGGATTTCATCGGCAACCTGCTTCCCGGGGTTGTGTTGCATTAGTGTGCAGTCTGCGCATCGTGCATCCGCGCGTCCCCGCAATCTGCTGCTGTTTGGGGGGGTTTTCAGTGCGTGGCATAGGAGGGTCCGCGGCGCGGTGGAGGCAGTGGCAACAGCAGTAGTCACGGGGAGGGCTCGCACAGAAGGGGAAGGATCTGCCTTGGAGCGCGGCGCGCGCACCGGACGGACGCACTGAGAGTGACAGTCGAAGGCACGGAGCGCCCCGCGCGGAGAGCAGCCCGGCGCAGAGAGAGGAGGCTCTTATCCGGGATTTGGAGACTTGTGCTCAGTCATAACTGGACTCTAGTCCGGACTAACCAACCCTGGCGTCGCACCAAGTGTCCAGGAAACGGGAGCGGATGCACAGAAAGGTCAGACTGCACTTTGACAGCTGAGCCCAAGAAGATTTTGTCGCTTCCTTTTTTTGTGGAGTAAAAAAAAAAGAAGAAAAAAGACTGCGACTTGCTTTCGGGATCATTTTGGGGCTTCTTGTTTCTTTTTTTCTGGGTTCAATTCAACATAATTGCGATGCAAAAACAAACCCCGGAGCCCGCCGACACTCCTCTCCGCGCTTTTTAATTGGAATAACGGAAAGCTATCCGGGAGACTCTCTCGAGGGGGGAAGAGGATTGTGGTGCGTAATTCGTGCGGTGTTTGCGGCGGCTGAGCTCCGCAGAAGTAGTTGTGCCTCCCTTCTTGTTCTTTTTCTTTTTCATAACGTGAAATAGCCCGTTTCCCCATACACACACCCACACCCACACACACACACACACACACCCGATGGAGTAGACTAAATCACAGGTACAGACTCCAGAAGAGCGGGCTTATTCTCTGGATGCGCAGATTCTCCGTGGTTTTGGTAAATGACCAATGGGGAATCATGAACAGCTCTTCTGAACTCGAAGATGGGACTCGGCATAAAAACCAGGTATGTTGTCCACCCCGTGTGTGCTGTGGGTCTGTGAGGAAGAGGAGGAGGAGGAGTGCTGCATATCTTTGCTTGGCGCAGTGTTACAAGAGCCGAGTTATTGAGAATCCTGTGGAGACACGCAGCGAGCCGACTCCCGGCGGCCACTGGCACTTCTGCTCCACGTCATAAATGTCTGAACCCACCCGCGGATCACGCAGTCCCCGTGGCATGTGCGTGTGCTTAGCGTGACTCGACGCTCCGGAGTGTGTTTGTGTGTGTGTGTGTGTGATGATGTGAGTGGAAGTGAACGATGCTGGAATCACAGCTGTGTGCGCATCTCAGCCGCGTCTTTCTCTGAGTATTCCTACATTGTCATTCCGGGCTGTGAACGTCACGCAAATCATATTTGTGCGGGTGTTTGCTGGTGTTGCAATATGACGCGCGGACGTCCGTCCGCTCCGATGGATTGAGGCAGGTATGGAAGGACGTGCACGCGCGCGAGCTCACTTTGGGGAATTGTCAATGCTCCACAAGGTCAGTGGAGGGCTATTGACGGCCCATGAGGGAGGGAGAGATGGAGAGAGAGAGAGGGAGAGAGAGAGAAAGGGAGAGAGGGATCCCCCTGGAGTCCGGAATCGGATTTCGGGGCATCGAGTAAAGCCTGGCGCCTCTGAGAAGCCAGAATGATTTACCCTTCCTCTCCTCCTCCTCCTCCTCCTCCTCCTCTGGAGGGTCGCAGTAGTTATTATGTGGCATCACAGGAGGGGGGAACTTCCTCATTGCAACATGTTTGACACAGAAAAGAAGTGTAGTACTGTGCTTTTGTCTGGTTTATAAGTACCTTGCACCTAAAAAAACACACACACAAAACTGGACAACTTAGTTTTGCAGTGAATATGAATTGCCTCATATACTTGTGTATATATATTGTGTATATATGCGCTTTCAGCTTAAAAGCTCACCCAAACAACCACATGAGTTGTTCTTTAACCTCATCATCATAAGTATACGATTGTGTCTTTTGCTTGACAGGTGGCAGACGATGTCGTCCTTCCTGTCACGTGCTCAGTGGAGTTTGTAGTTATTTGCATGCGGTTGCGCTCTGAACTGGGCCTGTGTTTGCGCTCCAGTCCCATCAGCATCATCCTCCGTATCCTTCTACATCGCAGTCGACCGACTATATGAGCCGTCACAGCTCCACCTTTACGTTCTAAAGGTGGAGAAGATATGCCGGCTAAGAGTCTGTGAGCAACGATGTGCTGCCTATAAGCTGCTTTGTTAACTCAAACGTCACGCAAATATGCAAACAAACGCCTGCCCCTGACTGTGTTTGTCCTGGAATAGCCACATATATCTGTCTCGGATCAGTAAGCTCTGCACAGAGGGGGGGAAAAAAGGAAAATACCCGACGTGAGTCTAAATTCCTGTTAATTGCCGTGTTCTTGAAGCAAATAAGAACAAATCCTGTTTGGCTAAACGGAGCGCTAACGCCGTGAAACGGCGAGCCCGAGAAAGGGGGAGCGCGTCCCACTGAACCCGGATCAGTCGGCAAAGGCGGGAGTCGGACGAGACGAGAGGCTTTGGGGGGAGGGGGGGGGTGGAGGACGGCTAACGCTCTCCTCCCTCCATCTATACATCTCCATCTTTCGCCACTTGTTATTTCGCTATCACACACACGGAGACACACATAAATACTTATTCTCTCCCCTCGCTGTGTATCAGCGTCTCTCTCTCTCACTCTCTCTCTCTCTCTCTCTCTCTCTCTCTCTCTCTCTCTCTCTCTCTGTCCCTCTCTCTCTCTCCCTCTGTCTGTAATCTGAAGCAGTAACAGCAAACATTCATCTCTTAGCCTTGGCGCTATTGACAGAGTCATCTCCGAAGGCGGCGTAATAGAGATCCCTCGTGGTCTCTCCGTTTGTGTCGATGTCACAAGACGTGGCTGGGGATAAGCGCGGGAACTTTGCATATTTGTATTTGCTGCCGTAGATTTTGCATGACCTCTGCCCTCTCACGACAGACGGAGGCCAGTCGGAGTGAAGCCAAGATTAGAGCGCTGCTTAGCGTCAGCTTTGAAGTGTAATTCACCGGATGAACGGCAGCAGTGACCACAGATTCACACTTAAGTCGAGAGACTTGAAAGAAACAAAATGGCGACCATGATAAGCGGCTGCAGGGACACTTCTGTACCACTTTTTCGTTGTAATAAAATGAGAATCAGCTTTAATGGCAATGCACATTTGCAAAGACATGGAATTTGACGGCGGTTTCACGTTGCTCTTCGTACATGTATGCAATAAGCAAAAGATACATATAAAAAAGACAGTAAACTGGTCCAGAAAGTACAAAGAAAGCTGAGATAAATCAAGGTTGCTGCTTTTCAATGTGACCAAAGGACTTAAGGACCTTCTGTTCTCATCGAAGTGTGAGTCACACAAAGCTTTTTTTCCATTTCTCAAGATTTCTCTGAAGGGGAAATATAATTCCACACAAGAAACACAAACCAGGGATGCGATATTGTTCTGTAAAAACACCAATATTGATTAGTTTTTTTTCCCATAGGGCCGTTTGCTGCATCTGTTTCTATGACATCATCCTTAAATCACACGTGAGATAAGTTTGAGCCACTTGTCTTTTATCTCACACACACACACACACACACACACACACACACACACACTGACTTCTATGAGGCCCGATGGGGTTGCCTAGTCGGCTTGTAGGCGATCAATAGCACTATGAGAGCTCCAAACCTTCCAAAGCACTGAACTGTTTGTGTATGAGTAGAATACCATAAAGTACAGTTGTGCCTTGCTAGCTCACACACACATCAACGTACACACACACACACACACACATTGCACTAAAGAGGTATACATTTTACAGACGATATGTTGGATTTCTTTATAGCCCGAGCTCCATTTTTGTGCCGTGAACAAACACAATCGGATCAAAAACCCGCCACCATGTCAATGAGTTAGCAAATCACCGAACGGTGTTTATGTATCTCCAACGCATCCAACGCGGAGCCGTACAAATGAGAAATGTTTAAAAAAGGTGGAAGGTTTGCCTTGACAGCTCACCCACTGCAGGCCCACATCCATCAAAAACGCACTCGGCAGAGACCCAGCTCCGATATTCTATCAGGCTGGCATGACAGCCATGGCACAGACACACACAGACACACACACACACACACACACAAACATGTCTGCCAGGATTTATCACTAACTCGCTTTAATACTCCTTGCTCCTGTGCGCGGTGGCGGTGGCACATCAGGCAGAGCCGAGAGGGCACGGCCTTCAGGCATCCGTCTTCCTCGACATATCTTGTAAATATGCCCTGAAGAGTGTATGGAAACTATCTAATTGCACTAAGCATCGTCACACATCTACAAGTATTCATTTAATAGATGCAAAGCAGTCAGGGAAGTGCACCTGCAGAGTTTTCTGGAAGAAAAAAAAAGACCAGTTAGTCATGCTTTAATTACTCTGATTCCATGTTTTTATGGTATACTTGAGATTGCGCAACAGTATTTAAATCTACTGTGTTTTATTTGTTGGCGCCACTTGAGATAATATCACATATTAGACTGAAGACGTGTGAAAATATTGCATCACTGCACTTTGCAAGTTAATGTAGGCGACTGGTCTGAATCCTGAAGCTCAACATTTATAGATTTTAGGTTTTTTAACTTAAAAAAAACGATTGTTGATTAAGTATAACTCAGTGACCAGCACGGCTGCTTAATAATATTCATTTGGGGTCGGAGGTCATTTTCTCGATTTTACATTTTACTTTTTTGCATACAAGACACACACCAATGTGTTACACGGAAAAAATTGCAGCACAATCTCAGCTCTGTGCGTAACGAGGCGCCGTTGTCTGAAGGCAAAAGTGTGAAGCGATAATGTGGCCCTCAAGCTGAAAAAAGCTCTTTGCAATTTGACAATCAAAAAGTTGCACTTCTTATTAATCACAAAGCCTCAATAATAACGCTGAATTTATTTCAGTGAGAGCTGGAGACTCACTGCGAGGTGCAGCGAGTGTGAGATGACCTGACGGTCACACGTAACAGCCAGTGAAGAGGTGGAGACTGTTGCCTTCTACTGTGTGTGTGCGTGTGTGTGTGTGTGTGTGTGTGTGTGTGTGTGAGACGATGGGCTGGCTGGTTTTAAGGGTATCCTTGTTGAAGCTAATGAACCTGCTGAGCTGGCTGCAGGGATAGGAGGCAGTGTGGACTGGAGCAGAGCAAAGCAGAGAGACTTCCCTGCTTCAGTGGGCCTGTGATTTCCCTGTTGGAGGGGATGTGTGTGTGTGCGTGTGTGTGTGTGTGTTTGTGTGTGTCCTTCTATGGCAGCCGTGCAACTCTAACAACCTCTGCTTCTGCTCCGGGTGGCCTCCAGGAAACACCAGGAAAGTTTTCAAGCCCCCCCTGAAGAACCTCATCCATTTGTCAGATCGCTTACCGCAACACACAGCCGGCAGACGCACTCAGAACGCACAAATCCTGCATTCAGTTATGTACACAGTGTGTGTGTGTGTGTCTGTACGGATGGGAACTCCTCACACGCGTGTGATGTGACGGTTTGACGGCATTCAGTGTGCATACATCGCTCCACTCAGGCTATACATACAGCATGTTGCCGTTGAAAGAAGTTAACTTTTTCCTCAGAGGGAGAGATTGATCAAATTAGGTCATGTCAGTGTGTGAGTGTGTGTGTGCGTGTGTGTGTGTGTGTTGTGCTGCTGCGCAGAATATCAAAAAGACAGTTTGATGCATTTCGTGCGAGTTCTCACACGCCGTGCTCGTGTGTGCTCATCAATCCATTGTTCCTCCTAAACAAGAGCACGGGGGAGGGAGGAGAGGGAGAGTTACTCAGTTCATCAAGAGAAGAAAAAAAACAACAATCCCTCGGTTACATCGATTCCAGTTTGGTACCGCTGCTCATGAAAACACCGCCTTTCTATTGGCATGTGCTATGACGAATTTCAAAAGCTTTAATGTTGCAGTGTGTTTTTCACGCCTGTTGTCCTCACACACACACACACACACACACACGCGGATCCTTTTCTAATCGCCTCTCTTTTTTCTTTCTTCCCACATTGCAACATTAGCTTTGGACACATCTATGTAGTAGAGTTGAGGCCCATTGCTGGTTTGTGGTATCAAAGCCTAAGTGGCTCGCAGGAGTGGAGGCCTATTGTTAGAAGACCTATAAAGGTATGAATGTGTGAGAGGAGTGTGTGTGTGTGCGTGTGTGTGTGTGTGTGTGTGTGGATCAAAGCGGTAACGAGCCATTACGAGCCGTTATGTAAGTGAAGAGTGCTTTTTTTTCTTTTGCACAGAGGGATTTAGTGCCTTAATGGAGCGGCGTGTTCACTGGTTTAGTTTCCTGCTGCAGACAGATGGAGCCATTTTGGGGATAGCATGTGTGTGTGTGTGTGTGTGTGTGTGTGTGTGTGTACAGTGGCCCAGTGAAACCAGGGGCTTTGCTGGTGTGAAGGTTACAAATGACGGGAAGCTGTCCCGCGAGCTTTCGGCCTCGCTCCGCCTCCGTCCGCCTTTTGTTATCTGACCCTCGATGTCCTTTTTTTTCTCCCCCCCCGCCCCCCTCACCCTCCTTCCCCTCATTTTCGTTATATCTCTTGCTGACGCGGAGGGACGGGACATTTGAAATATCAGCTTTCGTGTGCTGCGAGTTGGCCGTGAAGGCCTTGGGAGAGAGAGAGAGAGAGAGAGAGAGAGAAGGCGAAGGTAAGGAGAAGAATGAAGACAGGGGTCGATGAAAACAGGAGAATAAAAATAAGTCGAGAGAGAGAGAGGAGTATTGAGAAAGGAAAAGAGTAACCGGGAGTGAGAGATGAAAGGACAGAGCTTAGTAACCATGAATCACAGTGTAGGTCCCGGATCAGTGTGGAGCAGGCGGCGGGGCTAGCTGGGGGCACATGTACCTTCTCTTTTTTTTTTCGCGAGATGACGCAGAGACAATTCCAGCTGCTCAAAAATCCCACATACCTACAACAAAGGATTGTTATCAGATGCACCACACGGTGCCGTTCGGAGGGGGGAAGAGAGTCTTTTCTTTTTCTTCCCGTTTGCTCCTGGATCACTTCCACGGCTCAATCTCAGAAGCCCCAAAGCGTCACCGAGGGCTCGCCCCGCATCCAGCGACAACACACTGTGATTTTTTACCTAATTCATTTGTAATTGCGTGGATTTAAGGCGCTACACACACACAGCCTTTGCGTGCGGGTCGATTGCGTGCGTTCGTCGTACACACGGCCACCGGTGGATTCTTTTCTTTGTTCCTTTTGACAGAAGGAGGAGGGAAGAAAGCGACGGCGAGTAGGAAACATTAGCACGGCACCGCGGGGGCAAGGTTATACTCTACCTCCCAGAGTACGTATTGACAGATGTGTCAGCGGGCCGACCTGATGGGCAGGGTTTCACAGTCGAAGGAGCTAAAAGTGTGAGAGGGAGAGAGAGAGAGAGAGAGAGAGAGAGAGAGGTGGAGAGGGAGATGAGGCAGGCGGAGGCATTAGATTTCCATCTGCAGGATTTGGCCCTTCGTGCATGTTTGTGTGTGTGTGTGTGTGTGTGTGTGTGTGTGTGAGTGCCAAGGAGGGTCATTAAAGTCAGGCAGAAGAAAGGAAGAAAAAAAACGCTCCAAAAGGAAATTATTTTGATATCGTCATTCTGAAATTTATCATTCACTCACCCATCATTAAAAATGCATTGAGACTCGCCCGCGTGGAGAGAGAGAGGGATGAGAGAGATGCAGCGTGTGTGTGTGTGTGTGTGTGTGTGTTCCAGAGTTCAGTCGGGTCCACGGACAACCGGCCGTGCGGGTCCACCGACAGACGCGGTAATATCTCCGCGTTCGCGGTGACAAGTGTCCAATTTCCTGCCGGCGATCTCCATCCAAGAGCTGAAGAACTGCGACGCCGCAGCGTCCTGATCACATAGAGATCTGAGATGAGAGGAAGGGTTCACACACTTTCTCCCACAACACAAAGCCCACCCCCCCTTTTCTTTTTCTTTTTTTTTGTCCTCCCACTCCCTCGGCTCGTCATTAATCATCGACGCATGTGCACCGGAGCGCAGTTCCCTTCTTCATGGGTAGAACGGAAGAGTAAATAATAAGGGAATTAATTTGAAAAAATCCCAGCGAATAATTTATGATAAATGGAAAAGTTTAATCAAGCAATCAATCTGGTCCGGCCACCGCATCTGGAGCAGGAGACTAATTAGAGAGATGAGGATAAGGATGCAGTTTATTAACCCGTTTGGTGCTGTAATAATGACAGGCTGCCTGGTCCTTTTTGTCTTATTTATCATAAGATATGTAAAAAATAAAAAGTCCTTTTGGCAAATCGATTTTGCTCCATTGTTTTCAGGAGAAATCTTTCAAAATCTGGCAAGTATCAGGCCTTATTCTATGTTCCAAAGGCTTAAAACACTGTGTAAAAACTAAAAAGGAAAGAAAGATACTTGAATTTTCATCATATTTCTCTTCTAAACAATTGAAAATGAACAATGAGCAAAGCTTTCAAGATTACAGAAATGAAATGTAACCTATTTTACATCTTGTCAAACTGTTTTGTTTGCATAGAGCATTCAGTGTCCATGTTATATGCTTTTATAAATGTCCACATCCGGGCGTTTTAAAGACTTGTTTACCATTTAGCATTGTAAAGCTACGCTTCTTAGCGTTTAAAATCCGTTGGAATTACGTTGATGGCGCAAATATTCGAGGAGTTACAGTCAAATTAGTTTTGCATCTTGTTTGCCGTCGACAGGCTCTGTTCTAAAAGGTTTAATAACTTAAAAAAAAGTGCTGCAAAAAATGCTACAATGCCTGATTGCTAAGTTAGCGATGCTATACAGCGTGACACCTGCTTCACCGCCAGCGTTCAGAGTGCTCTCGTACTTTGGTCGCCTCTCCAAAAGCATCAGATTATTGGTTCTCCTTTGAGCCAATTGGAGTCATTTTCCCTCCAAGCGAGCTGTCTCCATATAATTTACCTGCTAATGACTTGCTTAAGTTAACGTTGAAACGTAATGGCATCATTACGGGCCAGGCGCCATCAAGTGTCGCCGGCATTAATTGACTGGAAGGATGAAGGCTGAGAAATCCTTGTTGCCTCCTATTAAGCCGTTTCCTTGATCTGCGGATGCAGAAAGAAAGAAAGATTCCCTCGTTACCGGACCTCAGCGGCCCGCGTCGTTATCACAGGTGTATTTTTATCTTCAGGGGGCAGGTGCTTTGCTTTAACAAGCCGCACTTAAAATGTGTTGATGAGGCCTTAAAGCAAAACATTAAACAGCGACCGATGACAGCCGAGGAATAAGCGGCGAGGTCGGCGGTGCATGCGGTTCACGCCGAGATGTGTGTCAAATATTAACGTGCCTCGACGTCCGCCACCCGCATGTTCGCCGTCATTTAAAAACGAGCAGGGTTCATACTACGGTCATGGAAAACCTGGAAAGGCCATGGATGGTATATTCCAGGCCTGGAAAAGTCCCTGAAAAACACAGAAAGTGTGGTAAAAGTCCTGTAAATGTGTTTTATTCATGTGTTCATGACGTTCATTTACGCTGAGTTTGAAATAATGAATATGCTTTTAAAAGAAAAAGGCTCAAAATACAAGCAGGCATACATACAGGCATCTATATGTGTCATTTAAGATATACTGTATGCTTTGAATCCTCATTGTTAGTTTAAATACTACATTTTATCACTTTTTACTGTTTACACACAGATTAACTCATAGAAATCTGATTAAAAGTCATGAAAAAGTCATGAAAATGTGTTTAAAAATCATGGAAATGTCATTAAAAGTCGTGAAAATTTGAATAAAGTCATGGAAAAGTAATGGGAATATGTTTAAAAGTCATGGAAATTTGGTAAAAAGTCATGAAAATTGTATTTAAAATCATGAAAATTTGGTTAAACGTCATGAAAATTTGGTTAAAGGTCATGGAAATCCATCGGTTACAATGTGTATGAACCCTGAACAATATAGCTGAGGTTATATTTATTGACTTTGGCTCTATAATTTCACTGTTTTTTGAAACTGTTCCCACAGAAAGATCCAGTTTGTTCTCTTAGCTTAGCATAAATGTTTCATTTAAAACATGTGATAAAGAGTGAGAGGGGTCAGGATCAGATAGGAGGGATGAGAAGAGCTTTGAAGTGAGGACAGTTTTAGGAAGGAGATAAAAAATTGAATGAGGCCTAAAAAAACACACAAGACAGACACAGATGGAGGCACAAAGAGATGTATTTATTGCAGCTATCCTATTAAACAGTTATGACAAACTCACGGCTGAAATATTAACCGACTTACCCACCAACGTCCATTATTTATTCATCATCAAAAATTCAATCTGGCAGACTGTGTGCCATTATTCAGATGGCCTGGAGGCGGGGGGGGGGGGGATTTGAATAAATGAGGAACTGTAGTCTCACCGCTCCCGTGGCTTGTTTCTGTCCCCAAAACCCTCTCTTTCAATTATTCAAACGATAAATCAATCAAATCAAATCCAGGAGATGGTTTGATGTTGGGGAAAAAACAAAAACACACACAAGCCCTCTCTTGTTCATGTAGCTTATTGTTAAAAAAAACAAACAAGTTTCATTCTTTTTGGCTATTTAACATCAAATCTGACTCATTTTCCACGGCTTTTGATCAAATTTCCATGACTTTTACATGACTTTATCTAAAATTTCCATGATTTTTAAACAAATTTCCATGAATTCTAATCAAATTTTCATGACTTTTACGTGACTTTATCCAAATTTTAATGACTTTTAACTAAATTCCTATGATTTTTTTTTACCAATCTTCATGGTAATTTTTCATTTTTAATCAAATTTCCATGACTTTAAACCAAATTTCTATGACTTTTTCACTTTTACATGACTTCAAAACCAAATGTCCATGACCAAACAAAAATGTGTAAACATAAAAAAGTGATAAAATGTAGCAAACTAACAATTAGGATCCCAAAGCATACAATAAACCTTAAATGAGACACACGAATCTGACTCATCAAACTGCTGGAAGTGGCACCATCGCACACCATCTTCCTTTAGTGGCATTTGCTGTCTATGGCTGCAGCAGACGAGCTCCTCTTTACAACATTTAGTTTGCCTTCGTTCCTCCCGGTTGACAAAAGAATTCTGCACCTCTCTGCAGTCTCTGAGCCTGAATGCGATTGGATATGGAAATGCGGTCGCGCTGCAGGGCCGCCGGTTTCTGCTGATGTCGTTGGAAGTCGGCAGCCTGGAGAACCGGGGGTCGCGTTCCTCTTGAGGAACGACCAGACGGCAGCGCGCCACCGGACACGTGAAACCCGACACGCACACGCCCGGCACACGCTCCTCATTTAATGGAGTGCACTACGGAAGAAAAGCAACCGCAGTAAAAGGGTCGAGAGTATGTACACATGAAGCGTGTCATGTGCCATTTGGGGTCGTTTAACGAAGTAGATATATATCGGATATGCAGGTATTACATATTGCACCTCTGCACTGCAGAGGACACTCCTGTTCTTTCTCCAATCCCCATAATGCATAGCGCATATACGGGGTGACACTTGTGCATTACCGTTCAATCTACTACCCCAGACAGCGTCAACAGCTATCAGGCTTTGATGTGAATGTTTTGCTTTATGATACTCCACAGCGTGCCGACACGTTGACCAGACACTGCAGCGTCCAAACACTTGGCTTACTGTCCGTCTGTGTGCAGCATCGTGGCCTCCAATCAATTACAACTGGACCAAAACAGACGCTCGAGGCTCATTTTTGAACATGAGACATGATGGCATCTCGTCGTCCACAACCCCCAAACATCTCCAAGTGTATAAGCTGCATCATGCGGGTTGAAATGAAGTCTAGAGTCTGTATATTGGATCAAAAGGAATACGTAGCACCACCAGTTCCAGTATTTCCTGTTCACTTGTACATATGCGAGCGTTGAGTTATGAGAATAGAGTTGAAGAAAGTCCAGAAATGCACACATTTCATCAAATCTCATGAAAGCAAGCCGACCTGCGGGTACAAATAAAGTAACCCAACCTCACCTCGGGTGATGTCATCACATATGAAGTTTCACCTCAATCACGGCGAGATTATTAAATCACGGCGAGCCGTGTCAATAGGAGCTCCCATTCAATATTCACTCACGCCGCTGCGACCGGAGTCATTATTTATATAGCCTTGTGTTTTTTTTGGAATATCTTTCAGTTGATGAGATATTATGTAAAAAATCCTGTGGCTGGAGCGCGGAACGTGTTTTTCTTCCCGCTACCTCACTTTTCATCTTCACTTAGCGTCATGAAAATCTCAAAATGGAAGTCCTCTGGCCAACGCCGTCAGATAATCAGCGACGTGCACTTGCAGTCTAAGTTCCTCTGGTATTGTAAAAAAAAGAAGAAGCCCTCCTCCTGTGCAGCCTGTCAGCGCGGTGCAGCCTCAGCCATTTGTCTGCCACCTTTAGTCAAATCTCCAACTCGCAGACGCGATGACTAATAGATGGCGGTTGCGAGCGATGGGGCCGGACTACATGTACAGAGTGTGAGAACTCATTTGGAAAATGTGATTTTCTTTTTTTGGTTGCTCGGAGAAAAAGTTAAAAGTAAAACTTCTTTTTTTCTCCTCAACATTAAATTTGTGACCGGACTACCGCCGACAGATCTTGAAAACTGTTGTTTTGGTTCATACAGCGTCTGCATGTTAAGCCCTCTCTCTCTCTCTCTCTCCCTCTCTCTCTCTCTCTCTGTCACATGGGTGATGGAGTCTGGCAGGCTCCTCTTCTGTGATGTGCAAACATAAGAAATCAATCAGAGTCGCAGTATTTCTACAGGCCCTCAGCTCGTATCGATTTATTGCGAACGTGTTGGTGATGAAGAGAGACGCTCTTTAGCACTGTGGGGCACGCCGGTCAAGGGGAGTGGATGCAAGGGAGGAAGGATAACGGAGGGAGGGAGGGGGGGGGGGAGGGGATGACAGGTGAGGAGGAGGAGCAAGGAAAGAGGCTATGCTGACCTTTGTTTTCATTGGCTGACATTGTTCACCTCGGGGGTCGCGTCAGCGTCTGTCACCGGCCGAGAAAACGATGATCGTGTGGTTTTTTTTGGGGCTTTTCTTTTTTTTTTTTTTTTTTTTAGATGGCTGTGATGTGTTTGCTGTGTGCTGTGGTTTTTCCAGTATGTGCAGCGTGACAGCTGCTGTCAGCCCCGCAGCGAGAGAGGTCACGGGGTCACGGGGATGGCGGAGACTTGGATTCCCGTTCGACGCGCTCGGTGAACTCACCTGACAAACTGAGACACGACTCTCTCCGTATATATTTTTTGCACTGCAACTTTTTCATCTCGCTTTAAGACGCAGTAACTGAGTTTATCGCAGGACGCTTTGATGCGTGTTCATCGCAGTCATGCATGATGTCACGCCTCTGAAAGGGCTGGAGCGGCGTGCAAAACCCGTCAGCTCCGAGACTCCATTCAATACAGAAGAGCGAGGTGAAGTCCTCAGAAAGCTTTTCTCTTTCTGAGGAGAGATCTCAACGATGACTTCATGCTGTTGCCTTTCTTCATCTGAGGGCTGGAGAGAGAAGTACATTCCTCGCAGGCTCCTTTTTGAATACAGTCTCGCTTTTAGCTTCTTGGTGACGAAGTAAAAAATGTTCTCTCGAATCTCTTAGGCTCTCGATCATCCAGAAAAACAAAAGACGGAAAGAAAAAAATGGATCCAACAAGATCCATCCATTCATAAATCAGGGTTCATACACATTGTGACCAATGGATTTCCATGACTTTAAACCACATTTCCATGACTTCAAACCACATTTTCATGACCAAATCTCGATGTAAACATGATAAAGTGATAAAATGTAGTATTTAAACTCAGAATGAGGATTCAAAGCATACAGTAAACCGTAAGTGACACAAATGAATGAGAGGCAATAGTTTGATTAAAGGAATAAACATTTATATAGATGCCTGTATGTGTACCTGCCTATATTTTGAGCCTCTTTCTTTTAAAAGCATATTTATTATTTCAAACGTCATCAACACACGCTTTTTTTAAAAAAGAAATGTCTGCAGTGTTCTGAACTAAAGCATTACCATATTAAAGTGTTCATTTGTACCCAATGCATTTTGTAATGGGCTTTTTGACTGTCGTTATTTATTTGAGTCACTTTCTTTTTTAAAAAAAAACTCAAAACAAATTATCTCGCCGTTGCCACTCAATTATGACTCAGAGCAATTTTGCATTTCACGCTCACGCCGCTCAGAGGGGATATCTGGAGGGATGTCTCGACAGTAAATGCTCTTTTCTATATTATACATCTCGAGAGTGAAAGGCTTGCTTATCCGTTTTGGAGCAGATGACTGTCGGAAGGGGGAGTCGGGAGTAAATAAGAGCTCAATCGTAGCTCGGTGTATTTATACCACATGCATACACTAAGAGACACTGAAGGGGGGGCTGATGGAGACGAGGATTGAAGAGGATTACCGAGATAGGGAAACGCTACACAGAGAGAAGGAGATCTTATTTATATTAGGCTTTCATAAAACACACAAAACAGCGAAACATACGGCTTTCCGTGACCATATGCAGCTCAGCGGAGTGGCCGTGGGGCTCAGTGAAGGGGTTAAAGAGGAGATTAAAGTGATAATGTACAGCTCTAATCCCCCCCAGCACTTTTAAGAGGGCAAAAGAGAAAGAAGAAACCGCCTCCAACCACAGAGCCGGACATGAAGAGGGTGCATTGGGTCAGCCGTCACCACGGCAAAAGATTATTCTGAATAATTATTCCGCCACATGTGCCTTGTCACAATTAGGAGTCGTCTGTGAGCCGGGTCACGGGGGGTCAAACCGCTTGATCCGTGACCCTGATCCGGAGCGTCCAGAGGGGGGACGGACGTGTACGCGGTTTATTAGAAAAACGGATCTGCTCGCGTCATCGTGGCGTGCGTCACGCGACACCGTCGGTCACGCCGCTTTTCAAGCGGACGTCCCCGAAAGGTCCGACGCCACCGGCGAGGTCGCCTTGTTGCAAGCGACTTCCTCTAGATCTTACAAAAATGAAAAACTTGGAAACTCGACGGGGAAAAATGGATTCATGATTTCAAGCAGAATGCTTGAGCTTCTTGAATCGACGTCTCGGCTGAACGGCGAGGAAAGGAAGCGACGGTGTGAAAGGCGGGAGAAGAGTGCGCCGAAAAAAAAGGCCCGGCGTAGAAAACGAAAAAAAAGATAACAAAAATTGAAAAACCTTTTGTGGTTTGTTCTCATAACCGAGCTTTCCATTAGGAGTCCAGACGTTTTAACTCATCGCTGCAGCTCTCCTGCAGGAGTACACAGAGGATCTTTCATTTCCCATAAAGCCGTGTTCACACTAGTGTCCTGGGAAAGGCATGCAACAAGGTGCAAAGTGGTTTGCCCATTATAGTGGATAATTTATTCAGTCACTTTTGCCCGCGTGAGAAAAGTAATTTGACGTAAAATACCTCTCTTCGCTATTTAACATCCCGGAAAGGAAAAAATAATAATTTGATTTGACTTGATTGATTTGAATTGATTGAATAATGACTATGGTTTTCTCACTTTGCACTCATTCTCATACTGGTGTAAGCTATTATATTGAGTATAAACAGCTCTCTCGGAAGCAGTGTTCCGGTGTATGTTTCTGGTGCTTTTATTGTGAAGGGAAAAATGGAAAGAGAAGAGGATAGGAAATGTTCTTCTGATTCAAGATTCAAAATTCAAGATTATTGTCATATGGACAGATAACAGGCAGTAACGTGCAATGAAAAGCTAATGTTGCTACGTCCTCCTTACACAAAGAATTACAATAAAATTAAAGTAGAAAATTGTAAAAATATATATAAAATAAGGCACAGAGATAAGGCAACAGTGGTGTGTGTGACAAGAATAAAAGTGCAACCTACAGCGCATCGTGTTTTATTATTATTCTACAGTATAGGCGCAAGACAAACCCTTGGCTGCAGCGGCAATTTGCAATGAAAAACCTCCTTGGGTCACCCGTGGCAATCTCTCTTCAGATTGAGTCCCTCCCCTTTTCTTATTTTTAATTGCGTATTTGGAGCGAGACAGTTTTAAGGGATCCCGGCGGGAGGGCGCAAAACGTGACAGTCCTAAAAAGAGTCGCCCTCCCTCGGGCTTTATCGCCACTTATCAGATCGTGTGAAAGGCACGTTTCTTTCTGATCCGATGTGTCACATCGCGACAGGCGGGAATCACAGAGGTAGAGAGGCGCCGACACGTTTAGGAGAAAGCCGGGATGTGTTAAGACAAGCTACGTTCACGCACCAATTATGCCCCATGCACCACTTACATCTATGGACTATTAGATTGTCACCCGTCTCTATTAGGAGACACTCGGAGGCCTCTGGCATTCCAGGAAAAAATAATTACATTCGTTCGGCATCATAATTATTGTCTTGAAAGTGTCTCTTTCCAACACTAACAAAGCCGACTCGTACTCTTTCTCTGCCTGCCCAAGCGTCCTCATCTCATGTCTGTTGTCTCTCTTGACACTAATGAAGCGGTTTGATCTCGTAACTCCACAGAGGCATGCGTTAATTAAATTCTCGCGCCTATTTCATTTGAAAGTTTCCACATTTCCCGGGTCACTTACGGTTGCTTTCGTGACTTGTGTAGAGTAGTTGGCAAGGTGTACGGATTTGCATGCATTTTTTTGGGGTGGGGGGGGGTGGGGGGGGAACGTGCCGATTCTGAACATTTGCATTACCCCATTTGCAACCGTGTGAGTCCGCGGGAATCAAATCCGTCAACATCTTTAATCTATTATCGTGTAATCTCTCTGAGCTCCCACTAAGACTCGCTTTGCTCAGCTGCTTGTCGGATGCTGTTGTTTTAAATGCAGAAAAAAAGAGAGGACACACCCCTCCCCCTAAATTATGAACCTGCAGATTGTGGTGACTCCGACGTGATATACGACTTTCAGTGATTACATAGTTTCAGTTGGGTAAACAGAGTCGCTTGTCTGCTATTTCCACAGTGTGACTGATGTTTAGCACTGGCTAACCACACACTCAAGCGATCTATTTATGCAGTCACTCCACTTTGATTTACTTCTTGCCGTCTTCAGAGTGTTCATTTGGATTACAATTTCTTTGACATTGCCGAACCTCATTCATAAAAATAAAAAAAGACAGTTGTGGCAGTTTCCTTTTACAAACAGCCAGAGAGCATGCCACTGCTCCTGCTCTCACATTTGCCAGCTCCTCAGTCCCGAGGATTCACACTATTGAATTAAAATCTTAGCTTTTCAGAATAAAGTGCATACCTCCATTTTTACATCGCTCTGCCAAACTCCTCTTGTATTGCTCTAACAGTTCTTTTCTTCATTCGACAGTGTTAAAGTAAAGTATGACGCAATATGCAAGTTTATAATTTTGCTGTCGGAAGTATTAAATGTACTAAATTCATTTCTGGATAACATAATTAGATTACATTGATGCGTTAATTGACGCTTACGTGTATCTGAAGAAAGGTTTCGGCCAGCAGAACTAATTAAATGTGCCACCAATTTCTGAGAAACTAAAAAATAAGTGTGAAAAATTGTCAAATGAACCACAGCCAAATTGGATGGGTGATTGGGTGTGCCTTCACTTAGTATTGATTATATCTATTATTAACAGCTCAGTATCATTGTATTGGATTTTGTGACAATAACAGAATAGAAAACACATTATTATATTCATCAAACATGCGTCTAGTATGTTTTACGGCCTTATACTTCCACAAACAAGGCTCATTATTAATAATAACAAGTTTTAAAATAAAATTTTTAAAAAATTGTCCCATAGGTTAAAACAGATTTAAATGAATAGGTTTTAAGTACTGTTAAAATGAGTATTGCTTTTATATGTTTCAGAATTAGTTGTTTTTGTCAAAAGCATCAAATATTAAATGTCTTCTATCTTTACAATTTCAAAAGTAAACCTTTACTCAGACTCAGACTGGAACTATGCATTTTATTCATTTTGTTACATGTTACACAATTCCCTGAGCATATATCCCTGTTGGTGACTCCAGCTCTTGAAAAGGCAGTGATCTACCCCCCGTACTCGGCATCAAGAGGCCTCTCTCATTCCCTCATTCTACAGGGCACTCACTAAACATCAGGTTATTTTTGTACAGAAAAGTAGAACGCTCCCATTATCGTGAAGGCCCTGTTGAAAAAATTGTATTGTATTTACAAGTAGTGCTATTACGGGTTACCAGCACTACACTTTGGGCATGCTAGGTAGCTTTGTAACTGCTAGCTGGACTTCAACCGGATACAATGCTTTCACATTCACTTTTAAGTATAGGAAGTCAGGTTTAAGGGCCTAAAGGGAACAAATGGCTTCCCACTGACCTTCATGAACAGGAGCCAGCCTCTCTTACCTGCTGTGTAGGAAACGAAATTTCTTTATTTATCCATTCCTGCTCCATCTTCCTCAGCGTAGAAAGCTCAGATAGTGGGAGCTATAGCACGGATTTGTTTGTCTGTTTGGGATCCCATAACTTTAAGGGTGCATGATAGGAAAGTTGATTTTGTATGACCTACGAAGACCAACATCCAGTGCAACACGACCTCCCCTCGGGGGGAGAATGAACATGTAGCACTTACCACCCGATGGCACTCAACCAACATATCTTTTAGTCACGCAGTGCCACACAAACGGATACACCCACACAAATACACACACACACCAAGACAAATACCTGCAGTTTTTCACATAAATAAAGTGCAGACACACACCCATATCCACAACCCGTGTGAGTAAAGGAGAAAACTCCACGTTTCGCTCGCACCGTCAGCATCAAAATCGGATCTCAACTTTCAGGTTTGAGGGTCACAGACACACAGCAAGAGATGTATCGACACAGAGACACACACACACACACACAGTGTAAGGTCGGCCTTTTGTGCTACTTAATCCACAACCATATGTCATTCTGCAAGGTAGCTGTATCATGAAGTGTAGGAACCGGTATCCATAACATGCATGTGTTATTTATGAGCGCCTGTACGGTTGGCACATAGCGATGTATGCTAATGCATACATTAAAGAGAGGAGGCTCTTGATACATGTCTGTTGGAAGAAGTGTCTTCCCTCTCCCTCTTTATCACCACTTCTATTAAAATAGCAAGGCTGTGGGGCGGAAATCCATCTTGTCTTTTAATGGCATGTCTGTCTGTGTTTGTGTGTCTGTGTGTGTGTGTGTGTGTGCGCGCGCGACCACAAAGGTGTGTGAATGTGTTTTCGTGTGGATTTTTGTGCATGCGTGATTGTGCTGGTGCACTTAACTGTGCTTGCAACTGCAATCAAGACATGTAAGTGGCCGGCATTTTCAAAAAGAGAAATTGAAGTGTGGACTGGAGGAGAAAAAGGAGGTAGACAGTGATGCAAGCCTGTGAAGTTGAAATGTGAGGCATCCTCGATAGGCATAATTTTGATTATTACTGACAAAGGTAAAGCGAATAGCGGCATAATTACCTCCCTGCTATTTTCTGTAAGATTGAGTAAGTTATTTTTAATGAAGATTCCTCTATGTCCGTGTGTTGGAGCAGTATTATCGGTCTGGCCAGTCTGTTGCTAAGACCTTTGCGGTGTAGTACCAGTATTTTTTACAGTCAAAGAAATGCTGCTTTTGCCTTCATTAACCCCCATTTGAACACATTTGGGTTTGTGGCGGTCACGTGGTGTTTTCTGCAGTCATCCTTCTGACTTAGCCTGCATCAAGTCCTGAGAAATCAACTTTATTGGCACAGCCTGATCTTACGTTCAATGTCTCAATGAGCCGTACAAGCCCACTGAAACACCAGTTCAAGCCTATACGCTCTCTATGAAGAACATCTTCATGGACAGGAAATTAAAAAAGAGATGCAGATGACTGTTGATGGCAGGGCCAGTAGCTAAAGATAATGAAAACAAAGGTACTGTAAAAGTCGGGTTACAAACCGCTACTACTGTTGGTGGGTGGCCGCCTGCTGTAGCAAGCTAGCGCTGCTGCTAGCTCCATGCTACTGCTGCTGCTACTGCCCACGTCCCCGCTGCTCGAGTCAGGCGTCATGCTGGGGCTTATCCCGCTACCTTCGGTGGTTGTCGGGTAACTAGCAGCAGCGCTAGCTGGCCACAGCGTCAAGCTAGCGGGGACACCCAGCGAAGGTAGTAGCGGCTTGTAACCCGACTTTTACGGTAATAAAAATGTGTAGATGGTGGACTAGTTGAGCTTCTACATGTTTGGAGACCTTTGCAAGCATGCATTTAGGTTCTTAGTAAATAAATAAGCGGATAAGAGAGCATAAGCAACAGCAGTTTTGGATCCTCCTGTGCGCGAAAGCGGAGAGATGTAACAATTTAAGTCATTAACGCCCGTGCGAAATTGAAAGTCCTCGTTCAATCTCGGCGTTTCAGTTCACGCTCACAAAGCAGCCGTTCTGACCTCTCGGTGATTGTGTGCTTTATAATAGCGGCCGCAGTGATATGTTTTTGCATTCCAGTGTGTGTGCGTGTGCGCCTCAGGGACAGTGGGTGACAGACTCACTCCTCGTGTGGGGGCCGATTGCGGTGCCAGTGCCAAGGACGAGCAGTGGAGGGTAGAGCGGGTGATTTGTCTCTTAGGATTGAAGTCATCTTGCCCTGGTCTCCGCAGGCCTCTCCTCCCTCTTCTTAGCCCGCATGCTGTCTTTATTCCAAGGTGAAGAGCATTTCTCTCAGTGTTTTGCATGCATCCGTTTTTAGCTGATGCAGTTGATTTGGTTTTCACAATTCAAACAGTAGATGAGCCATGGCCTTTTTTTTCTTTCGCTATTTCACCCAATGGAGGTTCATAGTAGAAATACAGAGACACTTCCTGTTTAGAGTGCTGCAGGAATGAGTCCTAAAACCCAAATTTGTGGTACTTAAAAAAAAGTCAATGTTGTTTTTAAAAAAAAGAAGAAATATGTCATTTAAATATATCCACGTATCTTAAAAAAGTGGCTATGTAAGAGTACTAATTGTCAACGTGCCTTCACAGCAGATCGCCTTCAGAGTCTTGTGTATAGTTAGCTTTTTACTTTAGCCAATTGTGAAGATTTTTTGCTGAACAAAACCCACAAGAAACATAAACTTGTGTTTGCCACAAAGCTTATTTTCTGCAATAATCCCAATGCCCATTGGCTTTTTCCTTTTTTTTTGTTAACCAGTGCAATGCTATCTTCCAAGCTTTGCTTTAAAAAATAATGTCATCCCTGCGGCATACATACATGTATATATATATATATATATATATATATATATATATATATATATATATATATATATATATATATATATATATATATATAAGGATTTTAGACCAACAGTGCTCACGGGGTTTGGCATAATTCTTTCCCCGACAACGTTTTGGGTCGTGACGGGGTTAATAGTGTTAGCCGTTTTACAGACGCATTGCAGATTAGCTCGCCAGTGGGGACTGGAAGCACTAACATATACACCAGACTGGGAATGTAAAAGAAGCACAGATAAACTCAGATTACAACACTCAAAGAGGGAGAATTCATTTTTTTGCTCTGCTTGGGTAGACATCACTCCACTATATCTACAAAAGGCAAATAGTTGCTTGCTGCTATGTTAACGCTCTGAATTTTGAACATGTTCAGCTCACTTGTCTCTCCAATGTAGGTTTCTTAAGAGACTCTCTGTTCCCACTGTGGCTGGTTTAGATGCGTACGTTTCCTTTTGGCGAGTCTTAATAACGTGCCTTGAAGGAATATTTTGTTTACACCTCTGAAATAGCTTATCTCCGAGCAGATGCAGCCAATAAGCAAAGACGAAGAGATCGACCCAAAGCAGAAACAAACAAAACAGCCTCCTAATTATTCACTTTATTTAGCCAGAAATCAGATAAAAAGCAAGTATGCATATACATTTGGAGGACGTGAACAATGAACCAATGATTTATCTGCCGTTATAATGTCCGATGTATCATATTGCCTCATATACAGCACTTAGTATTGCGACCAAATCACAGCAGTGTCCCTCCTGGCACCATATAACACTATTATTTATGTTCCAGTGGCAAAGTAATCCAGAAAAAAAGTGTGCAGCGCTGTCGTCAGCCATCAGTTGTGCAGGGTCCCTTTGAAGTCTGTGAAAAGCCGCCAGGCCGGTCATCACATCCACCACAGCAGTGTCCTCTAAAATATCCAGACCAAAATCTCTGTAGTCTGCAGAATAGAATATAGGCTCTGGCAAGGTAAACACCTCGCTCATCATATTCAGGCGTCCATGCGACAATCTTCTGTTTGCCACCCGATTCCATTTTGTTTTATGAAAGCGGTGGGGGAGGTAATGAAAATATTTGATCTGAACTGTGTGGTCCTAAAATGTCTGTCTGCATCAGTTTAATAAAAAAAAGACAAAAAAAAAGTCTGCTTTGGTTTTTTTTCTTTTTTTTTTAGGAAAATATTGTTCTCAATACATGTTAATTGCGACGACTGCTAAAAACTATCATCCTCGAATCTCATTCACCACTCAACCTTCACACCTGACATGTAACCGCTCTATTGCAACGTAGTTTAAAAATTAAGAATATTTTACTTAGGGGGGGAAAAAAAAGATCAAAACTGCTATTTCAATGCTTCAGACCATGAGGTCGCCCCGACGATTGTACGTCAGACGTCGGAGAAAAAAAAAGGATCAGATTTGCAGCGAAGGATTATTATTTTTTTCTTCTCACAGGTTTTTAGAAATGTGCTGAGATGAATAGATTAGATCAAATGCCATGAAAGTCTCCAAGATCTGTTATCCTCCTTCCTTTTTAAGAAGTGTGTGTGTGTGTGTGTGTGTGTGTGTGTGTGTGCGTGTGTGTGTGTGTCTGTGTGAGAGAGTGTGAGTGAAAGATAAGGAATAAATCAGTCCAACACGTTCTGGGTTTTCTTCGTAACTTCAGTGACGTTGCAACACTCAACCAGACCGGCCTGGATCAACGCTCTCCTCAACCTCCTCCTCCTCCTTCTCTCATCCCTGTACCCTCTCACCTCGAACCGCCTGAACAGCGCCTATTAGTGGTTATGACTGGTATGCGATCACCAACTAACACTAATGCTAAAATGCTAAATACTGTATGTGTATACAAGATGATGGACAGCAATGGAATATCGTAGCAAACATAAGCTCGCACATGTCGCCACCTTCCTAAAATAATGGCCTACGTTATGTTTCTTGGCTAAATCATCTCCTTGTGATACTGCCACCTCTCCTACATCCTCAGTGGAACAGATCATGTGATTTTACCCCTTATATTATAGCGGCCGATGTCAAGAGTGTGGCCATTTTATTTTGCCTTAAGACAATGTGACTTAGGCACTGTAACACAATTATGTTCTTTACAAGCTTTTCAAGATGGCATTTTGAAGCTAGCATTTAAGCATTTTGAAGCTAGCATTTAAGCTAATCTTTTCAAAGAACCGTTGTCCCTTTGTAGTGGAACACTTTCTTTTGATTGTTATTTGAAGACAGAAAAGAGGCAACTACAAGTGACATGAGCTTTGATAGTCTATTTACATAATACATATTAGCTCTTTATACTGTATACCGTAAAAAAAATCGGGTTACAAGCCGCTACCACCTTCGGTAGATGTCCCCGCGAGCTACCCGCTGTAGCCAGCTAGCGCTGCTGATAGCCCCCCGACAACCACCGAGGTAATATTCTAACATTATTACTTTGCCAAAAAAACGTAAGACAATTTTAGCTGTAACGTCAGAGTGTTCATGTATTGGCAACATAACTGAGTGCGAAGCAGAGCGGTTCTCCAGATATGCAAAGAACGCACGGTCAGAAAGAGTTATTTTGTTTCGCGGCTAAATTGTTTAGCAGAAACATTTTTAAATGAAGTACTCAAAATCCGATAATTATTAAATAAGAAGCACATCAGGGGCTAACTGCTTATCAATAAGTAGTTCTTGAATAACTGAGTTGATGATAATGATGTTATGCCAATGATGCAGTATTTAATGAGTTTCTAAATGTATTAACTATCAGTTGCTTAATAGCACATAGCCGATAACTAATTATTACTTCCTGATTACATGCATTTCATATTAGTTATTTTCCTTGTGTGCCCTGAAGTGAAATAGCACATCATCTGACTCAGCTTTCCAGTGGCCACTGACTTTTTTTATTGGGACTGTGTCGTTAGTTTAGGATTTATTAGGTCATTATATGGTATAGTTCATTAGTTCTTGAATAATGAAAGAGAGAATCCTCATGAAGAAAAAGATTTTTCATTTTGTCTACATTAACTTGGCCTGTAAAATAGCCACAAATTATGGAACAACGCTAACAGGAATGTAAGAATAAAACTAAAAATACATATATTTTGTTTCTTTTTTTTCTTCTTCATATCAAATTAATTATCTGGTTCCATTGATGAGAATTCAGGATGGAAATATATAAACATTATGCTACCTATACCTTTTCAGTCTTTCTTCTTTGTATATTAGATTTTAGCTTTACTTATTGTATTATAATTAACAAAATAAAACACACACTACTACCCCTACAACCACTACTACTACTACTACTACTACTACTACAACTACTACTTAGACTCATTGTGATGGGTTGAAGTAATTTCTTTACTACTTCTAATTCTACTACTAATACTACTACTATTACTACTACTACTACTACTACTACAACTACTACTTAGACTCATTGTGATGGGTTGAAGTAATTTCTTTACTACTTTTCTACTACTAATTCTACTACTAATACTACTACTATTCCTAGTTCTACCACAACAACTACTACTACTGCTTCTTCTACTACTACTTCTACTACTACTGCTTCTACTACTACTACTACTACTACTACTCCTCAGACTCTTTGTGATGGTTGGAGTAATTTCTTTACATCTCTGTGTTGAGTAATCTCAAGTTGTTGTTGTCAGGGCGAGATGCAGCTTTGTTGTGTTTAAAGATGGCGTCTACATTTCTAAAGGCAGTCAAGAACTATTCATGCTATTCATTCACCCATTCATTCATGTATAGTGGCTTTGAGAAGGCATAGCTATAGCTGCACACAATACATACTTACATACATACATAATCTGCGATATGTTCCACTGCTGAACTGTCCACACCTGTGCTTGTTATGGTCCACACCCACACACACACACACACACACACACACACACACACACACATTATTCTGTCAGTCTCAGCCCCTTCGTTTAGCAGTCTGCAAGTCCCGTTAAATGATTAGTAAGCCCACAAGTGAATATATGCAAATCCTCTTCCACTCCATCGGCTTAGTGAGCAGCAAGGTTTAAACACACCTCGCTAAAGTCCCTGTCACACACACACACACACACACACACACACACACAACAACAACAACAACACGCTAAGGTATTCAGCGAGGTGAGCAGGTGTATTCCGAGAGCGACTTCGGCAAAACAATCCAAGCGTTCTCCTGGTGGAAGCCGGGATCGTCGCACTGAAGACGTCCGTGGACTCACACACTCCGGCCCGAACACGTCGGCTGGCCTCATTCTCAAAGAGCGCACGTACACGTTCAGTCACACCCAGAATATGTCTGAGCCTCCTGTCTTCTGAGACTTGGTCCATCCGATAGAATTCTGCATGTAAGGTCCAACCAATCAAAAAAAGAAGAAGAAAAAAAAGAAGAAGAAGAAGAAAAAAGCCCAAATATTCTATTAAGTGCAAATCCTCTCTGCTGGTGGAGCTTGTGGAGTCAGATTAGGACTAGACAAACACTGCCAAGCAGTCATGCCCACACCGGGACCACTGCCAACAAGAAGCCCCGTGTCACTGTGTGTGTGTGCGTGTTTTTTTGTGTGTTGTTTTTGCACGGGCTGCACAGAACCCCAATGTGAGCATTAGCAGGCAGGGGGATGAACACACTAAAGCTCTGATACGTGCCGCTCGGTGCAACGGGGAGACTGTGTGAGGGATCCGGCGGGCTGCAGCTGCAACGCGCCGCCTTCCGTGTTTCCGTGTGAATGTGCTCACACGTGCACGCATGTCTGTCCCCGTCTCCTTATCCCTCTGCGTCTATACACCATGACAACGCATTGGTGCACACGCACACCTGTGGACTTGTGCAGAAGCATACAATGCGCATTGCTATTTTCCTTCTTTTTAAAAAAAAACAACAACACTCAAATCCATTTAAATAGTCCTCCCTCTGAAGCTGACTTGTTAGCGCGTTCACTGTGGGGTCTGTGTTTACTTAGTAATGGTAGCTCTGTAGGTCCTCTGTGTACCGCGAGCGCAGACAGCTGCGATGTTTTAGACAGAACAGACAGATTTTTATCGCTTACCCTAAGGCTGCTCATTAGGATTCAGCACACCTTTTCCCAAATATCCCTCCATCACTTTTTCCATCGCAGCCTTTTCCCCCCAACCCTCCTCTGTAGCTGTCGTACACATTGGAAGAGAATGCTGCGAGCAAAGGGTTGAACTATTGGTCAGCCATCATAACAATGTCTGTGTGAGCTGCATACACAGCAATGCACAAGCAGTGCAGTCGCACGGCAATGTGCTTTTTTTGGGTGTTTTTTTTGCTGTTTTTCAACTCACACAGAATGTGAATGTTACGCTGCCAGAACTGGAACTGAATATTTTCGATGGAAAATATATATTTTACCGGCAAGCGATTTAAAATGGCGGCTTTTAAATATGAAGGTAGATTTGTGTCTTTATCGCACGCAATTCTTTTTTTTAAAAATGTAGCTCACCGTAAGCTAACGCTACAAAGATGTCAACACAGCAGCCCTCCATGTCGCTCTTAAAAAAAAAAAAAAGAGACTTCACGGGACGAACAACATGAAAATAAAGGGAAGTGGTGCTACATTTAAAATACTTTAGACAAAACAGAGTAATGTGACGTCAACTTTCCTCAGTGTCCGCCTCACCGTAACCTCCCGTTAGCTGTTAGCTTAGCGTGCCGAGAGCTCAGTCGAAACCCACCAATAGAAACTCCTCGTTCATTCAGGGGCGTATGCCCCGCCCACTACGTCCAAACTCACGTCGTAGCTCGGGTCATTCAGTGAGCGATTCAGGGAGCCAACGTGACGCCTGAATGACTGAGAAGGTCTTTTGTCCCCGCAGCAGTTTGATTTTTTAATGAACAGTTTGGGTTTTCAGATTGAAATGTTGCATTTTTCTATGTCGGTTATGTGTGTCGTTGTCTTATTTCATATGTCATTTCCTGGTGTTTGTTCTTGTAATGTGTTTTTTTGTCTGCTGTGCACTTTGAACCTTGTCTGTTATGGTGACAAATGAGTTTCCCCACTGGAGATTAATAAAGTCTTCTATCCATCGATCTTGGTTTTGAGCGCGTAGGTTTATATTTCGAGAGGAAAAGTTATTTAATTGTAGCCAGAATTTGTAGTTCCAAACGAGAAATTTGCTCTTAAAACAATTTTTTGTTTGCGTAATTAAGACACAAACCTACCTTTACAATTAAATGAATAACCGCTCGACAGCCAAAGCCAATGCTGAGCAGCCACAAAGCCAGATATTGTCCTCCAGTAATGTAGAAATAGACAGAAATAGCGGTAAAAAGAGAATACATATACCCAAACCGATGTTTAGTCTTCGTCAAACGGAGCTTGCTCTGATCGTGTTTTGCCCCCTAGTGGATAAAAATGAATTAATGCGGCTTAAAAATAATTGTGTTACACTCCTGGTAATGTTATTAAAACACACAGTGTCATAACAAGTGTGAAGAGCATATTTAGTCTCAGTCACGTATACATTTTCATACACAGGCTCAGAACACTATACTCGGATAGATAACACATCCTGAAACATTAATTGCTAATGTTTCCTGCATCCGTTTTTGTAAGTAGGCACTTTTGTGTGCATGCACTCCCACGATTGTGTGTGTGTCTGTGTGTGTCGACGTTGTGGTCCCGGGCTAATTAAGCAATTCCACAGTGGGAGCAGCGAGGTTTACGGTCATGGAACAAGGGGCTCTCCTGGAGCAGTTGGAAAGCCCACTTTCATAATTACTCTGTTATTATCTGCGCAGCAACTCAACGTCCTCCCAGACCGACACGAGCACGAGAAGCACACACGCGCACGCTCACACACACACACACACACTCTGAAGCATGTTATGCCTAGACCTTGTATACAAACACCCACATCCAACTGCATATGCGAGTTCCCGCTTCCATGCACACGCTGTGCCCACTCACATTTTATGAAATTGTCCTTTTTTTTTCTTCATTGCTTTTCTTCTGTACTTGGAGTAGGAGGAAACTCTGTGTACTGAGGATCTTGCGGCGCATTCTCCGGTGAAAGACGCATTGAGGCTGTCATAATCTATTGAATTCAGTGATACCGTCGAGATGTACAGATGCCTATTCAGCTCCGTCGATGTCGGCGCGCAGTTATGTGTGTAGGTGGTTGTAGTTTATCAGCGCCAGCGCCATTTATCTCCAAACAATGATTTTTTCATTGGATTTGAAGGCCGAGAGAGCGCGCCAGCCCACTTATTAGATTCTTTATTCAAATACAGATCCAAAAACCTGTTGTCTCCCTGCGTGTATTTGTGCATGCGTGTGTGTGTGTGTGTTTGTGCGCATGTGCTTGCATGCTTGATTGCACATGTGACTTGAACAAACGCCAACACTGGTGGCCCTGTCTGTTTGTCCCATGCAGACATTCTGTGAGTGTGTGCCCAGCTCCTCCCAGCTCAAACATCGCTGGTCAGACTCAGAAACTGCCAGGGAGACTCCTGCCAAGGTAAGGCCCTGTCTCCATCACTGAGCACCGTGCACGTGGACACGCAGGCATGCACACACACACACGCACACACACACACACACCAACATGTGCTCATGTGTCCTGGGTTACATCAGAAGGACGTCATTAGTGATAGCGTAATTAGAGTGTAATTAATGTGTCAACCTGATTTTCTTTTCATAAATTATAATGCGTTATCGTGTTTTATTCAGAGCGACTTATTCACTATTTGTTACCCACTCTATGGGAAATCACAGGCAAGGTCTAGAAGTAGCAATTATCGTCATTATCAATTAATCTGATTATCAAGTTCTTAATTAATTGTATGGTCTCTAATGACAGAAAGTGGTGAGAAGATAGTCAGAGTCTCTCGTCTCCCGGAGTCCAAGGTGACATCGTCACATGGCTGACAGTCAAAAACCCAAATATATTCAACTGAATATCAAAGTAGACTAAGAAACCTGGAACTTAAGAACAGTATAGTCGATTAGTTTATGTCTTTAATCAATGTTTCGACTAATTGGATGTGCTTTTCCTGAAACAGCTGATGCTGCAGGTTCCAGTTAGCGTTGAACCGGATACAAGCCGCTGATTCAATCTAATAATAAGCCGTGTCCTTTGTCCAAAATCAGTGTATTGTTTCATGTATATCCTCTCGGTCCTCCTGTATGTATATAAATATATAACTATATGTGTGTATATATATATATATATATATATATATATATATATATATATATATATATATATATATATATATATATATATATATATATTTATATAAATCCCAACACCGTGCTAATGAAAACTGCGTTCTTATCTCGTGAGTTTCTTACCTGCGGATGGTATTAAGTGTCATTGATGATGATTTTCCTCGCAATCTGCCTCCTCCCTGCTCGGGTGATGGCAGAGCGAAGGGTTATTGCACATTACGCGGCGGCAACACAAAGTTCTAGACGGGATTAGACCCCGCAGATTCCCTTTTAACTCGGCGGAGTCATCGTGGGAAGATTTCACGGCAGAACGTTTGGAGGCAGCTGCCGGATGCGTTGGATACCGATGCCGATGGGGAAGTGTTTTTCAAACTGCGGGTGAATGAAATAAAAGTGGGAGCGATAAATATACTTATTTTTTCGGGGGGAGGGGAGGGGGAGGAGTTTTTGCATCAGGCATGCATATATAATATAGCATGTGAGCCAATGTGTTCTAGTTGGGTTGCAGCAAGTTGAAATTCTCCATTTCTATACATCTGCATATACATATAGTTGTGTGTGTGTGTGTGTGTGTATTTGAAGGGGAGAAAGCCAGTGTGTGTGTGTGTGAGAGAGAGAGAGACTAACACTCCAGTTTGTTTCCCTCTTATCTAATGAGCAGACAAAGCCATCTCATTCGCCAATGCTCCGGTGTGGGTGGACGACATCCTTTTACTTTCGTACAGAATGATTCTCTGTCATTCTCTGAGTCTCCTGTTTCAATCCATCCATCAGAAGAATCCCCCCCCCCCCCCCGCCGCCTCCCCAGTTGTCCTAAAAAATCCCACGTGGTGGCACGAGTAGAGACGCGAGAGGATCTGAAAGTCAGCCGGTAATTACAGAGTGGGCTCCGGCTGCGAGAACGAGACACCCGTCTGCAAACAAAAAAAGAAAAAGATAACAGTGTTTGGAGGCTGCACGCGCACCACTCATTGTGTGAGTGTCATTATTAGCCCGCTGCAGGTCTTCAGCTGAGTTGACAGGTTTTTTTTTTTTTATTCCGTTGGGACATTAAACAGGTAGTTTTTATTAACTGTGTTTAAAAAAAAAAAAAAAAAAAAAAGAAAAGGCAGAAGCAAAAGCTCCCTTTGTCGTCGTCATGCTGACTCATTCCCTCTGTCCTCGTGTCAGCCCGACCTCTAAATAAGTGGAACTGTACAAAGCGTGTCCATTCACGCGTCCCGTGAACTGTGTTTCAGCTCCTGCGCTGCCGAGGCGCTCGATTGTTCCTTCATTTTCTGGCTGTATTACAGGTTCGAATGTGTTCCTTAAACTCAGAAGCGGCTTCAAACCTTCGTGGCTTAACGTCTGAGGACCGTTATGTGCCCGTTGCAGTGTATCCGAAGAAGGTTTTTTTTTTTTATTACATGCCCGGCTGCTCGAGGTATATTCCCCGCGTGCGTCTCACTGTCAGCGCAACGGGGTCACCGCAAACCTTCTCTCTGTTAAGTCAACAATCAGTATGCTGGCAATGAATATTTAGCTCAGTGCCAATGATGGTTTCCACTGATGTCCCGGCCCGCTGGCGGTGTAGAGCTCAGTGAAACTGTTCTAATGTTACACTGCGGCCATTACATCGGACATTATGCACAGCACAGACACCCTGCTGCCACGTACACACACACACACACACAGAGACACACACACATTGCCGAGACCTCGTCACAATCACTCAGCTGCACCTGCACTCAAACACACAGACCAAAAAAAACCCACTGTTTGACTTGCAAAAGAGAGATTTCATCACGCCGTCACGGTCTGCATCTTAAGTTAGAGCAAGGAGACCAAAGAAGAAGAACAAGAAAAAAAGAATAATGTTACGTGCGGCAATACTTCCCTGGAGCTGTTTGCTGTGATGATGTATTTGGGTGGAAGGAGAAAAAAAAACAAGAAAAAGTGGGAAATTTCTGACAAAGTAATCCTTTTATTTTTCATGTGCAGTATGTGCATGTTCTTGCCTGTCTGTTACGAGTATTTGTCAGAAAAAGGGTGCGTGGAAATAGTGTGTGTGTGTGCGCGTGTGTGTCGGTGTGTGTGTACGCAGTTTCCAACCCATTCGGACAAGCAGAGCCTCGGGCCGGTCTGCGGTGACAGTGCTGATAGGTCAGCGGCGTTCAGGAAACAGCCGTAACAGAAGTTGGCCCCTGCAGAAAAAAACAATAATGCATCCATTTAATTTAATTCAATGTACTCAGTAGATTCTACCACGTTCACTTTTATATTACAGGAAAAAATTATCGATAAATGCGCTGAAAGGAGTCATTTTCCAATTACCTCCTGAAAAATTACTTTGTTTCTCTCCCTGGAATAAAATTCTTCTTAGGTTTTAGCGTAGCTTTGTAAAACAGCTTGTCTTCTCAAAATTCCAGGTAATTTCATTTTTTGCTGTGCAAATAATCTACTAAATACATATAATGTGTCACACGAGTCCACGTATGCTTGTTGTTTTTGTTTTGTGTTTTTTTTTTCTCTTCAAAAATCAGAGCTAAAATCATTTTTCTTCGCCCTCTCTCTCCTGTGAATCATAGACAGACACATGCGATTTTGCAGCAGGCCGAGCAGCATTCGCTCCCCGGCTCCGGGCCCCATATGTGTCCGCCCATGTGAGTTGAGAATGAAGCCAGGGGGGTTGCAAATGGGACCCACGTGAGAACCAGCACCCTCAGGCTCCACATGAACCCCCCTTTGTGTGCATGTGCATCGGCTCATGGAGTAAGGAGGGCAACAATTGAGGCCTCACATATAACCCTCCTTTTTTTTTCTTGCACCATCGTGCAAGGGCTAATATTTGGGAGCTCATCTGGTCCCCGCACAGCGTAAACCCATATTTCACAAGGACAAGTTGCAGGGGGGGAAGTTACAACTTTTTCTTTTTTTTTATGGATCAGACTATTTCCTGGACAACACGATTGATTTTCTTCACATTGAGGAAACCATAAACCTCCCCTCGTAAAGCAGACCATTAGCAGTCTATTAATGTGTGCTTCACTGTGCTTGTGCAGCCAATTTACATATTAATGAGCTTGCACTCACTCACACTTTCACATACAAACAGACAACAAACACACTCACACACGCACACACCTGCCCACATATTCTCAAAGAGAACATCCTCCAGTGCAGAGAATGGAAATAAAATCAGTAAGAGATCACTTGCTGATTCATTTGAAGGAAGATATGAGGTATTTTTAATCATGCATCCTGCTCTTTCCTACCTTTTGCTTGTTCTCTGGACCTGAGTGGGAAAATGGACCATAAAAAAGCCATCACACAGGCCTTTATAGTCCAGTTAATGGAGACCACGTCACCGGCAGAGGTCTGTCTTTGTCCTCTGAGAGGATTCTACTTTCTGCTCATTCATTTAAATTCTATCGGCTGGGATTGGAGTCTTTTTTAAAATTTTATTTTACTTTCTCTTCCTGGCTGCTGTTGTTTCTGGATTTTTATTATTTTCCTTCCTGTCTCTGAAATGGAGATGTAGAACATCTGTGCGTTGACCGGAGGTGTCCTCCACCGCACCGCTGTTATACTTTAATGACATACAGGGAGTTTCACGGAGTTTTTAAATTCCCGAGACGACTGGCAGTTGTTATGTTGCCACATAAATCCTTCACAACTACATCCTCGCAAATTGGAATATGTTTATATTGCTGAGTACTGAGCATCTGGCATTCAACATATCCCCGGTGATGGATGAGCGTCATTTCTTTTCTCATTTTTTCTTTCCTTCTAACTTCTAAATTTTCCAGCAACAGTGATTCTAACACCACCTTTTTCTCTTCCTTCCTCCCTTCCTCACCCTCCTTTTCCCTTCCTCCTTCTCTCTTCCCCTCCTCCTTACAGAGGATGAGCTGCAGCTATCTGCTTTGCACTATCCTGCTCTTCGTGGCCGTGTTGCTGGCCGTCACCGTAACCGGCACCATCCTTTTTATGAATCACTACCAGGCCCCGCCCATGTCCGACGGCCTGCCCCACATCACCACCAATCAGGACGAAGCCAACGCCCTGGTGACCGTCGAGAGAGGCGACGGCTCCCGCATCAACATCTTCATCGACCCCAACTGTCCCGACTACAACAGTAACTTTTTGCGCCTGGAGGGCGTGCAGACGTCCCTGCTCCACTCGCTCACTGACCACGACTCCGACCTGAAGTCGGTGAAAGGCCAGGACCGGGCTCTGCTCGTCAGCCTGGCGGAGGAGGTGGCCAAGCTGTCGGCCCACGCGGGGCAACTGAAAATGGACTATGAGTCTTTACGCAGGGGGCAAGGCAGCCTGGGGCAAGACCTCAACACACTGCAGACGGAGCAGGGGCGCCTCATACAGGTGAGACACGCCCACGCAAACATACACCAATAGAAATGCAGAGAACATGCATATAAAAGATGATGTAGATCTGACGTATTTAACCTTTTAAGCACAAAGGGCAAGAAGCGCCAAAGTGCCTAATTAATGTTTAAACGTTTCCTTAATGATCTCAAAACCTCATTGTTGTTTAACTTCATTTAAAGTGCTACAATACCACAACCCCGTGTGAGAAGATACACATCGTGTAACCGTTAAGTTTAAGTACTTACGTCAACTCCGTCGTCTCTACGTCAGCTCCGTTAGCATGCCGCGGCGGTCGTAAGGTTTCGCTAAATCCCAAATGAGTACCCATTATTGTGCGTTCACTCCAAAACAGTTGCGTGTTTTTTTGCAACGCTTTTTCTCCTGACTTTACTCGCTCGACTTTATTTGGTTGATTTGCTTTTTCGCAGTCATTCGCGGTGGAAACGGGGCACGTTACCCCAAGTCACCAGCACGTAGCCTCCCTAGCTAACCTAAACTGACCCGGTCACGTTCCTGTAAAACAGTTTTCATTTCCGCTATCGACCATGGCACATTAACAACTATTTCTGCGTTATACTTGTTGTAGAAATACCACAAACGTCGGAACATCAAACACTCTCGTGTTTGGGTTCATGACATCATCCGTGGCCGCGCTCAGCTCGGTGAATTTCACCGACTCCTCCAGGAACTGCGTCTGGATGACGGCCGCTTCCAGCGCTGCCATTCACCATTGAAATGACCACTAGTTCTGCTTCATACTAGTTGAGGAAGTCCCACATACGTCTGTGCATTGACTTAACATGTAATCTGCTCGCATACATATTTTCACAAATAAATTGACTACTTGACCCCCGTTGGGGTCTACTGTTTTTAAAAGGTACATATAGGGCTGTAATGGTGATCATTGAATACATTAAAGTATTCATAGTATCCTTCTCGTTACATATAAAGTAGTGTATTGTCATACTAAATGTCTGCTGTGATCACAAATATACAAGGGTTTGACATCCCATGCATGCACATGGACACGAGTGGTGCTCATTTGGTTTCTAGTGGTTTAGATGCTGGAAAAAAGATGGCTGCAAGAGTTTGCAGCCATCTTTTTCCCCATAACTAGATTTAAGATGAAATACTGCATCATATTTATGTGTTTCATTTTTTGTTGTTGTAATGATTGAACATAAACATGATTGGTTGAGCAGTAAAAACAGATGAACTGAATCCAGTGTACTCAAGTAATGGCTGTAAGTACTGTACAGAGACGTGGATTATTATCTAAAAGAGGCCTATCAATATGTATTGATTATGAAACCACCTTAAAATGTGTGACAGCTCATTGGACTTGAACTCGGTCTGATTTAGCCCCTTCCTTTTCCTGACTGCGAAAATTCAAACATCATCATTCACGAAGCCGGTGCCGACTCGACCGTGTTCATTTCTCTTTGCATTTTACCAACCCAACAGCGACTAGAATGAAGTGCTCACGTTCCTGCTGAGTAGAGCGCGTTCAGTCTGGTGTTTGAAGATGAGGTCACAGGGGAAGAAACGTCCATCAAGATTCAAGAAACGGAATAACTCGGACATTAATTCAATAAGATAACATAATGCGTCCCTCGACGTGTAAGGCAGCCTTCCACATTGCATGAAAACATAATTAGACCCCCTTTAGTTTCGCACTGTCGACATTGATTTATTGACGATGCATTTCCTGGATGCGTGTGCGTGGAACGTCTTCACACCGCGCGCTCTTTTAATTTTTGGCCCATCAGGCTCTTTTTCTCGATTCTGAAGTAAATAGATTTCATAGCTGTCAGCCAAACAGCTCAAACAACAAAACGTCTTCCTGACAGTGTTTTCTCTTTCGCTCATGGTTCGACATTATTTTGAAATCACTCAAAAAACTGAGGCGGATCGGTTTGCAAGGCCTCGCTGGGCTCAAACCTCTCGAACACAAACGTCGTCTGGTATTTTCACCCGAGCGATTGTGCTTTTGTTATTTTCATTGTGTTGCTTTTGTCTTTGTGTAGCTTCATGCTGCTCAATGACGTTATCGAAACTAAGTTTGTCTTACTGAAGGTAGGCGTGTCTTCCTGGAGGTAGGCGTGTCCTATTGAAGGTAGGCGTGTCTGATTAAATATAGGCATGTCTTACTGAAGGTGGGTGTGTCTTATTGAAGGTGGGCGTGTCTTATTAAATATAGGCATGTCTTACTGAAGGTGGGTGTGTCTTAACGGTTCGGGTGTATTTCATCCGATATAATGTACTTGATAAAATATACTTCTCATCAAAATATATTAAAACACAACTCTTCTTTTATTTTACCCTATAGAACTTCTCATAAGACAAGCCTATCTTTAATAAGACACGTCTATCTTCAATAAGACACGCCCACCTTCAACCACACACATCTTCCTTCAATAAGACACGCCCACCTTCAATAAGACACGTCTACCTTCAATAAGACACACCTCCCTCCAATAAGACACGTCCACCTTCAATAAGACACGCCTACCTTCAATAAGACACACCTACCTTCAATAAGACACACCTACCTTTTAATAAGACATGCCTACCTTCAATAAGACACGCCTACCTTCAATAAGACACACCTTCCTTCAATAAGACACACCCACCTTCAGTAAGACATGCCTATAAGGTGTGTCTTATTGAAGGTGGGTGTGTCTTGTTGGAGGTGGGCGTGTCTTATTGAAGGTGGGTGTGTCTTCATGAAGGTGGGTGTATCTTATTGAAGGTGGGCGTGTCTTATTGAAGGTGGGTGTGTCTTATTGAAGGAAGGTGTGTTTTATTGAAGGTGGGCGTGTCTTATTGAAAGTAGACGTGTCTCTCTGCTCCAATCCCTGTTTTGTTCAACAGGCACATATTTTATGAATCATTATTTATATTTTTAATCATGTTTTATTGAGGATTCCCTAATTTTTCACCCCATTTTGAGCCTTTCTTAGGGTCCTCTCATGATATCTGTTTTATGAGAAGTTCTACAGGGTAAAATAAAAGGAGAGTATCGATCAATTTGCCTTATATTGTTGTATTTGAATATATTTTGATGAGAAGATTTCATCAGGTACATTTTATCGGGTAAAATACACCCGTCTTTAGTGATGGCGTTACTATTCGTCACGTGAGTGTTCTAGGGTTAAAAACCCCGGGTGCTGATTGTTCATCCGCTGGAGGCTCGTCCCCATCGCTGTCAATGCGGTGTCGGTGGCATGGCGCGGTGAGCACGGGGCTAAGTGGAGGTGCTGCACGGCGGCCCTGGACACTCCAGGTGATTGATTTCCTCTTCGGAGGCGAGGCATGCGGTGCGCACATCCGCTGTTTTTTTTTTTTCCTTTCGAGGGCCTGACACGACGGTGTGACTGCGTGATCTACGAGCCACTTGTGGCCCCCGGACTTCTGATTTATACGACGACACAGAGCCGACTGTGCCGGCGTTAGTAATGGCACCGAGGCCCCTCCCCGAAGAAGCCTTGTCACGCCGCCGTAAGGCCGAGAAACCCCTCTCACATGACCCACTGAGGATTTAAACAGGAGGGATCCAACCGCGGAGCGATGTGTTTTAAGTTTTCACCGTGAGCGTCACGCTGCTTGAAATTTTAAAAAAGGGATTTGCATTGGCGTGAACAACATCGATGGGACCGGCGACTGCACAGGAAGGCGGCGATACATTTAACTGATAGTTCGACCGCGGAGCATTTGACAAGTTGCAGCGTGCCGCGAGTGTTTGCTCGCAGTCAAAACTTATAACACCGGGAGTGTATCTCCTCCTCCTCCTCGTCCTGCTCCTCCTCCTCTAGTTACCTCCTGAATATTCCCGGGCCCGGGAATTGAGCCCTGGGGAGCGCTTTGCGGGCTTAATCTCCTCATACATTGCACCGTGATTTCTAGATACAACCTGAACAGACATAGGACCAAAAAAATCCCAGATGTTTTGTTTTCCCTCTGAATCAGCGTTACATAGTGCCTTCATCAGCGCCGCCTCTGCGCTATTATTTTGTCATGAGCCTGATTGAATATTGTCAGTCAATCTATTTACATTTAGAAAGTAATTAGCAGAATTACCACACACACACACACACACACATACAGAGACAGTCATCCTGACACCTCTCTGTAGTTACCACCTGTGGATGACTAATGAAGCGAACAATCGCCTTCCGCCACTTAACAAAGCCGCTCCCTGACACGCGCCCTGCCTCGCTTGACAGTCGCATGTCAAAGTCTAAAAATAGACTGACGCGTGTGTTGTTTGTTCGTTTGTCAGAGTACAAGTACAAACTTTTGGCAGGGGTATGAATTACATTTTTAAAAAGGCAGCCGTGCATAATGCGGGTGACCTTTCACCCCTCCAGCAGAAGTCCAACAGACGTCACGTGTGCGTGACATAATCATCCGACTTGACATTCACTTCTTGCACAATGTCTGACTGCTAAAAAAAGAAACACAGAGAGGCTGCGAGGTTCTGCGAGGGAGAGCATGACTTACTGATTTCCTTGAACCCACGGGTCGCAGTTTAAACTGGATTTTTTTTTTGTGCCCGTGGAATAATAATGGGTTTGACTAGCGACGCCTGCCACAACCTCTGGTGCGCGTCCAGGGGCCGACCTCCGCCGCCGCGGAAGAGGAAAAAACGCCTCAAGGTGTTCGCTCGGGCGGACACGCCGTCCTTTGAGGACTTGGAAAAAGTAGGAAATTCAGTGCGTGTTGCAGCAATGCAGCCCGGGAGGTGCTACCAATACACTTGAATCCCACTCAGTAATAGTGGATGAGGATTAAAAAAAAAAGGCACATGCAATGTGGAAACTAAAATTCAATTAAGCAAATTGGAGCTTCAAAGTGAAATCTCCAATTATGGAAATTACAGAAAATACATATTGAAGCCATTTGCTTACAACGCGAACAATACCCTTTGGAGAGTTCTTGTGATTCAGTGCAATGTGAATTACTGGAATTAGTTTTTTTGTGAAATATATGACGGTATTATGGAAAAGCAAAATAAGCTGTGTATGAATCTAATGCAGTTTGAAGGGAGTGTCGCTCAAGAGTAACGCGCTGTGTGGCGCAGAAACATTAGAGGGTCACATTATTAATAAATGATGATTTAATTGTACATCTGGACTCTTTTGCCCCACTCAACCCCCGACATTAAACTACACACGGACGGTATCAAAGACCAGAGGCTCTTTATGTGATACGCACCCGATTTGCTACGAAAACATTCCCTTTATGCGGTGGAGTTCTGTCAGTCATCGGGGGAAATGTTTTATTCATGGATCGTATGCTTCAGAAGCCTCGTATATGTCTGGGATTCGTGTTTAGTCAGAAGAATACAGTAAGTGAGGTTGTGCTGCAGATCAAGTATGTGCTCATGTTCAATTAACATCTGGAAGCAAGAGATGGGAAGAGATGGGAGGCAACACTCGGACACAGGAGGTCAGGTTCACGGTCAGGATTTCTGATGATGATATGGACTTCATTAATGTTTATGTTCTTTAACTCTCTGGATTTGGCAGAATTCATTTTGGAGATGCAGGGCTGAGAGTTATGAATTCAAACAATATTTTCAGGATTGACCAATGAATTGTGAGAAACAAAAACAATAATATATATATATATATATATATATATATATATATATATATATATATATATATATATATATATAAAAGAATCTATATATTGAAAAATATATATTTCAAAAAATTAAATATATATATGAATTGTGAAATTGTGAGAAACAAAAACAATAATATATACAAAATTATATATATATAAACAAATACATATATATGTATTAATATATATATATATATATATATGTTATATACATACTTCATATTTATATTATGTATATGCATACATAATGTATTCATATATATATATATATATATATATATATATATATATATATATATATATATATATTTATATGTATAAAATTATATATATATATAATAAAATATATAAAACATATTCTATGCGAGAGCTCCGCCCACTTCCCTCTCAGCTCCAGTGGACTGCACAGCCGCTGTCTGTGAGGTGAATGTTGCTGTGAGGCCGCCTCCTCCATCTCGGCCTTATGCAACCAGCTGATGACAGGAACAGCTTTTGTCGTGTGCTTTATAAGGATTCAATCATGTTGAATTCACTGAGGGGTAAACTCATCGCGCTGACGTTAAAACCAAACCGGACTCGAGCTGGACTGACGAGCACAGAGCGTGGCTTTGATTGCAGGTGCACCACATGTCACAAAACCAAAACAAAGACTGACCGTGTGAGCCAATGGGAAGGCTGCTAACGAGCGCTAACGAGCGCTAACTACAGCCCGATGCTAATTGAGGCGTCGGCCCAGGCTCGACTCATCGACCGCAGACGCTCCCCCTGCTTGTGTTTCAACAATCGCAGCAACAAAAAACACACACGAGGCAAACTCATCGATCACGTCGCGTTAACCTTTAAAAAAAAACGTTGCGCCGCCACACATGTGCAGAAACAAAAAGGCATAACCCAGATTTTTTGGGTGTGTTTTATGCATCCCGCCTCCAGCTGATGGGCGCGGTGGGTCATCTCTGTGTAGTACGCATGCATGTGGTTTCCTCTGTACCATGTGGGCACCTAAATGTGCTGTTGTTGTTTATGAGTGTGTGTGGGTTAAAGCCCCGGCGCCCGTGTAATGTGATTGCTGTGCAGCTCTCTGTGCCTCAGAGGTACGTTGCATAGTTATTGAGGCCAGAGAAAGGCCACGGGGGTTTCTGATAATGCAGTTTTAACGCCCGAATATAGCTGCACAGACACACCTTAGATAGGATGCTCTGAACCCCTTTATAAATGACTTTCAACACTGTTCAAGTGTGTTTGTGAGTGTGTGTGTGTGTGTGTGATAAAGTGGAGGGAACAGTGAAGGGAAGGTAGCGAGAGAGACGAGATGTGAGAGCTAGAACATTTCGCATGCCAGCAAAAAGTAAAGTGTGTGTGTGTGTGTGTGTGTGTGTGTACACCAACACCTGGCTGTGCATCGGGTGTGTGTTGGCCAACTAGGGCAATATGTGAGAACGACCTTTTTTCCTCTCGGCAATGAGCAGCCCGTAAAGGGCTGCGGGTAAGGAGTGCGACCACAGTAGATCAGAGAGGTTGTCCGGCTCTCCGCGAGGCCGAGCACACGCATTCATCACCCGGCTTCCCACAGGGCACTTTGTGTTTCGCAGCAGTCACCGGGGGGTGCGATGTGAGACGGCGGTACCATGTGGCGCCGCTGCTACACTTTGCACTCTGGTGTTCCTGGAGATCCGATGAGGACGACGCTGCGGCACCGGCGGTTTAACACTGTATGTGTTCGCCCGTTCACTGCGGGTTAAATCTGCCATACGCAGACTGTGCACATCGACTTCGCCCCATCTTCAAAGTCAAATTGTCGTCTCAAGGCAAAGTGCTGTGAAGGCTGTTGTGTTTACTGATGCGCCGACATCTTGAGTCGGCTGTGGGAAGAAAAAAAAAAGCGCCGCGTCTCCCGGAGCTATTAACATGGAATCAAATCCAGGAAACTTATATTCTGCGCAGGCCGAATCAAGAGGGAGTTGTTGTTTTTTTTTTACTGTTAAATTCCCTCTCGCGGTTGCATTGCGATGCTGATGCGATGGTGATGTAACTCTGACAAAATCAGAAGCAAAAGCGTTTCGGGCTCGTCGCTTATCTTAAAAGTCGTAATAATCCGTGAGCTTTTTTTCCCCCGTTCCGGTTTTGATTTGCAGACACCTGTGCGTACCGGTGATAACGCTCCAGACGTTTCTTAACAATGCGGCGAGTCCCCAGACCGATGCTCCAAATGACCCGGAGGGGGCGAGAAAACGCACCTGGTGCGGCGAGCCCTGTGAGGAAGACAACCGAGGAAGACGAGCCACTCGCGTGCGTTTCCTCTCTTTCGTCCAGCCGTGATGAAAACGCCCATGTACGTCTCCTTTACGGCGCTTTACTCGCACACGATTCCTCTTGCGTTTGTGACGTCAAATATGCTCGCGCCTTGTTTCCTGGGACTCTAACGCTGTTCAAATCCAGCGTGGGAACGATGGAATACGGTTTTAATGGCGATAGTATTGCAAATCGGGTTTGACATGATTGGAATATTACCTGTGAGGAAGTTGTACACGTCTTTTGGAGTGTTGTAAATAGTCAGAAGCAATAGGAGGTTCATGCAGCTTGTAGCGCCATGTGTAATCCTATTATTAATACGTGTAATGTGTATATATTTATGTGTGTGTCTGTGTTTTGCAGCTGCTGTCAGACAGTCAGATCAACATGGTGAAGGTAGTGAACTCTGTGAGTGACGCTCTTAACGCCATGCAGAAGGAGAACGTGGGCCTGAAGGCGCGCGTCAAGGCCGACCTGCAGAGGGCGCCGGCGAGAGGGGCCCGCTTCAAGGGCTGCGCCAACGGTAAGAGGAACCGGGATGCCATCGTGTCTTTCTATGTTTCTGATTCTCCCCGCGTCCCTCTGCCCCTCCGTGTCCATCATTCATACGTCGCCGCCCACCTACGTGTTCGACCTCCTTCCCTGTTTGATCCACCTCGCCTCGGTATTCCAGTGCCGTCTGTCGTCCGTCTTACCGCACAGGCGTTCAACTCAACACCTCCCGGTGAGATGGGTGTGTTTCCCCGGGCTGCATCTCATCCACATTATCCAGCGGCCTTGGAAGAGATGTGGATTTTCTTACTTTTGTTCTACTGTACACGAGAAAGGACTTGCATGTCCACTGGGCTGCGTCGCTGAGAGGCAGAGAAAAGGCCCCGAGGCTTTTAACCAGGCGCAGTACACCCCGATGGCGTTTCCCCCTCTGTTGCATTTCTCTTGCAAAAGGTATAGCCGAGGTGCACGGAGCGAGCACCGCTCATGTTTAGCACACGGCATACAATAGCACAGCGAGAGAGAGAGAGAGAGAGAGCAGCGCGGGGAATATATATCTCATGAATCTGCAGACATGAGGGCAAAGGACTTTTTTATTTTTTCCCGCTGAGCAACTGAAGTGCTTCAAATGACTCATCGGGTGATTTATTAATTAATAGGTTATCTTACAGACAGTTTGGGCCTGTGACATCATCATCATCATCATCATCATCTTCTATCAGCGGAAATCTCTAGCAGTTTGAAAGTTCATCTAAAAGCTTGAATGTGACTTTACTCCAAACGTTTGAAATGTCAGAGGACTTTCTTGTTGCATACAAGATGTCCAAAATCAAGATTACATTTTTCAGCTTTCGAGGCATATTTTCACATTACACCTTCGTCTTATGGCAATGGCGCCTCGTTATATAGACAGCTGAGATGTACAACACATGGGTATCTATCATATGCAAGTGACTATAAAAAGTGAATTTAAGAAACGATATCAAATTGAGAAAATGACCCCCGGCTCCAGAGGGTTGAACGACAATCAATTCACATTTTGAGGTGATGTCAAACTTCATGTTTGAACTGTATGTGGACAGCAATGCATACTTGTATCTTAATACGTCCAGCTAAGAGCTAATTAAGACCAAACAAACTATTAAACCCAACACTTGGATTTTTAGGATATCGATTTAGCTCCAATTTCGGTCATTGAGCATTTAAAATGCATTTAAAAATCTCCTTAAGCAATATAAACTTCTCAAATACACCTACTGGGTAATCAGAAAAGGCATAAAAACAGTCCTGTGATGGATGTCTCAGAGAGCGATGGACTCGTCTGGTGCTTTCACATCCTTCATGCCTTCCAGACGCGTCTTGGTTGAACTCGATTATCTGAAGTAAACAGTTACTTAAAAGATACCAGAATCCAGAGCGGCGCTCCATGTGAAGATGTTGGCAGAACGTCGTCTCACAACATCATCCAGTCCGTGTATTCGCTGCGAGAACGAACTGTCAATGTGAAGCAACAGGAACACAAAGTTTCGTCACCAACAACCTCACAAGCGAGAACACGTCTAATGAGGTGACGCGTTGCATCGCATTTGATTCGACGCGTTGCTGTTTTTCAGTATGTCGAATAGAGAAATGTCCGGTGCAGTGAGCATGACCCGGGATGATGAGGATGAGGATGAGGATGATGTATCAGCTGTCTGACGCGCCGAACTCAGCAGTCGGGACAAGGTTGTAATGACGATTACATCAGTTGTGTTGCTGCCGTCGGAGTGTGTTGTCATCGTTTCAAGAGCGGTGCAGCTCACTCAGCGCCTCATTAGAATTATTATTGTACACATCTGAGGACTTTCCAGCAAATTATTACGGGAAAGAAGTGTGTTCTAAAAACAAATGCATATTTTAAAAGCCTTTTTTTCTTCTTCTTCCCAGTTTTAGTCTTGAAGTTTTTAAATAAAATTTAAAAAATGTGCATAAATTATCCGTCTGTTTTGGAGGATTACTGAAACACGCAGACACTTTTCCACACAAAGCCGACTCGGCAGCGGCACGCTGGACTTGGGGTTTGCTTTTCTTAGAGGTATCGGGAGGATGAATGTCATATTTTCTCTTGTCTATCATTTGAAGTGAGATTTCTCGAGAGTTTCCTGCATTTCTGAACGTCGTCCACGAGGGAAGACGCCAAACAGAGAGAACCCTCACAGCATAAATACCTCACCTGACACCTGTCCTGGGCTCCCTGAAGGCACGAGGGGAGCAAATAGCATCCTAATATGAAGCAAAAACAGCTATTATTAGTCGCGGTGTCTTTGTAAACTATCACTAATCTGCTTTGACGATACCAAACGGTTTCAAGGACTCCTTCCTCTGTTTTTTTTTTGCTTGTAATTAATCCCCGCCGCATGTTTCATGGACTAGAAAAGTCCGCCGAGTGCTTCACGTCGCCCTATTTCAAAACACAGATATCCTAAAGCGGCGTGAATGTCGGGAGCAAAGCTGCGCAGCATCCGCAGCGATGGACCGAGCGTCAGCACCACGGAGAACCGCCTGGCATGTTCTCTGCTGGAGGCTCGCGGGACGCAGGATTCTCCGAAAGCACTTTTAGATGCAGTGCATCCAACGCGTGCACAATATTGTCCTTGAAGTGTTCTCCTGCACATGCGTTGAGTCCACCACATCCATCCCTCTTGAAACGTAGCGCCGTGCAGGTCTCCAGCAGCAACCAGTGGAGACACAGCCTTGACCTTTCTTTAAGGACATCGACACTGAACTAGAAAACAGCTATAAAAAAATATCACAGGCACATCAGAGCTGTTTAAAATGTACAAACATATATCATCTTTATGTGTCTTTATTATGCAATACATCCTGGTTGGTACTGTTATGGCGTCCCTGTGCGGGATAGCGCACTATATAGCTGTAGCTCTTATACATTAATATAGTTTTATGATGGGAATTCAGACTGGTGTGTACAAGTATCAGGTACCGACCATCTAATACACAACCTGGTTTTACTAAGGTACAATAGGTGAAACACTGAAACTCTCTGCACACACACTCAGCACATGTTTCAAAATGGTATATCTCCTTCTTCACGGCTGTGTGCATACATGGGGGGCACATCCGCACATATCTTCATATCATAAAACCTGTCGGTCCCACTGTGCCGGTGGATATTTGAAGTATTCATCTCTGTGCTGTTTGCATTGGATTCCCATAAGAGCATATTAGATTTTCAAAGTTGTACGAATCCAAACCTGACAGCAGCCGAGCCCCTCTCCGCTCCGACGGCAGCAGGGTTTCTGAAGTTGTTTTTTTTTTTTCTTCGAAAACCACTGCAAGAGTCCTACTTTTCTTACCTGGGCCACTGATTTACAAGCGAAAGCCCAGTTCTGTTATTGTCACTGTTGCTGCCGCGTTAATTATTCAGCTTCATGAGTAGAGGGCATTTTCAAAATGAAAGGGAGAAAGACAAAGCATACATAAAAAGGTTAGATGTGGGCCATTGTGCATGGTTGGAAAACGACTACAGTGGCTGCCACAGATGAGCAGCGGTAGCAGGAGATGCCGGTGCGGGGTGCATTTAAATGAGTTCAGTTCCTGCTGTTCAGCGCCTGTGATGTCAGAGCGACTTACTTTGAAGGGTTTATGCAACTCGGGGAGTTTGTCGCCAAGCAGATGAGATTCACGACAGATACTCTCCGAGCATGACAAGGGTTGGCGGGATAATTTGGCATTGGAGAACCACGCGATAGGTCAAAATGTCAACGCCCCCGGAGCAAAAATAGACTTCAGAAATATGTTTCATATCAGCCTCGTATCACGCTTTGCAGGGAAACACAATGTGTGATACGGCTGCTTGGCTTTAGGCAAAGAAACGTATTGTTTAAGGCAATAAAAAGATCATTATTAAATGGTTTATTCGATGAGGGGACAGTGCACATTAATAAAAACACTTCTGTAAATGAGTTAGCCAAGAGGCTATTTTTCATCTGGAGTCCCGAGAGGAGAGAAAAACAAACCTACAAAACAGAAATAGGAATAAATATACCATGTTATAACATGTTGACCCTGTTAGAAACAATGTGAAATGTGAGAATATTAAAACACCGAGCATCCTGTTTAGGAGACAATGTCAAGTACCGACAAGACAACAAATTGTTTGTGTTAAAACAATAACGTAACAACGCCACGTAGCGACACAAGGCATGAACTTTGGTAAACGAATCCCATGCTGCAGCGCACAACCACCCAAACTAGGAATATCTACTGGCCATCAACATATTTTTATAATAGTCAACAAATCCTACAGTTTGGTCCCGCGAACACGTCTGAAGCCCGTTGTACTGTCGCGTGTTCCTGCGTGTCGCAGACCTCCATTGTTGTGCGAATACTCGTGAAACACAGCGGTGAGCCGCACCTCTCGCCGCCTGACATTTTGCTTTATTGCCGACAGGAGCACTCTCCCGAGTCGATCCCACATCCGGCTGCTCGAACCGTTCAACGGCGTACCGGATAAATCCACAGCTGGAAATAGATGGAAAAATACTCTCCTGCTTGAGTCACAACTGCTACAAAACGACTGTGTTCGGCAGATTTTCAGAAAGTACTGCGAGACAGACGCATCGCCGTACGTCTTTTCATTGGATTTGTTGACAGGGAGAATAATATTGTCACACGGCGTTCAAGGACTGGACCCAAATGCAGAGGCAACAGGGTCAAAAAGTACATTGATTAAACAAGAGAAGGCTTCAAAAGACTAGATCTGAAGAAGAAGGTTGGCAAGCTTACGGGGAACAGACGGGGGAACACAGAGGAACGAACGGGTAACACACAAGTAACACACGAGTAACACACAGGTAACACACCGTACAGTCCCACACTGGGGCCGGAGACAAACAGGGTTTCAATACACCGGGTTAGGGGCCGGTGATTGGACACAGCAGGGAACAATCAGGGCCGATCACGGGGACAGGAAGTGCAGGGAACACAGAGGACACGCGAGGCAAGGACTACAAAATAAAACAGGAAACAGTCAAACTTACGTCACGACACATATCGAACACATCTGGACCAGAAGGCAGCGGGACGAGTGGCCGCACGAGGACGTGACACATCGTGCCGGTTGGACGGCTATAAGCTATAAGCTATAAGCTATAAGCTATAAGCTATAAGCTACGTGAAACACATGGGCACACAATGGAAGACAATGGAAGACCCCACATGTGTTCATCTGTGTTTGCAAAGAGTAAACCTGGAGTATCAGTGGAGGTTTCTGGGAAGAAAAAGAGGAAAAAACTCTGCCGTAATGGATCATTAAAACTGAAAAACTTTGAACTCTCTCGTTCCAGCGGGCCACACTCTTAAATAACGATGACAGTCTTTTTTTTCACCTCGTAATGTTGCGTGGAACCCGGGCGGCGTTCGGTTTCCTGTAATGAAGAGGAGAAGAACTGGGGAAATGTTAGCATTTATGTGCGGTGATGATGAAAGCCGCAGCGCAGCAGTCGAGGCGTAACGCCGAGGATCTGAGGCGCTTCGGGGAGACCAAACACTCGCCGCCGCGTCGTGTGGCAGTGACGACTAATACAACAACGCAAAAAAGAGAAATCTTGTCTGGCTTTTTCCATAAGAAGAAGTCTCCCTCGGTTGTTTTTTCAAAACTTGGGGGTTTGACCCCGCGAGGGCCGGCATGCGTAATCTATGACATCATCCCTCCTGGGGAATATACTTTGTCTCCCTGGTGTAAAAACCGACGCTGTGTCTTCTCCTCTGCACTCTCCTTCTCTCAACTCTCCTTTTTTTCCCCCCGTCTGTCTCCTCTTCCCTCTCTTGGTATGCCGGCGTCGCTCAGATCCATACGTCTCACTGAGCCTCGCTTCATCCTGCTCGCTGCTCCTTGTGTTATCTCAAATCTCTCCGTCTGTGTGCGATATATCTCGGCGTCTTCTCCGTGGCGTCGCGTCCACGTTCCGCCTCTTTCTGCCTTCATTTCATTCTTTTTTTCACTGAGACTCTGTTGTCCCACTTTGTCATCGATCACCCATCTCGCCAAATAGCTTTTCTCGCGTGTCCATCCTCTCATCCTCTCATTCTCTCCATCCTCTCATCCTTTCCATCCTCTCTATTGTCTCATCCCCTCATCCTCTCATCCTCTCCATCCTCTCATCCTCTCCATCGTCTCCATCGTCTCATCCTCTCCATCCTCTCCATCGTGTCCATTCTCTCATCCTATCCATCGTCTCCATCCTCTCATCCTCTCCATTGTCTCATCCTCTCATCCTCTCCATCCTCTCTTCCTCTCATCCTTTCCATCCTCTCTATTGTCTCATCCCTTCATCCTCTCATCCTCTCCATCCTCTCATCCTCTCATTCTCTCCATCCTCTCATCCTCTCATCCTCTCATCCTCTCATCCTCTCCATCCTCTCATCCTCTCATCCTTTCCATCCTCTCTATTGTCTCATCCCCTCATCCTCTCATCCTCTCCATCCTCTCATCCTGTCATCCTCTCCATCCTCTCATCCTCTCATCCTTTCCATCCTCTCTATTGTCTCATCCCCTCATCCTCTCATCCTCTCCATCCTCTCTTCCTCTCCATCATCTCCATCCTCTCCTTTCCATCTTCTCTCACCTCTCCATCCTCTCTCCTCTCCATCCTCTCCCTGGTCTCAATCATCTCCCTTCTCTTCATCCTCTCTCTTCTCTCCATCCTCTCCCTCCTCTTCATCCTCTCTCTCCTCTTCATCCTCTCCCTTCTCTCCATTCTCTCTCTTCTCTTCATCCTCTCTCTTCTCTCCATCCTCTCCCTCCTCTTCATCCTCTCTCTTCTCTCCATCCTCTCCCTCCTCTTCATCCTCTCTCTTCTCTTCATCCTCTCCCCCCTCATTGCTCGTTCTCTCCTCTTCAAGAGCAGGTGGAGTTTCCATACATCTTTTTTTTTTTCTCTTGAAAACCGTGGAAAAAGCCAACACTTTGAGCTTCCATTTTGAAAAATGTGTTACCTCCATGCCTCTCTCTCTCTCTCTCTCTCTCTCTGTGGCAGTAGTCAGAGGACAAAGTGTGACAAGTCCGATCTCTCGTGTTCCTCATTTCCTGATTACACCCCTCCCGCCGGCCATATTGGATCTAATTCATGTCGCGTGTCCCGCTCCTCTCACCTCTCCGCAGGCTCGCGTCCCCGTGACTGCGGTGATCTGTACGCCGCCGGTCAGAGAGAGGACGGCATCTACTCGGTGTTTCCTGTCCACTCCCCCGCGGGCTTCCAGGTCTACTGCGACATGACCACAGACGGAGGAGGCTGGACGGTGAGTCAGAGGGGAAACGCACACATGTTACAGTGGACACACACACACGCACACACACACACACACGGGCTCAGAAGCTGGATATGTAGAAAATAAATCACTCGCTGGGGTTTTAATCAGCATTGAAACAAAGGTATGTTTTTACAAATCTGCTATTAATACAAATTATTCACTGAGTGTGAGTCTTTCAAACTGCATCACCGGTTCACACAACACAACATATGCAGTGTTTGTTTTTCTTTCCTCTTTGCGAGGCGCCCGATGTGATTATACTTGTAACGCCTTAGGAATCTCATCCATCAATCCCAAAAGGTCTCATCAAAGTTTCATCACGACGAGGAAGATCTTCAGCGCCGGCTTCACCTGGACCCGTTTGAAAGCGGCCCGTTTCATTCTCATGCGTTGTTGTTGTTGTTGTTTGTTTTAGAAAACAGGGGACAAATGAGTCAGATCTTAAGCGGAAGGAAACAATGAAGAGAGAAGGAGCGAGACAAAGAAAGCCATTAAGGAAACGCGGCGAAAGCAAAGTGCGTCCGATGAAACGCCGGGCGTATCGTTCGGACGAGAAAACGGCGCCATCACGAGAGCTTTTAGTCACTAGAAGCTCTCGTGATGGCGCCGTTTACTATATGGGTAACACACAGGTAACACACAGGTGACACACAGTCAACACACATGTAACACGCTATACCTTCGTGCGATCACGGTCGGAGCTTACACCAAAATTTAGCGTGAGCTCTTACCGCGATCGCATCACGAAAAGTAGTGAAAATCGAGCGCGCGCTCGTAGCGGAGACGTGACAGCCGGCTCGCGTGAAGACGGCTTCCATTTCGGTCGTCGCTGAGCCTCAAACGCCATCAGGAGCCGCACTCGGACCCCTTTATGTTTCTGGTTTTTCTCGCCTTCTCGTCTTCGCGCAATGATATTTTCGAGCGGATTTGGGATTCTTAAAGAGGTGACGCGGGAGAAGAAGAAGAAAAAGCTCCTTAAGAGTTTCTTTAAGTTGTTTTCTTTCCCTTGATCAAACATCTGTCAGTTGTCTTGGCCTTGCTACAGTAAACATCGCTGCTTTAAGAGAGACAGTATACTAAAGAAGCTGCGTCTGTTGGGAATGACAGACAGCGAGGTGAACAAACATTGACACTGAGCTGTTTGAAGTTATATTTGGAAGTGTGGTTTGGATGTGTTTTACTGCGCACAAACACACACACACACACACACGCCAGCCTACTGGTTAGAGCCCTTTATTTCCCTTTGTTCTGAAGCATACTGTAGCAGTCCTCTGGGAAAGAAGAGCGCTTCTTAATAGACAACTAAAGCCTTGTAACACTTAAACAGTTTGAAATTTCATCGCCACGAACCCATCACCACTCAAAATGTTGCAGTTAGTTTTGTTCACTGTGTGTGAGGCGTGCGTTGAGGCCGGCTGTGTGTTTCTGTTCATACGCATTCAGGGCTGTTTGATTGAAGAGATGTGTACAATGAACTGCTCTAGAAATGATTTCTGCTCCTTTCACATCATGCAAAGTGATGCGAGCTGCGTGGGGGAGAGAAGAAAAACACCAAAAAACGCATTTAGTTATAAAAGTCCAATCGCCTGTCTTCTTCTTCTTCCAGCTTGTTGACGTCGCTTTCATGGATATTATAAAGCTACTTAAGATGGACGTCTTGATGCTTTCTCCCCTTGAACGTGTGAATATGTTATCGGGGTGTAAAACTGTCTCCGCGTTGCTCGACACGGATAGTTTCCGGCAATATCCGGTTGCAAACGCGTGCGCGTGTCTCTGTCTGTTCCTCCTCATCTGCTGCTGCTTTCACTCAAATGAATGTCCAGTCTAATAACTTATACTGAGAAGGAGCTTAGATCCGCTAAATATACTCCTGTGACACGCACAGCACGTGTCAAACGACAACCCACGACTCCAAAAGCCCGTGACGGGGGGAGAGGAGGGGGGGGGGGGGGGTTGCGCGTGTGTGTCCGCTCGTGAACCGGTGACGAAACTGTGCGAGATCGGCGAGGTCGTCAAATAAAACCAGACTGTCAGACTGACAGAGTGCTTAGCGCAGCGCGATGGAGGAGGCACGCTGTCAGCGGGGAAACGCTCTTGCGTGTGTGTGTGTGTGTGTGTGTGTGTGTGTGCGCCAAACTGTGTGCGTCAGGAGCAGCGTGTGAGTGCGGGTCACGCTCATAAGTAGGTGTTACGCAGCGGCTCTTTGCGCCATTGTTCCAAAAAAAAGCTGGGATTTGAAGTGATGCTGCTGCGGTTCAGCCGAGCAGCTGAGCTGATTGCGATCACGCGCTCGAGCCTCATTAAGAGATGAGCGCGGCGCGAGACAACGGGGGCAGGTAGGGAGACGGGACGCCGCGGTGCGTTCAGGGGGCTTACCGCCGGTCTGACGGCTGAGCTTAAATAAGGGATGAGCCGCGCGCGCCGCCGCCTCGTTAGCACACTTTGACGCAACGCGGCGGCGTCGCAGGCAGACAGGAGACGCGCTGGGGGGTTACCGAGATGAAGGAGGAGAGGAGAGAGAGAGAGAGAGAGAGAGAGAGAGAGAGAGAGAGAGAGAGAGAGAGACATCCCAATCTGACGTGGAGAGAGAGACAGAGACAGAGAGAGGAAGGGAGACATACAGGAACAAATATCTAAAACAGCAATTAATTTTGTTTTCTCCGCATTCGTTCAGATGCGCCTTCAATAAAACATATTTTTCTTTGGTCGTTTCGGCGGTAAACAGGTATCCCTCAGGGACAGAGCTCCTCAGTGATGGTGACAAGAAGACACCCAGATTACTGTAGAAGTGATCAAGATGATTATTAACAATAAATCTGTTTGTATATCTCAGTGTCCTAATTCACCGGAGCACACACATTTAATATTCTTACTGTTCATTTTTAATTTGGTTTTATTACGGTTCTACTGTTTATTTATATTACTTGATTTGTATCTTCATTTACCTGTGAGCAATGCTGCTGTAATCCAGTAATTTCCCTACTGAGGGACTAATAAAGGCGTTTTAAATAAAGATTCTCTTATCTCATGATACTTAACGTGTTAACGTGTGTGTGCGCGCTTTGTGGCCGACAGTCAGGATGAACCAGGTGTTCTTCCGTCAGATGGAAACAGCTGGTGGCTCTCAGCGATTTCAAAAGGCAGGCAACAGCTTTTCGTGGGTAAAAAAACAACAACTATTAAACATAATACTCTGCATGAGGCACAATCGGAGAGTCTGAACCGAACACAGCCGGCCACCCACGAACGTTCCTCACTTCATGAGATGAGAAAACCAGCTTTTAAAACGAGGCGCAAAACTACACATTTGATAACAAAGCCTCCGCCGCTCGATGCACGTTTCTACAGAGCAGATTCATCAGGACTTTGTGATGAATGGTTCAAGCAGGAAAGAAAGGGTTGACAGAGAAAGAGACGCTCGTGTACTACCACGCCTGTCAGGTATTTTTAGAGAGGGAATACGAGAGACAGGGAAAGGATACGAGAGGAACATTAACGGTTGAAGAAGCGTTGGACACATCTACGGCCATGAGTACAGCGTGCTGCTGTATGAACACAATGGTGAGATAGAATAGGTGTCTCATAGATCACATGTACGTGCATGTTTTCCCTTTTTAGATGCAAAGAAGCGATACAGAAATAAACACGTCGACGCAACGGATGTTTCATAAGAAACTCTTTGCTTTCTCTTGATGTCAAAAACTCGCGGCCAGGTGTTTATTAGAGACCCGAGCTGAGCGTGCCACGTCATCTGTTTTGCTCCGTGCACAGTGTTTGCTTCGTGGAAGCCGGCAGAGGAGATACACACTGGATGGAGCATGTGCAGAAGTGTGGAGATTGAGTTTGCGAAACGCGAGTAGCGCCGGAGGGCGGGCATTACTGCAGCGATTCAGCTGCCAATCAAGGCGGACGTGGCCTTAATAAGGAGCAAATAAAAGGGATATTTTCATCTAAATGTCCTTTACTCAAATGTAATGCAATCACACGCCAAGAAACAAAAAGGTGACACGTTAATAAAAGATCCTCGAATTAAATCCCCTTTTCCAGGACCATGGACAGCGCCACTTGGCGCCATGTTTGCACAAAGGACTGATCCCACATTGCAGCGCTTTACCGGGCTATATTTTTTATATTATTCTACGTTTGGTATTTAAATGTTGCCATTGGTGAAGGGACATTCATCACTATGAAGGGGGAATACATTTTCCCGCCTCCAGGGATGGAAATGACTCCGCAGGGTCAGAAATATGTAGACCAGAATGGGGGAAATCCCTCCAGCATATATAAATATTATATATATATTACATGCAGTGCATGTACTGTGAATGTTAAGGGGATAAAGGGGGTTATTTCCATTATAACACAGTCTAGATCACTACACAACTGTGTCCTTTAGTGTCCACTAAGAGCTGAAATGAAGAGAGGAGAAGCGTACGGGTTGATGTGGATGGTTATCAGAGGAAATTGGTCAGTATTTCAACCACAGCCATAACTCAAGCCCCGGGGACTGTTTGACCACAGAGGCAGGAGGGATGATGGCAGATAGGACGTAAAAAAAGAGAAAAAACCTGTCATTACGAGGCCCCGAGCTCGCTCACAACAACAACACGCTCACACACAACATGAACACGTGAAAGAGTATTTCGGAGCATCCGAAAGAAACATCTACACAATCAAAGAAGCGCACACGTGCCGTGTGTCTCCATAGAGTAAATATGTGGTCGTGTGTGCTGACAGACTCACATGTACTGAAATATGTATACACACACGAGCCCCTCGCGCGGATAAAGTAATCCTCTGGGCTCGTGGTCGGCGTGTTTCGGGCAAAAGGGGGAATCCAAATGGCATTTAAACACAACCTGGCGGCTTCGGGGTAATGTCTTCTATTATTACTATTTTATTTGTTAAAAGGAAGGGACTAAAAATGACCACGGCATTAATCATGAATGAGAGTAGATATATATCGGAGTGCGGTGCGCGGCTGCATTATCAAATGGTGCTTTTATCAGAAGTACCACTGCAATCACTCTCAAATATACAATTCAGCTAAGAACCCGGAAAGCAAAAGTTTTTCAGATTGAATGTACGATTGTGTGCATGTCGTAGCGCTGCTTTAGAGGCCGGGAGTGCCTTTTCAGCCTCTCCGAGTGAACGTTATGGGCTTTTCACTGTCTCTATCTGGCTCACGAGCTCTTCAATATTTCATCTGTTAGTTTATTGGTTTGGAAAAAAAGGAATCCAGGATGGATGTTTCCGCACTTGTGTCTTATCTGCAAATGTTGTGTGAGGCACAGGGAAATTGAAAACTTCAGAGTGCCATCTAACTTTTTGTCCAGGACGTAATTGTTTTTTCATAATGTTTAGATCCAGCGTGCACGGACAGTGAACGCAGATGCTCATTGAGGTTTGAACTTGCTTTCCCGGACAAAGCGCGTCCGCTTGTGTCCTCGTCAGAGCTTGTCCACCTGCAGCATCACCTCAGGTCGGGTCAGACATGTTTTTCAGGATATTACCTCCATTGGAGGTTATTTGAGAGAAAAGATTTGGGAGCATTGGCTGATTTATATATTTCCTCTGAACTACACACATATAGCTGTCAGTTGCTGCAGGACCTGCTGTGCAGATGTTTTATACATTATTATGACTATTACTCCATAAAAGGTAGCCCTTTAAGCCCTAATCCTATTTGAGTTATACATGGGGATTATATATTATTGCAGCCCTGATTTTTATGTTTGATTTGATACCTTTTTGGGGGGATTTATATAGATTTGCGCCCTGTGACCTGATATAAAAGGGTGTGGAAACAAAGACTCTTTCATCCTGATTATCTGTAATTTCCTCACTCAATAATGACGTCACAACAAAGAGTGTTTTATGGTCGTTCAATACACGAATAGTGTGAGTTAAATAACGACACAGCGTAGCCTTGTGCTGCCGTTAGCATTGAGCTAAAGCCTCACAATCCAGTGCGTAGACTGGTAGAAAAAAAACACTTGCTATCAGTTATGTAGATTTATATTGAATTCATTCAGTTTCGAGTGATTTTCGGATACTATCCTGCATATCGTACCATTACATCGTCGTATGTTTCCTCTGCGCCGGGTCTCAGATTAAAAAACAAACAAAAAAAGTTTAGAAAAGCTTTAGCAGAAATCTACCTGTGTTAATCTGGCTTTACTTTAATCCTTTAACCTAATCATGCAAACATGGTTTCTTGTTTATGTGGCGTTTCAAAGCCAGGAATAATCTCTTTTTTTTTCCCTCCCACAGTAAGTACAGAATGTAAATGCCGAAAAATGGCGCTCAGGCCGACACGTGTGCGAGGGAGTGTGGGAGAAAGCGTTTCTTTTACGGTTGCCCGTGTTCCTCCTTCTGTCCCCGCTCGCTCGCCGCCGTTGCCGCCGCCGTGTTCAGCAACACATCTGTCTTTCTGATGGGATTATAAAACATTCACCGGCAGATGTTCGCAGTCCCCTTTGAAGATAGCATCCGCGCAGACTTCGCTGTGGATTTATGAGCGCTTTCGTCAGACACTGTTGAATTTATAACCGCATCATCAATATTCCTAACAATGTAATCAAATTGTTTGCAATCCCTCCGTCTGTTTGGATCCATCTTAAATCTGTGGAGGGAGGCAGCCTTCTGCAGCTGATTCTATTAGCCTCGACACCCCTGCGCCGTATTTTCTGTATCTTTCCACTTGTTTTCTCTGTACTGTAATTGCCGATGCATTAATCACTCTCTGGAGATGTTACGCATTATCTCCAGTTAGTTAGTATAGAGCGGCGGCACCGAGTGACATCTGCTGCCAAAGCAGCGAACATATAAACATAGTGTGCTCGCAGCGTGCACACGCCAGGAGCTAACAAGATATTGGCACGTTTCCTGGTTTCCACCCGGTCGCACGCCAGATTGTAAATCTCTCCCCGATCAGCTCCAGAGTGCCCGTGTTGATTCCCCCCCCCCCCCCCCCCCCGTGTTTCTGATCTGTCAGTCAGGGCGTCCGTCTGTGCACGCTGAGGCCTCCCAGTAGGTGACGGAAAGCCCGCTGAAGAGCTTAAGGCACCTTGTTAAGGAGCCTTCGCCCACCGCGGAGATTACAGACGGCTTAATGCGATCACGCAGAGGCAGCGGCCCTTTAGCAAGCGCAAGGTGACACGGTGGAGGATCAGAGATTATCTCGTTAACACCTTTTGGCCGTCCGGCTTAACGGGTTGATTATAGTTTACCTGGAACTCATTTGTTTGCCATTCGCAGTGCTGAGTACTGTGAGTTTTTTCTTCTTCTTTTTTACAACTTGTTATCATGATTTGTAGTTTTCCGTTTCCTGTTTTATTTTGTAGTCTTGTGTCCTCTGTGTCTCGGCACTTCTGGTCCTGTTCCAGTTCCTGCTTTTTGTTCCCTTCCGTCGGAATCTGGTTTGTTTTTTTTAATCTTTTCCTCGTTTTTGTTGGAATTAAATATTCTTTATTCGGTTGTCGGCGTTTGGGGTCCTTACTTCCTCCATCCCGTGACACTTGTATTTGAGTTGCAGTCCTGGAACACCGGTCCAGCGCTCTCGAGCGTCGTGCATCGAGCGTGGCTGTCGCTCATTTCGGCCTTAAGTCACGATCGTATTTCTCACGCTAAAAAAAACAAACCCTAAGCTGCTCTCACCACGGAGGAGTACGTCCCCACCAAATCTCCTGGGGTTCTGCTGTGAGGTGCCACTCATCAGCCAATCAAAAAAAAAGAGAAAGCGGCTACACGAATAGCGAATCAGAAAAAACGTATCTGTTGTATCTGGGTAAGACTTAATACAGGCGGGACTGGAGCTGCGTATTTGTCGTCGTCCCACCGTCAACGGCTCCCGGGGGATTTATGTCACTCTTGCCTGTCTTCAAAACTTGAGAGCCCTGTCGGTCTCCCGTTCTCAGAGTTCCCTTTACTGAGGAGGAAGTGCCTGAGACTTCAGTACTTTGTTCCTGCTGACACAGACACACGTTACAGCCGCCGTTCTCACACTCGAAGGTACTTTCCTTCTGCATCACAGTGGCCTGGCTGCCTGTGTGGCCGTGCATATGCAAAGTATAAGTCATTAAAAGTTTTATATTTAGACGAGGGATAATTGGGGCAGACATTTACCATCGTCAGACAACGAAAAACAAGTACAATGTGTGTAGATATGCACTGAAAGATGGCGAGACTATGGTGTAGTTTGTACTTCTTCGAGACTGACTTGTAAACTGGAGGTGATTCTGGGGAGAAAAAAAAAGAGTTGCCTTCCAGAAAAGGCTTGTTTGGGCTTTGTGGGGCATGTTGAACAGCATGTATAAAGAATTAATTACCTTCGAGCAGCAAAGAGCTGCAAAAAAAAAAAAAAAAAAAAAAGGAGGAGAAGGGATGAAGTAAAAAAACACTGCAATATAGAAAAAGACTGATGGGGAGTGCCAGAGCTACGAGATGAGAGGAAGCTGAAAGCACAACAGTCCCAGAACCGTCCTTTATTTTTACCGTACAGATGGTACACACGTACACACAGACACACAACGACGACAATACAATACAAACGCAATAAATAAGACGCTCTATGAAGCAGCAGATGCTGCATGTTTGTTCAGATGATCAATTTTCTATTGATACTGACAGTATATTGACTTTACTGTCGATTATTGTGACGCTCTGAAGGGATCAGCGGTAGTCTGCTTCATCTCACATGCCGTCTTTTATGAGCTGCACCTGAGCCAAATGCTGCAGCGCCTGGGTCCAAACTATTACATTTATGAGCTTAAATTATTCATTTGATATGAATGAAAATTTAACTGTGAGAATCCACCTGCTGTAATTGATGTAACGCAAGTCGCGCGGAGAGCGGACGTCCGACGCATTCGCCGTGGGAAATGCCGAAACACTCAGTCCGCTTGGTTTTCTACAACCAGAAGTTACACAAGAGGGTTGTTGAGAACAACAACCGACTGCTGGAAGGTTTTCTGTAGGCGACTAAAATGTTGCAATGAACTCTTCGTGGACTGAAAACGCACCGTGAAAGGGTTGAAGTGGAAAGAAGAAAAAGTCAAATATGAAAATATAGGGCATAGCAGCAAATTCAGTGAAAATGACTGTCATTTTCTCACTTTTCCCACGAGCGTCGCCCCATGCTGGCCGTGTGAAAGAATGCAGGTTTAAAGCACTCTTCTTTGGCTTCACTGAAGCACAAGCATGTGACAGAATAGTTATATTCCCTATTTTTTTTAAATGCTTCAAGTATAATGTGAATACAGGCTATTTCTATTACTTGTATTTGAAATAGGTATTTCAATTACTTTTGAGAATTTTTCGTCATTTGTATTTCATAAGGCCAATAAAAACATTTGTAATTTGTAACAAAATACTTTAGAGTGGAGTAATTGTGTGTTTAAATACTCAAAATACTTTCTCCACGAATCAATATATGTTCAACGGATTGTCAGTCAAGTTAAATGTTTTATGTAGTGACAAATGTCAACTAGCTAACATGCTAATGACGCTAGCATGCTGTTTAGGCTAGTGAAACGCCAGTGTTTAGCACGTTAACTTATCAGTGGAGTAGCTAGCTGTAGGAAGAGGGATATTGGGAGCTTGAATGTTCATGATAAACTTATCAAAAGACATCAGAACATCTTACAAGTTATGCTGCATCTTATCCCCAGTTAGCCAGCGGGGGCTTGGACAGTAGCTAGCTTACAAACTCTACATGCCTACCAGCATATATGGCGTCCACAGTTTTTCAAAGTTGGGTAACTTTGTACAATTTGCGAGTGTGCACGCAATAAACATAAGCGTTGTTTCAACGGTTTATTAAAATGTCTGCTGTGTCACAACCGCAGTTCTCTGCATGCGTACGGCTCAAACATCCCCTCCCCCGCGCCATGATACAACCATTCTGTCAGCTTCTGACCTCGACGGGAACAACTTTGATGTCGGGCTCTGCCCACAAGACATCGTGTGTAAGGATTTGTCATCGGCGATGTTGGGCTGCGTCACAGCGGGGCAGTGTGTGTGTCTGCGGACATGAGGCGACGTAGTCGCTAGCTCTATAAAACACAAGCGCGACCGCGCGCTGCCGCTCCAGCCGCTCTCGCGCTTACACTCTGAAGCGGTCCGCTTGTTTTCTTTGAAAGGTGGAATTGAAAAGCTGATGTTTTGTAGCGCTAACACTTCTTATGAATTCCTCCTTGCCCTTTTTTGCCCCTCTGCAACTGTGTTGACCAGCGTGGTGAGCAAGCGCTTGATGAGCCAACCGTAATGTAAGAGCCGGAGACACTGTGCTGTCTGCTTATCTGCCTCTCGGCTGCATATTTTTGCGTGTTCTTCACTCGCATGTTATCAGTAATAAAACAGGCCAGAAGCAACAAAACTTTTTTTTTCCACGGTGCCCACAAACTTCAACATTAATATTAACACCCACAAGCTTATACAACCATGAATACGATTACGGACACACACGCACACACAGACACACACACAGACAAAAGCAACGGTGCGTGCACAAACATGTAGGCTCTAAAACGCATTTATTTAACAGCTTTTGAAACCTACACATGCAGAGATCCAGTTGAATATGACCCTTTTGGCTCTCTCGATGCAACACATGCAGACTCGTGCACACGTGCAGCATTAGTACAAGCTTGTGGGTGGCTGCTGTACACCAACACACAAACAATGTACAGATATTTGCATTGGCACTCACTCACAAAATCCCATTTTTTCCACCCCTCCGTCCTGCAGTTTGGACCACAGCCTTTTCCCTCTTCGAACATGTGAAGGAAAAAAAAAGAATTGGAGATCCCTGTGAGCTCTGTGTCTCCAGGGAACACACACACACACACACACACACACACACAGACACACTGACACACACAGATACTGGCCTTCAGGGTCAACAATGCAATTAAACCTCAAAGGGCCTCTCCAGTCTGACAAGAATCCTCGACGTGGAAGGAGGCAGGGCCAGAAAGACAAGAGCGTTAACCCTTATCTGAACTGGGCAGCGTGCCGGTTAACCCGAGAGTCGCTTCGTGCGACCACCGGTCAATTCCTCACCGCCCCGGTGGTTTACTGTAGCAAAATGCCGGCGTCTCGGGTTTTCTATCAGAGCAAACAACAGGGAGAAACCTCGGCCGAGGCACGAACGCCATCTCCAGTGACACCAGCCCTCAAATTTAACATCAGGAGGGGGTTTGTCTACCCTGTTGTTTATTTTGTTTGTTTGTTCGGAACAATGACAGCAAGAGAGCTTACTGCTATTCAGTTTCCTCGTCTCCGGCCTAGCGGACATGTTTGCCAGTGGCTCTCCTCCTCGCTGTGATAATGTGAGCGAGACAGCGTTCTAAAAAATAAAGGCCACAGAGGATTTGAAGAGAAGACTGACTGTAGTCTGACACGTCCGTGACTTTCTAGTGTGTACATTTGTAAAAAAAAATTAAAATAAAAACAGATTCTTCTGTGATTTATTGAGTTGAGGGGACACTTTTTTGCAATTCTCTTGCCTTCATAAAAACTGCTGATTTGTACAGCGAGTGCCAGGGGACAGTGAATAAACTATTAGGGATGAATGAAAAAGGAAAACCTCGGCTTTTTTTTTTACATATTGCATTATCAATTTAAGGTCTTCTCCATTTCAGCTCATTTGAACGTAGGGACGAGGGAGGAGAGAGGAGGATAAAGAGCGCCAGAGGGGAGGGTCATAATTTCAAGGAGACATTTTGTGACATGAATGTAGTCATTTTCTCAACCGGCGCTGGTGTTTTACTGCAGGGCCTTTCTTCACCAGAGAGCTGGACGTAAATCTCCCCAGTAGAAACCCCAACAGGGGCCTTGATGACCGCCCCACTGACATATATATCGGTAACGCGGTGATGGTGCATTGTTTGCACGGTCCAATCACAATGCACGTGTATTCCTGGAGTCCTTGAGATTGTGTTTCATTCAGACTGTGCCATGTTTTATAATTGCTCTCTGAAACAGAGCATGCGTAAGTGTGTGTGTGGACAACATAACACTCGGGCTGTTTTCGTTTTTTGTGAATTACAGGGCAGTTGAAACCTCTCCATCTGTGTGTTAAGCTGTGAAAATGAACTTCCCTCCAGTCTGTGTGAACGTGTGATGACAGTATCTACAGTATATACAATGTATACCATGAATTAACGTTAAAATGATCAGCGATAACATCCAGTGGAGAGATACAGACAAAGTAAACATTATATTTCTAAATAAATACATTTGCAAATGAGTAACACTGCACTGCAGTCCATTACTCATGTTGATAACAGTTAGGAGTTTGACCTTATACTCAGATTTAATATAAGGGGTCACATTCTGGAGAAGTGTACAAGTTGGATTTGCGTGTCAGCTTAAGGCCGTTAAGAAGTGTAATCACTGACATCGCTAAACAGAACTGACAGTGGTGTGATGCTCTAATGCTCCGTGACTGCGCCAAAGCCTGTGAGAGGCTTGCGCAACAGCTGGTGCAAATCCCTTTGTTTTTTTTTTTATGTTTGGCAGACGGCTTCGTGCGAAACGTTGGCCTCCGTGCAGGCCTCGCTGACCCTCAAAGGTCACGGGGGTCACAGGGTACGCATGCAGGGAAGAAGACGTTTCATTGTCAGCAAATCAAATGAAAAGACAAGTAAAAGGGATATTTTGTCACATCGTTGCGTTAAAATGTTCCAACTACAAGACCCTGAATCTAAAATGAGGACTTCTAAAATGTGTCTGTCTGTGGTTTCACAGTCTGAAAGATATAGAAGAGCAGACTGAAGCCATCTTAGGAGACTTTTACCTTTGCTAAACGCCAGAGTGTTGAGGTTCCCGACCACGATCGCTGAACTAAAGGAGAGCAATGAGCTCCAATCCGACAATCTCGGTTAGAAGACGATCGTATCTCCGCAATAACGGAGTGAATCAATCTTTTGAAATTGTCGTATGAATTATGTCGGAGGAAGTTTTCAGAGCGACTCCGCGTGTGGAGATGAGAAAGCTAGCTTTTTCTCAGAGGATAAGGAAGGAGAATCCCCCAACAATCCCCCGGAAGATGGCGTTGATAACTGACGATGACGTAATGAAGATTAAGACAAATGATGAAAATGATGAGGATGCAGATTTTTTTTTTGTTGCCATTTGCTCTGCAGGATTTAGCCCCTTTTTGTCTGCGCTGATGTTAAAAGCAAATATGCTGGTTTGGTGCCATCTGGTGCCTCCGTGGTATGTGAAGGGATTAGTCACGCTGAACGTAAACTGTCTCGGGGAATTTCCCTTCGTCGTTTTGGACATTAATGCAGCCTTTTTTCCCGACTGCGAGGCCTCGGCTATTTCCCATCTGGGTGCGTGCGTTTTCCTCTCCGGGAGCAGATTTTTCCAATTTCCCTTCATCCTAAACCTGGCACTTTGAATGTCAGCACTTTTTAATGCAGAGAGCATTTCATCGGGGTGGTACAGACGCTGCACCATCACCCCGCACACACACACACACACACACACACACACACACACACACACACAAACACAGCTAAATTTAGCTAAATGGCTAAATATCTGCTAATGTATCCTTTGCTTTGTGTACAGAAAGAGTTGCTTTATGAATGAAAAACAAAGAAAAGACTTCTCGTTTTCTCCGCGCGCCGTTGCGTCATCGCATTTCGCGATTCACGGTACGGAAGAAGAGAAGAACCGTCCTCCTCCGTGTATTTAGGATTATTGTTTTATGAACACCATCTCTTTCCCGGGACTTCAATTACAGACGCAGAATCCACAGCGATTTCGTTCAAAGTCAGTCAGAGATTTAATGGATTCCTTTTATTAGCTCCCGACAAATTGCCTTTTCAGAGGGAAGAACATTTGCATTATTCATTTGCCAAAGAGCAAGTTCATTTAGGTTAGTTGGAGATGAGCTCGGCGGCCAACAGTTGGACTTGGAATGCCTCTTCGCGGGGCAGGATGAGACACGCACACACACACACCCTCTGTGTGAGAGGAGTCCCTTGACCTCTGACCTTTGACCTCTTTGTCCCCGCCGCCTCGGCTGTGCAGGTGATCCAGCGCCGCGAGGACGGCTCGGTCAACTTCTTCAGAGCGTGGGAGTCTTACCGCGAGGGATTCGGCAAGATCACCGGCGAACACTGGCTCGGTAAGTGTCTCAGCTGTGTGTGTGTGTGTCTGTGTGTGAGTCTGTGTGTGTTTGGCGATGTATGACTCATGTGTGTGTGTGTCATGTGACCTGCCAGGCCTTTGCTGTGTATATAATAATATAATAATAAATGTATCGCTTGACTGCACTTGATACAACACAACACTTCATAGTAATCATCATAAATACATTGATATGTTATATTATTACGCCGCTCAAACTTTAGTTTATAGTCATTTAACTGTTAAAAAACTATTTATTAATAATCAATATTGTTTACTAAAGACTACTAGGGTTATTGCTTGTTATTTTGACAGTTTTATTGGCGCAAATATTGTTATATTTGATCAAATATCGTCATATATGATTTGTAAACCTTGAAGAAATTATTGGTAAAACATCTTTTAAACATTTCACGGATAATTGTAACATAAACATCATTAATTATTGGCTCCTTAACGGTCTAAAGACATTCTTTTAAGAGCTCTCGTAGAGTAAACTGTATTGTTAAATGCTTAATAATTGGTTTCTGGTCCATCTATATCTGTAATGTGTTTAGATATTTTACAAATAATTAGGTTATCAGTAACATATACATGATAAAGTACTAAACATGACATATTGCGTATCCATATTTGCATTAATAAACAGTTTACGAATATAATCATAAAGTAATGTTCATACCAGATGTGATTTATAATACTAATTACTTCATATAACAGGAACTATTAATACAATAACTGAATTATAGTGAGTCAAATAACTGTAGTTTAATTGACCATTTGTTACTGATGGTCGTAATAGAGTTTTACCCATGATGCACTTGTCTATATCAGCCTTTGAGGTGAAAGCAGGAGGAAGAGAGAAACTCTCAGAGTGAAGTAGCTGGATGAAGAATGATGGAGAGAAACACAGACGGAGGGAGAGACTCCGGGTGACTTCACCTCCTTCATATGATCAAGAATCCAATAATGAAAACCACTCCGGCGACATCGACAAAGATTATGGCAGCAAATCAAAATACGTGTGTAAAGTGCACTTCTTGAGAGACATCACGACACAACAAAAACACACACACACACACACACAACTCAATTACAATGTGTGTTGATGTCCACATGACAAACAGAACAACAGAATGATTTATTTCCGTTTTTTTTCTTTTACCTCAGAGCTTTTTAACGGTTGCCTTCTGCTCATCATTTGCATTTTCTCAGAGCGCGCTTGTCCAAATCCTTTTATTTCTCGCTGGCAGCGTGACACATTAGTCCATGCCTCCCCTCAAATGTGACAGCAAAAGAATGCCAACAAAGAAGGAATTTAAGTGTGAAATTATCAACTTTTTTTTGTCCAAAGCCAAACTCCTCTTCTTCACTCGCACGTCTCATTAAAGAGACTCGAATGTGTCTCGTCATCGTTTAAGCCAGTGGTTCTCAAAGTGTGGGGCGCGACCCTCTAGTGGGGCGCCGAGGTATTACAGGTGAGAGGGAGCTTCTTCTTCCTTACTTCCTTACTTCCTTACTTGCTTGCTTACTTACTTACTTACTTACTTACTTACTTACTTACTTACTTACTTACTTACTTACTTACTTACTTACTTGCTTGCTTGCTTGCTTACTTACTTACTTACTTACTTACTTACTTACTTACTTCCTTGTTTGCTTGCTTGCTTGCTGGCTGGCTGGCTGGCTGGCTGGCTGGCTGGCTGACTTACTTACTTACTTGCTTGCTTGCTTGCTTGCTCGCTCACTCACTCGCTCGCTCGCTCGCTCGCTCGCTCGCTCGCTCGCTCGCTGGCTGGCTGGCTGGCTGGCTGGCTGGCTGGCTGGCTGGCTGGCTGGCTGGCTGGCTGACTTACTTACTTGCTTGCTTGCTTGCTTGCTTGCTCGCTCACTCACTCACTCACTCACTCACTCACTCACTCACTCACTTACGTACTTACTTACTTACTTGCTTGCTTGCTTACTTACTTACTTACTTACTTACTTACTTACTTACTACCTTGTGGTAATCTTTGCACCAAATATTAGTTATTTTTTGCACAGAGATAACATTTTTTTGCATTTTTATAACAAAGTGATTGCACATGTTATTAGTTTTTGTCTCATGGAGCAAACTTGTTGACTTGAAAGGGATTCATTAATTAAAAAAGCATGCAAGGGGTCTCAAAAAGTTAAAAGTCATCTGCTTAGACCTCCGCGCCAGATGTTGCATGTGTGTTTTTTTAAAAATCTATTTTACATTCATAATCCAACACGTTTCCCCGGTACGGTATGGAAATTGACGACCAGTTCTTTCCATCACCAACTGGCCTTTCCGGCTTCTTTTTTTTTTAATTGGCCTGACATTTGTTCAAGAAGCGGGAGAACGTGATGAGATGAGGGCCGAAAAACATGTTTTCTCACGTCAGGTGTTAAGTATGAAAATGGACTACCAATGAAGCTCAATAAAAACAAGACATGCGACCTGATTAGTTAGCTGAGGAAGCGAGACCCTGTAGGAACGTCTAATCACACAATCAGCGTCTCTCTGGGTCTCATCCTAATCTCAGATATTATCTCAGTATGTACACGCAAACATCGTACGGTGGTAAATGTGTTGTGCTTATTTTGTGTCAGTCAATCTTTAAAGGAGGCTTTTTTATTTCATGGAGGTGAGAGAGCTGTAGGATGTAGTGTTTCTGAACCACGGGCCACCATTGAAGTGCACTCTTTTCGTCCTGATCCCAGAAGCCTTTAGGGCTGCCGCTCGCCTACACTGTAAAAAAAAATGTAAAAAAAATAATTAAAATTAAGACATTTTCGTTAAAGGTTTTGCAGTGAAACGCTGTTATTTTACATATTTTTTTCTGTATTATTACGACCAAACACCTTCAATAAAGTGGTATCACTTAAAGATCTGCGGAGAAATATATATATATTTTTTTAAATATTTTTTACGATCAAACACCTTCAATAAAGGACCTACATGAATTTCTATGTAATTCTAGAAAGCAGTGAAAATACTGTTTATATAAAACATAAAATCCAACATAAAACATTTTTCTATAACAAGAAATGTAATTTAATATTATTAGCGTAATACTTAAATCAACAGTTGGGTTGTTCATGTTCAGATAATAACTGTAATTTTACAGTGATTTATATATGATTTTAAAAAAAAAACAGTAAAAAGTCATTTTCAATAAAATTACGATTTTTTACAGTGCATCTAACACATGTCACGACATCACGGTGACTCATGCCGAAGAACAGTGGATTTTGTGACTGTGACAACCCGGGGATTCATCACATCGCGCCAAGTTGATGTGAAAACAACTCGGCTTCTAAACGCCGGCGTGAAACCCGACGGTTCAATGCCCAATCAGCACCAACGGGCCGGGGAAACACGGGCATAGTGAGCTGTCTCTGAAATCCTTATGAGTGCATTACTGATCTCCAAATCTGGTCCGCTTACACATGCACAAAAAAAAAAAGTCCCAAAAGCGCTGAAGCATTTGCAGAAAATGTAGTTTCCTGAGGAAATGTGGGTCGAGCGGCCGTGTTAATGAGACATCGCCGTGTCTTTAGAAAAGCTTTCATCGCAGTGTGCGCGAGCTCAGACCGGTTGGAGGAAGCGGAGCTTGAAGAAAAAGTCTATTTCTGGTGGAAAAAAAAAAAACATGAGCTCGCCATGGTCAAGGTTACAGACCACGGCTGAGATACTCTCCCCATCAGCACTCTTGATTAAAGCCGCGTACATCGGGGGTTCGGCGCCCGGAGCGGCGGCGCGTCACTTCTCTAAATCATGCAGCTGTTTTACTGGCTGAATTACACATACGTTGCATTAAATCACAAAGAAATCAGAAAACATAATTAATTCCTCCCTGAGTCCAGTCCAATGGCATATACATATATACGCATAACTTCATATATTGAATTGAATTTATATATATAGACAATATTCCCATGATTTCCCATCATCTCCATCATCATCATCATTAATGATTAAAACAGTTTCATCTGGTTACTGGACTGTAAATTAATGATGACACGTGTATTTTTATAATTCTGTTTCATTCCTGACTTTCATCAGGGCCGTGCACTCTCTCTCTCTCTCTCTCTCACACACACACACACACACACACACACATCTGCGTTAACGAACACTAACGAGTGCTGCCACCTGGAGGCAAAGGGTGGTATAGCAGTAGTTAGACGTCACTGCTTGTTATTAGGATTCTACTTGTATTTTACACTTCAAACAAATGGAAATAATTACTGGAACACAACGTAAACATGAATCTATTCCAGGCGCTTGTCCATCAGACGTGAGCGTAAAGTAATTCATAATTATAAAGATGTCAATAGGCCGGGCTGCCTGCTGAACATTTGGTCCCGCAATGCTCTGTAACGGTATAATCATCTGGTTCTCCATCACCTTCACCACTCTGTGTCCTTGCTCGATATAGGAATGCTTGCATGTACTATATATAGAGGTTATGTGAATTAATGGACATCTACGGTCTCTCTTTGCCGACCCGCGGGCCATTGCACCCGTAATAAAAAAAATGTGTCGGCTCGATCCCCCCCAACGGTACGCTGTAGGAAAAAGGTGCAAATATTGAAAGCTCCGGATTTAGCACAGGGAATTTCAATGAGCCAGCGTGCTACTGTGAACCCTTTTCAGAGCACCCTTGCGCATTCACAGTGTGCCGTTGTCTCGTCACCCTCATCATCGATTACCCTCAGGGCAAAAAATATGGAGGAATGGATCCATGCTCCAGAAAGAAATCCATCGCCGTTACCTCCGTCGGACAAATATTGCTCCTTATCGCCCCGTCTCTGCTGATCTTTACATCTCTCATTATCTTAACGTGCAGCCGGGGTCTACGTTCAGAAGAGCCGTTGGTGAGAACGTTCAGGGGAAGTAGAGCAGTCGAGGGTTAACACATCGAGCGTCGTGTGCTTTTAAAGTGGGGTCCTTCCCTGCATGTATTAGTTTGCTTTGCAGGATGACACAATCACACGTGTGAGAAGATTCTAGCACATTGGGGACCACGTGCAAGACATGAACTCAATTTAGCGCCCCCCCCCCCCCCTTTTTTTTTCCTTCCTGTGATAACGCAACCGGATATCTGTTCCTTCAGCTCAGGTGTTAGTTAGTTGAAATTCTGGAAGATTAATTTTAGGCTTGAAGTTGTTGTCTCATGTCGATCCGGACTGCGCTGCGGATCGCTTGCAAAGAGTCTTGGATATGGCATCCATGGCATCGTGGATCTGCCGTTATTTGGCTACCATGTAATATATCGCCGGTCCTCCATACGGCTCAGATAGGATTCACCATGCCGCGCGTCTCCCTGTAAAAACTAACGTATCAATGAATAACCTTCCCCTCCCCAGGACTCTGTTTAAAGAGCATAAAACTGGGTCAAGGCAATTCCATCGCCGCCATCAAATCCGTTAGACACCTGCTCTCGGAGGCTGCTTTTGCCGCGTCTACCTGTAACGTGGGTCCTAAAAACAGTTTAACGCCTTCCCAAAGAGACTAACCTAGTTCTACAAATGGCCTGTTGCAATAACATACTTCTGTATTGTGTTGAAAGCGGCACTTAAATCCACCCGAAAGAGGCCGTAATCATGCCCTCTCTCTCTCTCTCTCTCCCAGCTTTGAGTCCATTAACTGCAGCTGTAATTTTTATGTGCATACACACTTGTGTAAACGACGTGTTGCGACAGAAACAACTCGACGCTGCTGTCCGCTGAGTTTCACAGAATCATGGAATATCGGTGCAAAGTTGACACTGTGACATTTTTGTCCTTTTTTTCTTTTTGTGAAACCTGTCGTCGGAGGGGAAGAGGAGGACTGACATTCAGAAGAAACGTTTTTAAAATGAGGCCATTCGTCAAAAAAAAAAAAAAGGTTTGGTTGTTAGTTTGAGTTGTTGTTTGAGCTCACACTGTCAGTGAATCCTGAACCCCCCCCCCCCCTACAATAAATAGTAGCGTCTTTGAAAGTGCATTTAAATATTCCAACTTTTACATTCAAGTGATTAATTTCTCTAAAACAAAGTCAGTATTATCTCATTGTGTTCATTCTGAGTCAAAGATTTCTTCACTTTTTCCGTATGGAAGACAAACAGAAACACTTGACATTCTTAGGCGCTGCACAATTGTATTAATCAGTGAAGCATTAACAGCTTAATCAATACCTCTAAATGGAATTCTACTTCTATTGTTACCTCCGAGTAATAGAAATAAATATTAATTCGTTGTCATACCAACTGCCGGATTGGAATCCTCTCATCCGTTTATTTATTTACAACGGAGGTGGAAAATGCATCCCTCCCTTTTTGTTTCACTTTTCTTTTTCTCTTTGTCACACTGCAGTCATTTCATCATGCCGTTTTTTTTCTTCTTCTTCTTTTCCTTCGATCGATACACAATTACAATAACGACGTGGATGATCAAACGGAGAGAACCTTTAAAACGTAGAGGTAAAAAGCCCGGACACAGATACTGCACTTGAAGCATTTTGAGGTTGGGAGGGAAAAAAAAACTGCTGATCCCTTATCATGCTGACACCATATTCCTCACACACACACAGGGCTTCTTTTTTTTTTGCAGATGGTATAGTTTGAGGAACAGCCGGCCCGCTGAAGCAACAGAGAAAGCTCGCTAGTACCGCTTAAGCTCCGACCGTTGGCTTTTTCCAGTGTGCGCCTGATGGATCTTCGCTCTCTGGGCGATAAGATAGACTAACTGTTACTCTTACTGCTCACTCTCTGTTGCACTCTGAGTCACGTAGAACCCTGGCGAGGTGAATCGCATTATATCTGCTGGGTTTTCTACTCCCAAAAAAAAAAAGGAGCGTTCCGCCTATTTAGAGCCGGCGGATCAGGGAAATTAGGGGGAATCTTTTCATATCAGTGAAGGTTGGCGTATGGATGCCACGGTGGTGCAGGCAAACTGCTGTCCTCCCTTTCCAGCTCCTTTCATCAAACCTATTTTACTCACCGCAGGAAGTTTTCTTCCTTTATTCCGGGCCGGCGCGTGCGTCCCGCCTCCGGTTTGTGTGTGAACTCGACGCTCGGATCACCAGATGACCAGCGTGGAGCGAGAATGCCCAAACTCACGACTCGTTATTCTGGGGGAATCGTGAGCGAGCCTCGGGCGTGAGGGACACAGATACAGAGAGTGCAGCAGGCATCCCACAGGGAACAGAAACAGGATGCCGACGGTTCTGCCTCTCTCAACTCATCTTCTGTCAATTTACAAAAAATTGTAAGAAAATACAGCGTCAGACACCGTTATGCAATTGAAGTCAGAAGAAGAAGAAGACAAGAAATGGTAAAAAAAAAAAGCCCCAAAATGAATCTTTCTGGCCTCAACTCCCTGCCAACACAACCCACACTTCCAAATGATATCCCATCACGCACCGTTCCCGCCAGTCAACCTGCACGGCGCATCGGTGTCTTGCGACTCTTTCAGAGACGAGACCAGGAAAGCCCCGGGCCCAGATGGCATGTCTCACTTCTGTCTGAAGGCCTGTGGTGACTAACTGGCTCCTGTCTTCACACAGATCTGAGAGCAGCTTATCTCTTCTTTCAAAAACACTCCATAACCGTCGTGTTGCCCCCCGTAAAGCTGGCGTGACAGGAGCAACGGCGACAGGCAGGTTTTTTCCACAGTCCTTTGAAAAGACTAGTGTCGGCCCACCCGATGCACATCGCAGCCCCCCTGCTGGATTCCCCCCCCCCCACACACACACACACCCTCCCGCAGTTTGTCTACGAGGCAAACACGTTGGTTAATGAAGCAGTCATTATGGCACTGCACGTATCCTGCAAAAGTCTTTAGTGGAAACGGAAACCGTACGCAAAGATCTGGTTTCTTGTCCTGGAACTCACTCAAAACAAATACAGCAAAGTATCCTCATACGACCTATCTGCTGTGTACGTTATCGTCCATTTCTTTGGGCGTTTTCCTATTAAATTCCAGCAAACACGTGTCAATTTCCACTCGTTACATGCATACGAGCCTTTTCAAAGTAACCTTCCATCTTAATAGAAAACAACTCAGTTCGGTTCAGGCAACACAACTACTTCATGAGGTTTCGGAAAAGATTGTGGGTTCGGGTTAGTGTGTTGGAAACATCCCGTCTGTAGTGTAACTATTTCCTTTGATTGTTATTTGAAGACAGAAAAGAGGATTTGCATGTCTGCTGCACGCAACGACAAGTCACATGACCTTTGATAGTCTATTTACTTATATGAGAATATAAAATAAAGGTCCCATTACACATAGTAATTTATTTTGAGGGGGATCTACAAATTCTACACGTTCAATTTCGAAGGTATAGTCATGCATCAGCCTGCATACAGGTGATCCAATTGTATGCCGGCGGTTCAATCTCCAACTGCCTGACAGACAAAGCAACAGGAGAGGCTGGTGAGACTTCCCGTTCTGGCATTCCTCAGGGATGTGTATGTGTGCGTGTATGTGTGTGTTCGTCTCAGTCATCTACATGAATGACTGTGCCTCTAGGGCACACTGGGCTTTTTTTTTATGTGACTCCGCTGCACATATAATAACCTCAAGGTTTATACAAAAGCTTCATCAAAAGGCCGAGCAGAAGTTGCTCTTCATGTGCCAGTCGAGGAAAATGCGACTGGAGTTGTTACTTCAATTGAACGCGCCAACTGTCGGCTGGGTTTGCTTTGGTTTGGCCACAAACTGGGAAAAGAGCAGATGGTCCAAAGGAGTAATCAAACATGTTTTGCAGACCCCCGTCAACTTTAACTCAACCCCCTTATGCCAGGTTTTTCCGATTCAAATCACTGTCGCCGGTGATCTGTTGGGGGAAATTCTGGTGAGACTCGGTCTGGAACATTCCTCGCTGGAAACTAGGACACGTGTAGCCTCGTTGGATAGTTTTGACTCTAAAACAAACAAAAATGTGAATACAGTCATTCAACTGTTTAATAAGCCAGCTGTAGAAGATGTGAACTGAAAATAAGCTTAATTAAAACAACTTCATCCGGAGGCGGTAGGGACTAAAAGTGGATGGAAATGTTGTGTATCGTGTCCTCGTTTGTCATTTCCTGTTGCGAGAGATGCAACCAGATGCTGTAATGCCAGACTTCATTTGTGGTTTTGATTCAGATTTGTAGGTAAACAACAGAGAAAACTAAAGTGAAACTTTATGTAATGCCATATTTAGAAGGCTCTAACGGCTTCATCCTGTGGTCATGATGCCGGGTCTGAACGTTTCTGCTGCAGCCCCCTAATTCAGATCAGCGTGCAGCAAAACGATCGGGCACAGAAACAATTTCTCTCCACGCGTCTTTGCAGTAATGAACCGATAACTCACCCACATGATGCCTCAAAACAATATCTGCCCAATGGCTGTGCAGAGCCAGCTCCCCCTGTACATAACCTCCAACTTGCTGTGCAGCTGTGAGCCATTGTTCTCAGCCTACAGCTGCACACGACCCACCAAAACACCATCATTTTATTAATTACACATACTTATTTATTTAGACCCTTGTTGCACTCGTACTGTCTGTACATACAGCAAACCAAACCAGAACCAGGGACGCACATTGTACTGTGATATAGTAGTTACATATTTGCTCTTCATACTGTGTACTGTAAAAAAAAATGTGGGTTACAAGTTGCTACTACCTTCGGTAGATGTCGCCGCTAGCAGCAGGAGCACCAGCTTGGAGCTAGCAGCAGCTGATGGCTAGCAGCAGTGGGTGGCTAGCAGCAGCAGCGGGGGGCTAGCAACAGCAGCGAAGAGCTAACAGCAGTGTTAGCTTCCCACTGTTGCTGCTGCTAGCTACCCGCTGTAGCCAGCGAGCAGCAGCGCTAGCTAGCTACAGCGGGGACACAGCTGGCAACCGAGTTTCACGGTATTTTGCTGTATGCCCGAGCGTGAAAGCAGACTTTACCAATAAACGTAGTTTTGATTCTTGTCGGTCATTAAGTTTGTGAATGTCATTATGGGGAAAAAAAGATCACCAACAAGGCAAAATAACTGACATTATTTCTCTATTGATTACATTCTAGCGCCACTAAAGTGATTTTACCGTGCAATATTTAGCGATTCTGTTTCGAGTGAGGTGGCTCAGAGCGCGTCGTGGTACGTTTGTGACCGCCCCCCAGCAGTACGAGAAGAGGAGCGATGTAATAACGCCCGTGTGCCTGGAAGTCGTCCTCTATCTGGCGAGAACCTCGTCGTGAACCTACATTCCTCGGCCGACCGCCTCATTAAAGACACACTTACGGCTGCCACTGAGACGAGATAGAAAAGCAAACCCTTGTTTTCCTCCTCCGCAGTCTTTCCTCCCCGCCTGTCACTAAAATTGCCCCGAATTCTGCAGAAATTGCACCGTTGACTACTTAACATACAGCTCACCTTTCAGCGAGTGGGGCATGCGCGAGGGCTATAATTGAGCTCTTAGCCCCAACTGAGTAGTGTAAGCTTGTGTGATTACACACGAGGGACGTGAGCCACGAAGAATAAGGTGTTTTTTTGCGTGTTTCGCGTGTGTGTGTTTGTGCGGAAGCGAGGGTTGCAGACAGGAGTCAGGAGGATGACTATAATTTTGGAGATGGGCGTTTGACACTTGGCCGTGTGTCGCAGTCCAAGGCGAGTGAGGGCCACTTCACATCAAAAAGGGCAACCGGGAAAAGAATAGGGGAGTGGGAGGAGGAAATAAAACGACATGGCGACAAGTCTGAAAAAGGTAAAGGAAAATGTTCAATAAAAAAAGTGAACGAGGATTGAAGAGACGCTTAAGAAATGCAGTGACAAAGACGACTACTACCTGTAGGTGCACTGAGACATTGCCGACAATGTCGGTTGTCTTTCTTTTTGCAGTTTAATTTCCTTCATCTCTCTCCACCTTCACCTTTGTCTCTTTTTACATGTAAGAAAACCTGCCCCTGTATCTCAAATCAATGTGGCTGCAAGAACAAAAAAAAAAGCCTGTGGCAATTAACTCCCATGCTGTATAACTACCCGGAGCTTAGAGAAGCGGTGAAGCAACACACAGCAGGGAAGCCCATTCAACCTTCGCCTGGGGAGAACATACTGTCTGTGCACACGCCCACACGAGGACACGCGCCTAATGGGACTGATGGAAGGGCTCGACAGGATGCGTTACAGAGCGTTTATTCTCTGCAATCAAATAATGCTCTCCGTGTGGAGGCGATATGTAAACTGTGTCTTTTTGGTTCGCATGTTATTCCGGTAAATAGTTGGTACAGCTTAGTGTCGTTGAACCACACAGAGAGAGAAAAGGAATAAGAAGGATGCTTTGAAAGTCTTCACGGTTGTTGACTTGAATGTGACCACACACTGCCTGGCGCACAAAGAGGGGTTTTTGGTATTTTTGCATCTAATTTGCCAAGTTACTTTACTAATTTGCCATGTTTTTGCCAAATTTTAGCCTCTAATTTGCCATGTTTGGGCCTTTAATTTGCTATGTTTTGCCTCTAATTTGACATGTTTTTGCATCTAATTTGCAACGTTTTTATGTGTAATTGATTCAAAGGGTTAGCAGCTTCTTAAAATGGTTCCAGTATTGAGTGCGACAGCGACATAATCCTTTTGAGCCAAGCTGACACCGTCATCTACGTCCACTAAAATTGCTCTTATTTTTGCGACTGAGGGGCTCTGACTGTTGACAAGCGTGCGTCATCATTAGAAGAGAAGAACGTGAGCGCAGCCTCGCTCTGAAATCTCTCTGTCGGACTACAGGAGCTTAGTTTTATCTCAAATATGTTCTGTCGCGTCTGAATACTGGGAGGATTTCCACAATGCCTTAATCTCGACGGTCGCCCGTACATATTTGAGCATAAGGGCTCCGTTGTTTGGTGCTATATTTACGTTTAGAACGTTAAATGCAGCTCCTTTAAGGTCATACTCCACCGTGTTGAACAGAGTTACTCCACACATTAACTTCTGCAACCATGCTTTTCTTCTCTTAAATCATTCCATTCCTCCTAATCTTTTTCTTTCCCAGGGACCAGCATAAATACATCCTTACACACATTCATCCTCCACAGCTTGCCTCCGCCACAATGCAGCATCCTGAGGCTTGTATTTGTATTCTTGTCATGCAGTGGAAAAATCTAAAGAGGACTGTATCTACAAAAGAGAGCACAAATCAAAGAACATCACAATTCCTGTGAGGACGACGGCCCATTTTGCCTTTCTTTGTGTATCTTTTTTTTTCAATTATTCTGTTTGTGGATACTTAGGGGCAAATTTACAAAAGGATTGTGTGGCTTTCGCTGCACAAATAAGACAAAAATCGACCCATGTAATTCTCAAAACACCCGCAAGGGGTGAAACCTGCTAAACGCAATGTTACGCAAACAGTTCATCGGTGCTCTTTTATTCTATTTGCACATATTTAGAGTAGGTAGCAGGACCCCTGTTCACGCAATCATCGCACAAAGTAATGACGTGTTCATAGACACAGTTACAGTGAAGTTTCCTCAAAGAGACATTTATACCCACAGACCAGGACATTAAATCCCAGAAATTTTCATTTGCACACACCCCATGAAGCTTGGTCTGCAGTATGAAGTCATTTCTCAGTCCTCATTTTATGTCAGTCCTTCTTTCGTTTTGATGAAAGTAGGGAGACACAACACCTCTACTCAAAAAACGATAATACAAAATTTGGTATTTGAAATTTATTTAGATGCATCCACCATTTTATTCATATATTCCACTGCTTTTGTGAACCCTAAGCCCTTGGTGAACCAATTTCCATCACCGAAACAGTTCATCCACATAAGTAAAGTTATGTTTTCACAAGAGATACAAAGAATGTTTAGAAATCAAACTTCCATTTTTCATCCCAAGGGCCATATTATCATTTTACACTTCAGCCTCATGACGATGGCGCCTCATTATATAGAGAGCTGAGATTGTTCTCCAATTTTAGATGTAACACATGGGTATATTTATCACATATAGGTTAAATTCTTAGTCTGAAGTTATGTGGAACGCCTCAGCATCGCGTCGGTCAGGACCTGAAGCCTGCAGTCTGAAAATATAAATCCTCTTTCTCTCTTTGCAGTTGTTCTGCCTACTCTGTGCAACATTTATACTTTCGCCACATGGATAATTGCGATCGCAGGCGAAAAAGAAAAGGGCAAATTGTACTCAGCTGCAAAACTTTCTGGCCGTGTTTGCATTTTAATATCACGGGTGCGACATCTTCTGTGAATCGGACATTTTTTAAAAAGGTGGGCGGATGGCGGGTGGCAGGAGATCTCGCCACAGACCTTCAGAAACATCCGTGGCCGACAGCAGCAGTTAAAACAATTAGCTAGACGTGCCTCGACCCCGTCGACGGCGCATCTGTGAAAATCTGCCAAACGCTGATCGCGCGTGTGTTGCCGCGTCTTCATTCAGCTTGGCAGCAGGAGCGCTGACAGCAGCCGGGTCAAAGGTCGGCAGCGCTCACACCACTCACAGGTCAGTGCAAGAGGAAGGGGGGAGGAGGGGGGGGGGGGCATGGAGAGCTGATCGATTGTTCTCCGGGAAAGATTTATTACTCCCGTCTTGCTGGTGATGCTTCTGTTTTATTCAAAAGCAGCTGCGCGGCTTCCCAAATGTCCAACCCGTACGGTTTGTGAAAATGCATTATGAATTAATACATTAAGGAGAATCTGACAGAGAGGGGGAGATGATGTGTGCAGAAAATTGGCGGAAGCATATAGCGAGGATTTGTTCACGGAAGCCAAGTGGAGAAACAGTGATTAAGTAGGAGGGAAAGATCCTGTAGGTTGTTGGGACAGAAGAGAAAGATACATTGAGGCATAGAGGGGAAAAAGAGGCGAAAGCAAAACACATCTTAAAATGGTATATTTGCTATTTTTCATATAAAACCTTACATTAGCAAGCTACTTTAAATTTTGTTTTTCAGTTCCTTATAAAGAGCATTTTTGCAATTCCACCGTATTCCTGCCAGGAGTATTGTACGAGCTGCACATGCATAAATGAACAGAGCCTGAGTATGCACCAGCTCATATATATGCACGGCCACAACGTGCATAAGAGGCTGATTTGAAACTGGCGTGGAGGTGTCAATAAAGGCTGCTGGCTTGCAGGAAGGTCACAGCTTAGAGGATCTCTCCACAAGGCTTCACACAGTCTCCACCTGAACTCTCTCTGTTCCCGTTTGAGGGAATAAATAGCCTCATTATTCCTCCAGGTGCTCGCCATCCGAGCTCCCATTGTTTCTCCACCTATCACGTTGCTATCTAAACTATTCTTTTCATTATCACAATAGTGCCCCATAACCGTATATGTGAGAATTATTGTGCATTATTCTCACAATTTAACGCGCAATCTGTCCACGGTGTGTGATTCAGAACCAGTCGTTACGGTGCTTTGTTCCGCCCGAGGAAGCCGAATACTCACTTCTACACCCTGCGAGGCGATTAGAGCAGGTGACATTAGATTTATTTGGAGAAACAAGTTGTCCGTTTACATATCCTGCAACGCAGTTTCGCTCTTTCGACACAATGGCGTGGTTGGCGGAGTCGGTGCTCGTCCTCGCGAGTCATTAGGCGCTCAGGTTTTAATGTCACCGCTGGATCCACCAAGCCGTGACACATTTACCTCGATGTACACGAGGAGCCGGCTGCGGCTCGTCGTGTGGTTTCCAAACCGGATGCCAAGACTCTGCAGAGCAGCCAATGTATTCAACCATCTCATACATACTGGTTTACAGTTGTTGTTTTTATGTATTTGTATACAATCCAGAAGAATACATATTCTTTTTTGCATGTTTTGGCTCTCTTGGAGCATGTTCTGCTGTTTTAAATGCAGCAGGAAAACAATTATAAGGATATTTAATTATAGCGCATTATCTGTAATGTCATCCAAACAATATAACAACACAGATTTACTCAGAAATAGCATCAAAACACACACTATTTGACTCAAAATTTCATTTTAAGCAGACCAGGAAATCAGTAATTAATCGGCTGAACAATATAAGAAGATAATCATGATAATTATAACTTGTGGAGTGCCTTGCATATTGCCAACAAGTCCACAGTTTGACAAATAATCATCCAAACCACGTAGTTCTGCAGGACTTTGATGTGTTCATTGTAGTTTCCCAACTTACAGCCACTGTGAATAATATTCCCTTTTTAAGTGATGCTACGATTCCATACGTGTCGAACCGGCCACAACTAAATTACAACATCAAACGGTGCTTATTGTGATAACCTCGAGATGACCCCCCCAACACCGGGAGAATAATAGTTTTTTAGTGCCGTGTGCGGCGCTTTACGGCCGCCGTCGACCCACGCACATCGGGCCCGGGTGGCTCACACTCGCTGCCCGTTGGCTTCTCCTCCCCGGCCCCCGACTTCCCTCCGGCCGGACTCGCTGTATAATTATAATCCAGAAAACCATTTCACGGGTTAGCGCCACTGCAGCAGTTTGCTAACGCCGCGTTTATATCCTCACTACGACAGAGTGTAGAACTCTAGGAGCGTTTTTTTAGCGCCGCACCAATCGCTGCCATAATAAGTGGCTCTGCATGAAAATGGCTTTATTATGCGTCGCATTACGGTCCCGGACTATTCAGTTAATGGTCGGAGAAAAGAGCAAAAATCCTCGGAAAAGGAACAATATCAATACTACCGCACTATAACTGCACATATAAATGATGTCTCTCTGAGGTCATTGACAAGTGGCTCTCAGTGTGGGTGCTGCGCTTTGTCAAATATAGCTTTCTGTGTGCTCATTGGAGGGACTTACGATAGCATTTCTGAGACTGTAGCTTTCGTTCGGAACGATTTTTCTCTACGGACATCAAAAGCGTTATGTCTTACTTCATAAGTTCACCCTTTTTTTTTACCATTCATACTAAAAAAAAAGATAGATTTTTAACAGACAAATGAATAATATTTCAAATTTGCATGTGTCTTCTCCACCACAACTGTGTCTCAGATCTCTTATTCCACAAGGACACCTTAGTTAACTCTACTGCGAGTGCACATGTGCATTACATGCACTTGTTATGTTGATTTAACACAAGCACAAAGCATGCAGAGTGCAAATCCAAACACATCGGAGGAGCTGACAGATGTGTTGAACCCAGCTGTCAGACATCGCAAGAATAAACGCTATGATACCATATCCCGCATAACAAAGACAAATATAAACTACAATATCTCCCAGTACTTGAATCCCCTGCAATCTATTATTTAGAGCGCACGTAAGTGTTTTCAGTTAAAGCTCCTCCAATACCGCATTCATATCCAATCAATTATTCAACGGTGTGATTCCTCCTCAGTCGGTCTGACACACTGATGCCGGCTGCTCAGGGATCCTGTCGGCCGGGCCAGCTGAGGTCTTGCCAATCAGACTTGACGCTGCTAAACAATGACGCCTCAGCCTCCAGCTCTGCCTCTGCTTCCTTCAGGAGAGGTCTGCTGCCTCTGATTGGTGTGGCCGTACCCCGGCAGACACTCCATCTGCACTAGATTGCACTGCTGGAGTGGAGATAGCTGCAATTTGCAGCAATTCTGCCAGTAATTTCGATATGTATGAGAACCAGAGCAATCCGTGGCCCTCTCCACAAGGCCCCGGGAAGGTACTTTATTTGATGCCTCTCATCACCGGCCCACAGGTATATTCCAACAGCTCTCCACTCGTGCCGACACCAAAGTCTGGTTCGCTCGAGATGGAGAAAAAGGATCTTTTAAATGGGATTGTATTTTCTTGAAGGCTGTAAAAATGTATGAACAGAATCCTCTCACAGAGGAATTCAGAACGAGCCCAGATTGGGTGATTGGAAATTACATTGAGGACTGACTGAGTGATCTCCTAATGACTCTGTCAGAATTATCTCTGTGCCAAAAAAATGCTGCTTCTAGCCACATAATTCAGTTTCTGTTTTGCTTCACGTAAAGATTAATTTCATCCTCATGGTTTTCTGAAAGGCCTTCAGGTAAAAAAACACTTTGTACGTACATAGCAGTGTCACATTGTTCACGCTCGGTCAGCCGTTAGACACCAGAACAACAAACAAAAGGGACATTCGTGCACCCGTGAACTTTTTGAAGGCCATGTCAATAGGATTTTGTTTGTCTATTATCCGGCTCCGAGTCGGGGAATTTGTGATTTCGATTTTAAATTACAGCTGTCCCAATGAGTGCAAAAAGCACATTGTAAATGCCAAAACGGGAAGTGTCGAACAAATACAAACATCAACAACACAAATCTAACATCCGCAATGCAAATGCAAAAGCAGGAAGTGAGCAACGATGGATCTTGCCAATCAAACAAGCCGGTAGATTCATTCTAGGTGAGCTAGACCTCTGCAGAATCGATCACCGGTGATCGGCGCCCAATGCATGCGGGTCAGATTCGTGCCCGGTATGCTCTGACGTCTCACACTTTGCAACGACGACCTTATAAAGTCCAGGCGGGTTTTACACTTGCTTTGTGGCTTCTTCTCGGCCAGCACTTCTCGGCCACCCTCGGTGAGAAATGTCTTTCTGTTGGACCGTGCTGAAATTTGGTGGAGTGTCGTAAAACAAGGATGCCTGGTGCTTAATTAGTGCCAAACTCTCAGCAACCTCATTACAGGCACACAGCGCTGAAGGGTCTGAAGATGTACGTCCCCTCAGACACACTCTCTCTCAAGCCTCTCATTACTTTGACCCTGAAATAGGAGGTGGGGCTTAGCGAGACACTGCCCTCACCCAGCTTTCATGGTGTTGTGTGCCCGCGATCAAAGACCATGTTTTACTCCGCGCTCATCATGCATCGCTCCAGGTTCCAGTCTCTCTGCTTATTTTCCATCTCTGTCGGAGTGTTTCCTTCTCAACCAACACATCCTCTCTGCTCAGCTGGATTTTCTGCCCAGCAATCCTTTTAATGCATTCCACATTTTCACCAGTGCCTCCCCAAGGACTCCAACCCTTCAGGGCAGATCAAGAACTGACAGTGTCTTTTTACGGGTGCTCTCGATTTCCATCAAGACTCGACCCAGTTCCTACGTTTTATTTGTCAGGTCCAGTTGTGTCGACGTGGGTCTGGGGCTACAGTTGTCTAATTCCCGAGTGTATCGAAGTGGATTTCCCATCTGCTTTGTTGCAAGAGGCGAATGGGATTTTTTTTTTTGTCACATTCATTTTCCCCCAATGCTGATGAAAAGCTGATAGCATAGAGGCAGACCGGAAATGAGGACGAGACAGCGGTATGACATCCCCACATTCCCATCTGGTATCAAACTATGTATCTGAAGTAGCTACCTGGTCCTGTCTACCATGGTCATCATCTTAGTTTAGCACGTTAGCATGCTAACACTCATGAGTTGGCACACATGCAGCGAAGGCCGATAAGAAAGTCCTTGTACTTCATCTTAAGAGGAACATGAATTTATGCACCAAAGTTCATGGTAATCCAAACAAACATAGTTGTCAAGCTCATGTGATCGCCATCCTCTCGGCTCATGAATATCCGTACAGTCGTGCCAATCCATGCAGACGTATGGACGACCATCTCATAAAAAGGATGCGCATTGATACTTTTTTTTTTCCAACCGCAGCTGCTTGGTGATTAATGGTGCATCAAGATGCGGTCAGTGCTGGTGTAAATTACCAGCACGAAGACCTCCTGTGGATTTACTTATTCCTGTCTCGATCTATAAGATGTGGCCTGGTATTGTTAAGTTAACATTCTTTTAAGCAAAATTGACGTTACTTAGGAAAATGGTGTATTTTCCCGCTAAACCTTAAATAATGTGTCTGCGTGACTGCGGCATTCCAGCTGGAGCTCATTTTGTTTTACCTGAGAGCACCTCTCAATATTAATGGGGTCTTCTCCCTGAATTACAGCCTTACAGGCCTGCCAACTCTCTCGGCATTTGTCTACCTGCCTCTCTTTCTCTCCTTCCACTCTCCCCCTGTATCTCCCTTCACCACTCTTGGCTCAGTCTTTCCTTCCCCCGAAGGTTAATTTCTGATGATATCGGACGTGATGGGTTGTTGGCTCTCATTCTTCTCTCTCTCTCGCGATTTTATGACTCACATCCTGCCACTTGAGCAAAATCGCCTCCTTTATTTTGCCCGGTGGATGGCATTTGGAAGCGTTTAGTTGCACAAAAGGCGAGAGGTTGAATGCAAACCCCGAAATCTAATACCGACATCAATCTGAGCTTTCTAGCATCACAGAGATTAATCTTGCGTGACGTTAGCCAACATTAAAATCTGCGTGACCTCAGAGATTTAAATGTGTTGTGTCACCCGTGTCTTACCTGCTCCGCTCATCACTAACAAATGAATCCGTTTCGAGTGGAATAAACAAAAGGTAGCTGGCTCGGCTCTACCTGGGACTTTAGCAGCAGTTGATTTCTGGCTTTTGGCAGGTTGCTGCTTTTGTGGCGCATCTGGAGCAGACAAATAGGATGACGTCCACACACACAGACACACACACACACAGACACACACACAGACACACACACTCAAAATGTCTCAAGTCTTTAAAATCAGCCTGTCTGTAAACTACCAACAGAAAAGCGATAACCTGGAAGCTGATATTGTTGTATTTTCTTCATGTTTTATTGTATGTGCAGGCCTTTAAATGTACTATTCAATCTTTTATAAACAGTCATCAACATGTGAATCAAAACTACATTAAAAAAAACATTGACCAGTCTTTTTTTTGTTGCATTTTCAACACAGCAGACCAGTCCTGGACATTAAACAATCAAAAAGTAATATTAGTGTCAATAAAAGCTAACCTGCATCTACACATATACCCACTGGTGGTTCACTGTCTTCCTCAAGGACACTTTGACATGCAAACTATGGGGAGACTGGGGATTGAACCGGCTAACTTGGGGTTACAGGACAAACCACTCTCCCCATGAGGTATAGTCACCCCTATGGTTCAATGCACAAGCTAGCGGCTATTTAGCTTTCTAATTCTACATGCTACACCGGTACTTTCCTACACTTGTGTCGGGAGTGAGTGGATTGCTTTTAAGTAGTTGAAATGCGTTAAATTTGACTCGTTCACTCTGCGCTTTGTGACATTACAACTGTAAGTCGGTTCACTTTAACTGGAAGTCTCAGTGGCAACAGGACACATAAAAATGGCTGCCGCTCTGGCCATCTCGCCGTGAGTTTATCCGGGAATATCCATTCTACCCTTATTCCATTTCTATGATTAGAACCATCCGTAATCACTGTCAACTGCATAGTCACAGCAGACATTTTGATATCCTCTTCTGTGCTCAATTATGTTTGTATGAGTTATTCTCGGAGCAAAGGCAATGTTTTATGCATAATATATCATAACAGTCCCACGAGGAAATTCCACGTGGATCTTACCGGTGAAATGCTGCGATGATGAGAAGGAAATAAACATAAAGGGAGTCTGCGACGGAGTGAACTGTGTGTGTCTGTGTGTGTGCTATAGTTGCTATAGTACTCTAGTAGAAATGTTAGTTGGAGGGGTAAATTAATCTGTTTTAATCAAGCCTCGTCGCTACTATTCATCATTGTAAACTGCCAATTAGCTTCGCATCTTGCTGGTACAATAACATCTGCCTCTCCCCATCTATTAAAATAATGTTCCCGCTCATCAATTACTGTCATGACAGAGAAATGCAAGATCGTGTCTGAAGGGATGAAGAGTTTCTTCTTCTTCAAATTACCAGACGAGCGAGCGTCTTTAGTGGAAACAAGCTCACTGGCAGTTGAACCGCGCAGTAAGAAACATGACAACAAACGGCTCAAACTACATCACAAGTAACACGAGCAAACTTGTCACCTCCTTCATGTCTCACTGCGAGCGCACACTGGCAGCGGCAACAACGAGACAAAGTGACCGGCGCTCATTCATTTCAAATGAGCGCCGGGGGGACAGCGGAGTGACAGAGAGCCGACTGACAGCCGGCGGAGAGATTTCAGCAACAGGAGAAAGTTAAGCAGACGGTTCAATTTTCAATGAGCACGGCCGAGTTGGAGCCAAAGACAGCTCATTATTTGTATAGATCATGGAGAGTAACATTGACACGGACATGGATTATTTATTTTACGGCAACAGGCTTTCGGTATGTGGACACGATATGGAAAAAAAGCATTGACCAGTCAGGTCTTCAACCACACTGTCACTGCCGGTCTCAGGTGTTACGAGGTGGTTGAGGAGGAGCCCAAAAGCCAAGGCAACGGTGCACAACATAATATTACTTTCAAAAACTAACTAATGCCAAGCCAGGGAAGGGGAAAATCAGACCGTCACATGGGCAGGAAGTGCAGGGGACACAGGACACAAGAAGCAGGGATCATGACATCAGTCTAGAATTCTGCAAGATGCATGGAAAGTAAAATGATTTGAGTAAGAAACATGAATCATCATGCAAATTAGAGATTCAATTCAGTTTATTTTGTATAGCCCAAATTGCAAATTTGCATCGAAGGGCGTTACACTCTCTCATCGGATTCGGAAAAACTGCCCCAAAAAAAAACAGAAAACACCCTTTAAAAAAGGAAGAAACCATCAGGAGAGGCGCAACAGATGTCATGTGACCAGAATGAACAACGCAACAGAGTTACAGCAACTTTTATGACAGAAGTTATGCATATATTGATAGACAAGGAATGAATTGAAAGCAAAATATGTAAATATCTGAAATTAGGACGGCTGGATTGCTCAACAGAAGATAATAAGTATTACATAAATGGTAAAAAGTTGATGTTGTTCACCATTGAGTCATTAGCTTTAAGCTATAGCTAACTGATGCATTTTTTTGTTTTAGTCAGTTAAAAGTAATTCATAAACAGTTAAAAAAAAAAAAAGAAATATAAACAATTGTTACATCAGAAAGTGCTTCAGGAGAAGTTTAGAAGTGTATAAGACCATATTTAAAAAGACTGAAATCTTATTGTGGAGCAGTTGAAATTGCTCTCTCTGTCTTCCACAGCTCTGTTGATTTGCATTGCCCTCACTTTATTTAACGTCAGAGCTAAAATATCGTATTTTATTGCTGATAAAAGCATCTGGAAAAAAAAAAGAAATCTTCCTGCCACTTAGAATAATTGTATTGCAGTCGGAGCCGTCCCTTGATGGAGAAAGATCATTTTAAAGCGCAGTGAACACGTGTTGTGTGGTGGATTAACATTTAATTATACCTTGCATTAGAACGCCAGCATAATGGCTGTCTCTCTGACGCTCGCCGTCACTTAAAAGCTCATCAGGACTGCTTTGCTTTCAGGATCCGTCTGCTTTTGTGGTCCTGTATAGATTTGTGTCCACACACTGCCCACTTAAATACGGCCCCTTTGGCCTCGAATATGAAAAGAAATGAACGGTAGCCAAAATATGTTGTATTTATTTCACGGTTATCGGACGAAGAATATTGTGTTGCTAAATAAATGGCATAATTCTCTCTTTCTTGCTGTCACCCCCTATTCACACATGGCATCTCCGCCACTGTGCGACGACTCCCATTAAAGCTGCTGGATTTAATTCAGTGGAAATACTGCAGGTCTGAAAACTGCGAGCTTTAGTCTCCCCAGAAACCCGTAAGGATTCAAAGGAAACAATGTGTATTAATAATATATCGCTAAATGTATCTATCTTCAAAGATGAAGCGAGTGACTCCTGAAAGCAGTAATGAGGGCGCTGTGGGCAAAGTGAACAAACATTCCCAAGATCATTATTCCCAAATTAGACTCAGCCTGGGGAACGGCACCGTGTGTTCGCTGCTGAACAAATAGTGCCGCCAAAATGTTCATTCAGTTGAAGGATATGTTTTGTATCTCAATGCTTTTTGAATATAGAAGAATCACCTCGTGTGCACTTGTTCTATCAGTCGAATGCATGAGTGCAAACCGACTGAGCAGAAAAAGGAAAGCGGCCTCCGCACTCTTTGTTTCTGTTCCTCAACAAATAATTTGGCGCTTGATAGCGCTCATAACGGGCCTTATGAATACATAAATAAAGCCTCAGCTCGACTGATCTACAGTCTGAGCATTCACCACTCAAAGTGGAAAGTGAGGCGGTGAGACATGAAGAAGTTCACGGGGAACATGAAGAAGTTCACGAGGAACATGAAGAAGTTCACGAGGAACATGGAGAACATGAAAAAGCTCACGAGGAATATGAAGAAGCTGACAAGTCGTGAGTCCACATTACAAATAAAATTCTTGACCGATGAAGTTTTCCTCTGCATGATGAACAACAAGGTTTCCAAAAGGACTTGGCAAAACCAGAAAGACGGGATAGAGGTGAGCCAGTTAATCCTAAAATGATTTTACTTTTCGTCCCACTGAAATGTCATCGCTGGCTCCGGGGAGCGGCAAAGGTTCAGCGCACACCTGTCCCTGTTTTTCCTCCCCTCGCGCTCTCGTCTTCTCATGACAAGGAGAGTGCCGGCGAAAAACAGCAGAGCTTATTCTATTCCCCGAGAGCCCCGGCGACAGCGAGCCCTTCAGCGAGGCGCGTGTTCACGCACCTCGGTGGCGAAAAGGGCACATCGGCAACCGTCCTCGTGGTCGGTGGAAATGGTGCGTCCCCTCCTGACTCCTCCCCCCCCCCCCAGTAACCTGTGAGTAAAACAGCTTGACAGGAAGATTAAGCAAGAGGGAGAGCTGGAGAAAGAAAAGACAAAACGAGGGAGGGTTTGAGTTATGGTCGAGGGGATTGCGGGGAGGAGGAGGAGGAAGAGTGCTGCTCCTTTTCTCCTTTCCAGTTGAAACAGTCTCAGGAGCTGCCCCCCAGCAACAGAGAGAGAAAAGCATGATGAATAATTAACTTTGAGAAATGTCACAAGCGGCAGAGAGAAGTGTAATCATTTCTCTGTTGGGTTTAGAGATCAGTTTTTTTATTCTTTTCCTTCATGCCCTGTAGTGCTGCTGCTACGCTGAGACTGTAACCCGTCCCCTAAAAGCCTCCACTCCACTACATACTTTTCAAATAAAAGCAAATAAATCATTAATATTAGGGCCTTTTAGCAGAATCACAGACATCGCGCAGAGAGGTCTTCTCCATTTTTTATCAAGTCATTGATGTCAGTCTCATTAACTGTAAGGATCACGTTTGAGGAGCGGGCATCTCTGGGGGTAATGGCTCAATCAATGGAAAGGACCCGAGCATTCGTTTTCTGTATTTTGGGGAACACGGCACGCCCTCTTAGAACGAACGTGAGATAAAAATGACAAATTGCCATCTTCGTCTTCTAAACAGGCTACATTTGTCCCCCTTTCCCATGAACCCCGGAGCAGTGAAAATGAGTTATGGATTACCATGGCCTCGTTTAATGAGGTAATTGCAGATATATATCTTTTTTTTTTTTTATTGTAATTGTAAGATCGGCCTGCTTTTCATGTGTCGAAATGAGGACGCTCTTTTGTATTCGTGCCACCTGAAGCGCTTCATATGCATCACAGTGGACGTGGTGAAGATGATGTTGTGCTTTAGTGGACGGTACTGCACTATCAGCCCCGTTCATATACACACATTGTAAAGGAGGCTGTAATGACACGGATGATTTAACGCCAAAGAACGCTTAAAGATTTTTGTCTCATCGACGTGTTTGTTAATCAGGCGCACTCTAAATGAGATTCCTTATCAGTAAACACATTGATTGTTCAAAATGAGATGCTGATTTTCCCAGCGTTATTAATCTTCTTTTTAGATGACATTGAGGAATTATTCCTGTATGGCGCTGTGCAGCTTGTGTAACATGGAGATTTATCCAGAAAGAACTTCAGAGAAGTCTACCAAGTCATTCATAAATTGTTATTTTAAGTGGTGGTTAGCATGCTAAATACAGGTTACATGCTAACCAGCTAACTTTAGATTACATGCTAACAATTTAGTCTGTTAACGAGTTAGTCTGGTAAATGAGGTCAAAATGTATGGAAGCTTGTTTCCGGCAAAAAAAAGGTCATAATTATGACAAAAAAAGTCATAATTATGACTTTATTATCTCATAAATATGACTTTTTAATTCAATAGAAATAATGGAAGTCATAATTATGAGATAAAAAGTAATAAATATAACTTTTCATCTCATAATTAAGACTTTTTGTTATTTATTTTGTGGCTTCCATACAGTTTGTTTAAAGCCGTCCAATATTTTGGTTTTAAATCGAAATACGTGCAAAACTATAGTGACAACAGCCCCGGCTGTATTTTTTTAGTTTAACGCTAACGAACAAAAGTTAGCGCGCCAAAACGTAGACGGTGATGACGATAGCGTTCACCGTAATCAACAGTAGCGTCTGTGTTAGCATGCTAAATGCAACCTCATTGTTAGCAAAATGCTAAAAAAAATTCCCCACGTATTCAGAAAAATGATAAATGCTCATTTGCAAAAATATAGTTTCCTATACCAAACTGGAAAAGCTATTCTGATAATAATACAAAATAATAATACCGATATGATCATCATTAATGTTAGTATTATTATCATTATCATTAAGGTGGACACCTTCATGACAATGAAAACAAACGGCAATTAAAAGTGAACTGCCGAGATATGAAACCAGTCAGAATAGAGGAAATAAAGGAGGAGGCGCACACTAATTACCCGTCTGCAACGCGTAGGAGACAGAAGTTTTTTGGACTCTCTGTTAATTCCCATAAACGGCAAATCAGAGAGAAGAGAGCGAAGTCTCTCCCCAGCGGAGCAATCAGCATTTTAATCCTGAAGCAAAACACCTCAAAACTCTCCCCTGTATTAGAAAACCCATTTTTGAATAACCTAACAATAGCATTTAATTAACAGGGAGTTACACCTGAGCATTTAGGTTTTTAACCAAAGAAGTTTTCGTTGTTATTTCACTTGTCTTCCGCTTTAATTATTCCGAATTAGAGTCTCGCTGAGATTCTCTGGGGCTTTAATTAGCGACTGAATAAGAGTTATGTAAATACAGTTGGAAGCTGTTGGAAGTCTTTAAATAGAGTTGTGTTGCAGCTGCTATTTAATTTTTTTCTCCCTGAAAGAGAAAACATCCTAAGTCTTTCCTTTTGAAGTTTGTCAAATCACTGCAGGGTACTTTTCCCTGTCGGTGTGTTTGCGTGGATTGATACTTTTTTTTTTTCCTCAAAGGAGGCGCCGGGGTGACAAAACACATTTCTACGAGGAGCACATTTTGGGGTTTCTACGAGTGCGCGTGAAAACTTTGTTGCCTCCGTCCGTGTCTCACGCGTTTATACGCTCGTGTCGAGAATGAAGCGAAAGCTGACTCGCGTGATCGCGAGCTGACTCGCGTGACCGTTAGCTGACTCGCATGAGCGTTAGCTGCCCGCGAATGTATGAATGACTGATCCTTCCGCCTCCAATTCTTCTGATTCACTGTGAAAACGAAAAAAAAAGCAGGATCAACCTCCCATTGGGCGAGATTAAACCCAAAACTAAGTGCCGGGGCACCAGACTGCGAAGCTTCAGTCTCTGAATAATAATGGGGTTCTTTTTTCAGCGGTGTTTGTCATCAAATTAGCTCCCCACTTCAGACGAGGCGCTCGCAGAGTGCAATTCTCCACGACGGAGGAATTCAAATTAGGCAATGTCGGTTTTGAGGATTGTAAGCTCTTGAAAAAAAAGGAAGAAGGAGTTTCATTTGTGAAGGTGATGATTGCAGTCGGATGTAAAATGACGGTGTTTTCGGGTTCATAAAACCGCTGCTTTTTCAGAGGAGTGCCAGTCAAACAAACCGGCAATCGCAGCCTATAGCTTCCTCTCCAACGCTCTGAATTTAACCGTCGGTCCTAACCGGGAAGCCTTTGAAGCCCCTCCGTCAGCGCATTGCTTGTGTCGCCCAAATAAACACTGCAACCTCATTTATAAAGCTTTCGGGGGAAGGCTGTTTAACGGAGTCTCGAGGCTGAGTTCACGTTAGTTTTGTCTTCCTGCCTGGAACTCCGTGTTCGCGACACCAAGGTTGAGTTCCTCCCGCCTGACACATCGTCCCGCTTGTGCCTTTGATCAAGTCGGAAGAGCGTAACTTGCCCTGGGACGCACCATCAGTCCAACGCAGCGGGTGGGGTGGAGGGGGAACATAGAGCGGCAGGGTGCAAGGAAGAAGGGATGGAAACTACTTTTCCTTCAGGCACTCTTCTGTCGATCACATTCTCTCCAAAGGTTTGAGCAACAATTAAAAAAAGAAAGATGTGTTCGGGGCATCCGATGGAGCGAAACTTGGATCAGAAATAGCTGAGACAGGTGGATGTGAACTTAGATGTGTGTCTTCTGGTTCATGGAAAGGGATTTTACTGAAAGTGATGACTCCCAGCATTCAAGGATTCATGAAAACATGCTTTTCTTGAAACAAAAATAAGTGAATTTAGGCTGCAGGGATAATGTTATAACATACATGTTAACACGAACATCAGTTTAAGCGTCTTTCTTCCATTCATGGCCATTTATGTGCATGAATTAACTCAGACCTAATGGTTCATTAAATATGGGCATTTAAAAGTTAATGTGTATATACATTTATTTTTCCTGGAAAGGAAATGTGTACCTTAAAAAATAGGAAACCCTTGAGCCCAATCAGACCTTTACCTATTCTCGCTAATTACTGTCTCCTCCAGCGGTACATCACATTAGCCCGTTAGCCCGTTCATGGCATCGCTTTAATAAATACACACATTATGACCTGAAGGGAACCCAAATGATCACGTGATAAGTTCTGTAGTGAGAGCTGAAAACACTCATCTCTCGTCAGTGTGTTTTTTTGTCGATTTAAAACACATAGCTAACGGGATTCACAGACGACACTTGACTTCAAAATACTTTGCATGTTTCATCAGCTAGGGGCCACAGATGTTGTTGACCTCACTTCTGAATGAAGGTATAGTAAGTTAGTCATATAGTGTTTGGGGACTAGCTTTAATATTGCGGGAGATACAAAAAGCAATTCACCTTCCTGCGAAGCCCTGCTAGCATGTGATGCTACAAGGCTCTCCCTCGTTGAAGAAATACTTTTTTATTTTAATGTAGTCAAAAAAATTGTCAAACAGGAATTTGGGACTTAAAGCGTCTTCTTGCTCCACCATTTCATGGAGAGTTCAGTGTAATTCCACACACATTCACAGTCTTTTATAGGCCATGCATGAGTATTAGTGAAAGTGCTAATACTCGTTTGTTGCCGTGAAACATTGCGGAGTTGTACTGTGAAGAAGTTGGGTGTGTCACAACTTCCTTTAACATGGCGTACGTATAGTCGTCGGGGGTTCAGCTGGTCTCTCCGTCCTTTAGTCCAAAACTCCCTTCTGTGAGCAGCAGACGCGCTGGAAAAATAAACTCTAATCTTGTTTTGGAGAAGAAGGCGAATGCAGCGGGAGACTCCAAATGGGCCAAAAACCATGTTACATCTTATTTTCAGAACATTTACGGCATTGAGAGGCTGCTGAGATGGCTTTAAAGCTGTTTGCTGAGAACAACGGTAGCACTTTGTAATGGATTGTTTTGGTCTGTGTCTCAATCTTTTCCTCCTGCAGGGCTGAAGCAGATCCATGCCCTGTCCATCCAGGGGAACTATGAGCTACGTATCGACCTGGAGGACTTTGAAAATAGCACTGCTTATGCCCAGTATGGAACCTTCGGAGTGGGCCTCTTCTCGGTGGACCCCGATGATGACGGATATCCTTTAACAGTGGGAGACTACTCTGGCAATGCAGGTGTGTAAGCCCGACGAGCGCGGCCAGAATTTGCTTGCAAGGTTTCTTGATGCTTTTACTTTGATTGTAAATCGTATGTAGCATTAATTAATTTAAGCATGAATAAACACTAGCGAGCTAGCATACCGGCGGACTACATCAATAAGCAATCATGTCTATATACAAACTATCAAACACAACACTCGTGGCACTGATGGGCATCGCCCCCATGTCACCATCATATTAATGTTCTCTATCACTTTGTGTTGTCTATTTCCCTTTTCTGTTGAGAATATGACTGAGACTTTTGTTAGCTTTGAGAAACTGCTTCTAAATGAGTTGTATAGCATATGGCGCTCACTAGATGAAGTCACAGAACATACTTAACTGACGAGTTGTAACTGAGTTAATCATGAATTACAGTAATATAACACGTTATAAAGTGCATATTTAACTCATTTAAATGACATTTTAATGTAGAAGTCTACCAGCCATTAATGAATTGTTATTTGAAGTGCTGGTTGGCATGTTAGCGCGCTAACTTAAGTTATATGCTAACAAGTTACTAGACTTGGTCAGTCTAGTAACTTTTCCCATGACTTTTCCTCCAGCATCATCAGGAGGTCAAATGTATGAAAGCCTGTTTCCGCCACAAAAAAAAAAGTCATAATGATGAGATTAAAAAGTCCTATATTTATTTGGTATAATTCACTAAGACTTTATAAAAGATTTTATTAATCATTTATAAGTCCTTAATACTTAATTTCCAAATGAAGAATCCATCATTTATAAAGTATTTATCACAGTCAATGCATACTAATGAGTGTTTATGGTGGAACAATGCTTTATAAATGATGAATTAAGCGTCCATTCGTGCTTTGCTGATGCTAAATATTGTGTAGTTATAATAAAATGCCATACCTTTTTTTCTTCTTACTTCTTCTGAAACCTCCAGTAACTTTCCGAGCGCACGCTGCCTCATCGTGAAGTAATAATGTTATGTTTACAGTGCAGTGGATATGCCCACTTGTTAAGCCGTGCAGACGGCTGCGACGGCGGGAAAAGAGGGACCGCTGGTGTCTGCGTCTCTGCTCCGCCAACCGTCAGATCCGAGCCAGCTACCTGTCACCTTGATTAAATTACTGCCAATTAATTGCACTGCTTGACCTGCAGCGTAAACAAAAACCAGCCGTTGAAAATGAGGAAGCAATTTAAAGAACCTTTGGGGAGCTGTGCCGCGAGGACAGAGAGAGAGAATGGGGACAGATATGAGAGATGGAGCGAGGAAAAAGAAGTGGAGAAGAGGAAGGGAGGGATGGAGAGGCTGGAATGGAGCGACAAAAAAGGTGTGGGGAGGAGGAACAGGAGGGAGGTAAATAAAAAAAAGAAGCATACAGGTATTTAAGGGACAGCGGCGTACAGCGAGGGTACAAGAAAAAGTGCTGAGTGCTTTTCCCCCACATAGATGCCCCCTCAGCAAGGGCCTGACCTTGAACTCATCCGCCTGTTGGACATTTGAATGCAGTCAAATTAAGGGTACTCAAACCCTCTCAGGATGCTCACCTCGGCCTCCCTGGAGGCGGACCGCTGGTATTATTAGCCGTACTTTTTTGCTCCGCCGCGGCCGCTTTCCGATGAGCTGACAGGTGTTCATTTGGGGCAGCTGGGTCTTTAATGGACATCAGAGGATGCCCCCCAAACCACCCAAACCACCAAGGTCACAACCAGTGTGTTGCAAATGAGCCTTTAAGTGCAGCTCTTTTTTTTTTTCCTTCTCGTTTTTGTTGTTGTTGTTTTCTCGCCTCCCCCGTCACTTCATCTCCACACCCCCCTCCCATGGACATCAACCCATTGTCTCTCTCTCTCCCCCTACTGTCAAACTGTGCAACTGTAATGGTGAAGCACACACACACGACATTAATATCGGCCACGGCCGTCAGATTACTTATCCGCTCGACTTGTTACCATGGCAATGCCAAATGGAGAGAGCGGTGTTACAGGGGCAGAGCGAGAGGGTACACGGGAAGCTGGGCCGCCACATCCTGAGCAATTAAGGGTTGTTTGATGCCTCCCGACGAGCCGTTAGCCATCACCTGATTGCCGTACGAGCCGTCTTTCATTCGGCTCTGGGCTTTTGTCCTTCCATCCCACTTGTGGTAACAGCGTGGAGCCGGCTTTCAAAGAGAGAGAGAAAGGGAAAGGACACAGAGTGCAGCGGAGGTATGGGGAGTCCAATGAACATTAGGAGCTGTTTGAACATCCATTTGCTGAAAAAAGTTTTCGAAACTACCACAGCAGCGTCCGCGAGGGCGTCGCTTTTCATTTCCCTCGCGAGCCTCTCGGGGCGACGGTTCGTTGAAGCAGTTATCGATTTAGAAGAATTTTGCCAGCGAGAAATCTTCATATGGCGAGCGGATATTTTCAGCTTGGGCTAATTTGATCGCGTGGATCAGACTTCGGCGATTGGGGGACTCCCGTCTAGGCGAGCGGTTCGTGATCGCGTGGTTGCAGGAAAGAAAGACGGCCAGGACCGCTACAGGTGGTTTCTGCTTCTCGAGATGTCCGGATACCTCAAAAGATTAACACAGAAAGACTGATAGCAACATTGTCGTTTCTCCTCTCTTTCAACGTTTCTATCCGTCGGCTGACAGACATCCCGATGAAGTCCTTGGTTGTCATTACAGAATGGGAGGCAGAAAGGTCACCGCAGAACCTTTTGATGAATGGGCTACAACGCCACCCGACCTCCTGCTTTAGATAATGAGAAGCAATACTCTGGAGGACCGCGAAGCCTCGTTTTTTATTACATCATCGCTCTCTCTGTTTCTAGAAATGATTAATTGAAACATCCCGCACTTATTTTTGAAGTGAATATGTCTAATGAGTGGTTTCTCACTGCAGATACAAGAATGTGTTGATGAAAGACACAAATAGATGTCTTCATTATTATCTCAGGCCAATGTACGTACATTTCCAAGACAAAGACACTATAAGGAGGTGCAAAAGCTGCGTCATTTCCTTTTAACGAGAGCTTGTATCATTCATTTGAAACCAGACTTGGTTAGTCTGGTAACTTGTCCCATAACTTTTCATCCAGCACCATGCTGAAGTCAAATGTATGGAAGCCCGTTTCCGCCACACTAAAAAGTCATAATTATGACTTTTTATCTCATAAGTGTATCTCATAATTTAGTTTAAAGCCGTCCAATGACTGGTTTCTCAGTACAGATCCAAGAATATGTTGGTGAAAGACACAAATAGATGTCTTCATGATTGATTTCAGGCCAATGTACATATATGTCCAATTCAAAGACACTATAAGGAGGTGCAAAAGCTGTGGCATCTCCTTTTAATGAGAGCTTGTATCATTTATTAGAAACAAAACCTCAATCTTTATCCCAATCCTTTATACGTGTACTGACACATTTAATCTTTTTCCCGCCCTCCCCTGACAAAGGTGACTCTCTGCTGAAGCACAACGGGATGAAGTTCACCACCAAAGACCGGGACAACGACCACTCGGAGAACAACTGCGCCTCCTTCTACCACGGTGCCTGGTGGTACCGCAACTGCCACACCTGCAACCTCAACGGCCAGTACCTGCGCGGCCAGCACACCTCCTACGCCGACGGCATCGAGTGGTCCTCCTGGACCGGTTGGCAGTACTCCCTCAAGTTCTCCGAGATGAAAATACGGCCCACCCGCGACCTTGAGAACAAATGAGAAAGACACAAAGAAGAAGAAAAAAGAGGAGATACAAATTTTTTTTCATTACAAAACCACAATTTCTGACAGCCAGGCGGAGTTACTTGTCTTGATATTGTTTATTCACTAACACATACCTCCTTTGAGTTTAGTTGCTTCTGCTGTTTGCCTCCTGATCCTTTTTGCTCCTCTTCCTCCATCACTCAGCTGGTCCCCTTTGTTATAAAACATAAGCATCATGCATATTCTTTGAACATTCGGTCCATGAAAGCAGCAAACCAGAGCTTCGAGGCGACAGTCCACTGCGCTAGCTCCTCCCCCACCCCCCCCGGTCTGACATGGCGGTCCGAGCATCGCCTGCAGGACCGCACACCAGTAGTTCGCTTCTGACATGTAACTCTGACCTCCCATCTGTGCTGCCATGGCACTTCGATCGTGGTTCAGTCTCACTGCCCATTGCTGTATAATCTGTGAGTGGAGAGAGGTTTTGTAGAAACAAACCCCCGTGTAAGAAAATATACCAAAAAAAAGGAGACACAAATCCTCCTTTTTTTCCACCCCTCCCTCACATCTGCAAGGAAGTTCCACCAGTGAGAAGGAACAGCGCTGTCACACTTACATCCTTGATCTGTGTGGACGACACCCAGCAGGGTGCAGTGCGGGGGCCTCGGATGATTAGTGGGAGACAGAGACGGCGAGAACAAGGAAGCAATCTGACAAGAGTTAAATTAGTCGGAGGAAAGGGTGTGGTGGGGTGAGGGGGTGAGGGGAGGAGGCAGAGGAAATCAAATGGGAGTGAGGACGCGGAAGAAGACGAGGTGTAAAAAGGATGAAAATTAGAAAAAGAAAGAGAAAGCGGAGGATCTCATTCATCCGACTTGGGCCATTAGGAAGCATATTGGGCACTTTGTCTGATCCGCCTGCCAGCTGAGTACCGGCCAACTGATGCAGCATACACAGATGGTAACCCAGCACTCTGTGCGTGTGTGTGTGTGTGTGTGTGTGTGCGTGTCTTCGACAAGAGAGAGACAGACAGAGTTCTCTAACATTATCAATTTCCTGTCATGAGTTCAGTCGAGCGTCCTGACTGTCTGCAATGTTTAGCTCTGGCTAACCGTGATGCAGGCTGGCACACCTTCACTCTGCATTTAGATACAGTACTTACATGAAAGAACAACGCCTGGGATGCACATACGTGTTATAGGGAGGGGAAGACAACAACTTGAAGGAATAATGAGATCAGAGAAGGAAAAAGGAATCAAAAAACCGTGTCATATTTTTGCCCCCTCCATTCTCTCACCTCTTTGGTTCCTCTTCTCTTTTCTTTCTCTATTCCCGGTCATTTTATTTGTGTGGCACAGTTTCTCTTGTCATGCAAAGTTGCTGTAAAATAACATTTGACACTCTCAACCACTGTTTTTTTTGTTCCTTTCTTTCTTCTGAGTATGAATTCTACAATGTCTTACGGCGAAAACAGAATCGCCGAAAGCAAACAAACAAAAAAAAGAACATAAAAATAAAAAATAAAACGAGAAGAGGAAAAAAAAAGCACAAAGGCAAACTATGGGCAGAAAATAGTGCATTCCTGATTTTCCGTCTCTTTTAATTATTTTTCGGGGAAAGTCGGTGAACAACTTTTCTTTCCATGGAGTTTATTTGGATGTACTAAAAAGCTTTAAAAAAAAAATATATCTGTAGATTTTATTGTACAGTGTGTATGACTTTTAGAGCATGTGAAGCTGTTTTCTTACTATGCTAAAACACAAAGAATACTTCAAGCACATGGACTTCACAAAACTCCCTCGGTTGAAGAAGATAAAAAAAAAACGCACCCTGGTCTACCTGGACAACAGAAGGCTCTTCACACGGATGAAGAGGAGGATCGCGGTCGTCCCCTAAAAGCACACCTCCCTCCCCCACCCTTTGGTTCAAACCCCGCAGCACAAAAATACAAATCTTTTCCACGGCGGCACACCGTGAGAACCCCCCCTCCACCCCTTCCTCCTCCTCGCCCCCCCTCGGCTGCACATCAGCTGCCTCGCTTGGACATACGGGACCTTTACTGACTATCTCAGCTTGGTGAATTCCAGTCGCACTGGGAGACAATTTCATGAAACGTGTGCTGAAAGGGTGTCGCCCCAGCTGACAGCGAGCTGCCGCGCACAAGCACCGAACAGCTGTGAGTCTGTCTGTCATCACCCGGTGCTCGGGGAAGGATCTCCCATTGCTGCTCGTGTGTGTGTGTGTGCGTGCACCTCGGCCTGTGTGCACACGGCTATAAGTCTCGGTGGACCGCCGCCAGCTCCCTTCAACATCAAAAGCACAGACACATGTTGCAAATGCTTGCAGGTGTGCGACGATTACGGCACAGAGTATTTATTGAGGTTTGATAATGTCAGAGGGGATTTAGCAAAAACTTTTAAAAAGTTGGACACGTGTGAGGTCACTCAAGGTGAACGTATGCAAGAGTGTGTGTGTGTCAAGAGAGAGAGTGAGTGTGTAAATGTGTCTGTGTGTGTGTGTGTGTGTGTGTACATATATACGCACACGCTTCGGGTGTGCATGTGTTAGACGACGGAGCGGAAAGGCCGAGCGCATCTCTCTGTGGAGTTTTGGAGTAACGTGACGCTTCTTGTAAAACTTTGCCCCTTTGCTATTTGTGTTGATACCAAGAGAGATTTACCATAATTATAAAGAACTATTACTTATTGTGATTGTGAACCCATAAGAGTGGACACCGCCCCTCTGGTACCTACCGTGTTGAACTTAAATACCCTCCGAGAAGTCTGCGGTCCCCCCCCCGCCCCTCCGCCCTCGCCACCACGACGTCGTGCTCACTGTATATGTTGATGCTCCCTTGTTATTTCAATGTAAAAGTATTATTTGCCATGGCGCCCGTCTGTGTTTATGTTGAGTGGATGCTTTTGTAGTCTCTCTCGCTCTCTCTCTCTCTCTCTTTCTCTTTGCTAAGTCTCCAACGGAAGAGATGATAACAGAGGGAACTCAGAGGCTCTGATCATTCCCGGTTATCCCGCTCATTACGGTGCATCAGCGCCCGGATCGATCCCCTAGGTCCCCAAACCTTCTATTTCTCTTACTCTTGTTCCTCCTTTAATTGCCTTAGCCTCTGCTGCCAATCCCTCCCTTCACTCCACAGCTCCTCCATTCCCCTCCTCTCCTCTCCCCGGCCTCCCTCTTTATTGCTCTGCTTATTTATTTATTTATTTTCGCAGCCGCTCTCCTCCTCTCCCCCGTCCTCCTCGGCCCTCGGCTCCTTCCCCCCTTTTCCTCCGGGTCCCAGCGCAGAACTAACTCCGTTTTCTGTTCCTTTTCATTTTGGTGACGTACTATAGATTGTTTTGCTGAATCTTGATACTGTGTTTTAATGTTCTTGTCGACATTTAATAAACATTCACATTTTATAAATGGGGAACACCCGGAAGTGTGTGGGGTTTTCTCAGCGCATGCTTACAGCCGCCATTTTCAAAGTCTCTTTTTTTTAAACCGTTAACTTAATTATTTTCACAACCACATCGGGTATTCACTTCATTTAAAGTTCTACAATACTGGAACTCTTGTGAGAATATACATATGGTTAAAAAATTAAAGTAATTGTTAAATTTAAGTACTTCCGTAACTCTGTGAACTTGCTGCAGCGACCGTAACCTTTCACTAAACTCGTGATGAGTTCCCCTTAAAAAAGTCAGATTTGAATAACGAACACATCCACGTAACCGTAAGGCTCGGGGGAATCTAACAAAGCAATCCATGTCTTACTATTTTGAAGGCAGAGGCTTCCCTGAACAGCAAATGTTTCTGCATCCGGATCATAAAGCACCAGCAGAAGCTCCTGAAGATTTAAAGCCTCAACATGCAAAATTCCAACAATCCCATAGATCAAGTAACTTTTGTATTTTTTAACCAAACGACACTTTTTTTTTTACTAAAACACCTTCTCAATATGATAAAGCTTTGTTTTACAGTGCTTTTCATTGCAGATTTGGTTTCCTCAGGTCCTAACCTCTCCAGAAAGGTGTGTTATTAGTATGAGGAATCTTGCTAAGGCCCTGAACCATCGAGTTGGAAAAACTCATGGACCGCTCAAGGACGGATTTTTGGCAAATCTTGCTCATAATCATGCTGGATGTTATAAAATATGTTGTACAAAAAGTAATGAGCTGCTTCCACCATGCCATTGCATACCTAAACATGTTTGGAGATAGCAGAAATTAATGAGCTTTTAATAAACTTTCCCCTAAATCATGTATTATCTTAATTTCCACAGATACACTAGAGTTCCTTTGCTCCTATGTGTTTTTGTTTTTTAGAAAAATCTCAAGTGATGTTTATATTTGTGTAAAAAGTAGCCCACGCATATTTAATAGAGACATTTTAAAATGGGATGATTGGCAGCAGTAACAGCATAACATGAAGGTAGCAAATGAGCAAATCATATTCATATGAAAGCTGCACTTTTTCTCATTTCATTATTGACAGTGAAATTAATCTGCACTAGTTCCATGATGAACTCCTCAGCTGGCTCATTATTGGAGCCAATATGGGTGTGTTTTTTTGGTTTTATTAGTTTATATTTCCGTGGGTTATTTAGTGCGCTACGCCACAAAGAGGCTCTAAGCATGAAGGTGCTAACGGTGAGGTACATGTGAGGAGCCTCAGTGTTTGGACTGCTGCAGATCCAACAACGCTGACCTCACACACAAACACAATGAAAGGGTACAAAACAAATGTTTCACAATTACTGCCACAGCAAAAGAAACTACAGTCTGCCATCAAGAACTACAACCACAGCGTCACGGAGGAAGCGACCAAAAGGTATGCGCATCACAAACAAAAGACAAAAGAGACTCAAATTATTTAAACTGAAAATCTGTGCACGGTTTTTACTTTTTTCAGCAGCCAAGAAGTCACATCGCTGAAATTCTCTTTCCATCTCAACTGCTATTAATAAATCAAATGCTGTGATCGAAAAATTATAGTAATATTAAAAAGGTACATGTGGCAGTTGGAGGGCTTGTATTATGACGGGCTGCCAACCTGCGAGAAATAAATGTGCTCTCATGTCTCAGGGAGTTAAACATCATATTTAACGACAACGCCGACAGGCTATATTCATCCATGAGTTTGTTCGGTTATGAACGCTGGCTCCGTACTGTATGAAGCGCTGCGATTCCACATGCACTTCACGTCTCGCTGGACTTATTTTATTGCTTTGCGTTTACGGTTTCCGTTGCTTTTATCGTTCGATTGTGTCGTTAGCTAGCTTTTCATCCTGATTCATTTCAAATACACTTCCGCCTGTACGTGGATGCTGATGCTGATATCCAGGATCACGAGGCGTCCTCTCCGGCAGTGAACATCCCACTTAAGGTGGCGTTTTGGAAAACACAATGCAACTTATCGCTGATGTCGAAGTGTCTGCGCGCGGCTGAAAGCCAAAAGCCGGCGCGCGGCGCATTCGCTAATTGCCTGGAAGTAGTGTGACTCGCAATCGGGGGGGGGGGAGGCTGCGACTTGCGGGAGTAACGCCGAGGAGGCGATGCTAGGCGTGCGATCGCTCGCTTCAATTCCTGCTTCAAAAGAGAGCAAATGATGTCGGCGACTGAGTTCCCGTCTCTGCAGAGCCACCAGATGCACGCGGCCTTCGACGCCCCCGCGTGCGCCGGTCTACTTGGCGCCTTCAAAGTGCAGAATTGGCAGCAGACACGCGTTTGCTTATTTGGGGGCACGACGTGAAGTTGTTTTAAAGTACCGTGCAGAGATCCGTCGAGGAAGGACGACGACGACGCGTCAGTGGAGGATCCTGTGCAATTTGTTAACAAGTTACTGAGTTATAAAGTCTTATTATGTGATTTATTTTAACGAGGTTACGTGAGACTGTGTTGGAGATACGTGACCATGACAGTGTATTATAGCCCCGGGTAAAAAAACAAGTATTTAAATTTGTATTATTAGTATTACGGAGTTGGGTAAGAGAGAAAAAACATTTTGAGAATTGTCTTTCCATATTCTCTGAGATTATAAAAATCATAATAATAAAAAAATCTGAATACTTGAGGTGCAATAAATATAATCCCAGATGTTCTCAGCACAAATGTGAGTCATTAAAGACGAGAAGACATTTCCTCTCACACTAGTGGTATTTTCTTTTTAATTTATAAGGAACACAAGCAACATGTTCTATGATTATTGAGAATTTAATCCAATCAATGTTATGTATTTGTGTTAACCTTGCCTCACGTTCCTTTCTCTAACATCTCCATATTAGAGAAAGATGTGGATCCTTGACAAAAATGAAATAAATCAAAAATAAATTGATTTGTTTTTTGTTCTTCTCTTCTACATTATTGCGCGTGATTTGCCCAAAAACATATTTCTTGTATGAGGTATCACAAACTCCTCCGATGGTTCTTCATGTGTTTATATTGTCATCCATTTGTTCCAGGAAAGTTGTGGAACATCTAGTATTTCTGCCATTCGTTTGTCTTTGAGACTTCAAGATAGTCTAAGGAAATGTTAAACGTTTTGTCTTCATGGGTTCAACTCCCGAGATGCTAAGCTAATCAACTGCTCCAGTGCCATGCACAGGTACACAACATTAGAAAGTTGTGATTAACAGTATTTCCCCAAAAGTCAGATTTAATCTGTGCATTTAAATAGCAAAAAAACGCTGCATGGGAGTGAACTAGGGCTCTAAATGAACATACATGTGCAGCCCCGACCAAGAGCACACAAAGAGGAGGCAGGCGTGTTGCCTTCTTTGTTTGTTCAGTATGAAGGCTTGCTAGTCTCTCACAGAGAGATCATCTGCTCCACCTTATGTGTCACACAGTTCTAGCTTTGGGGCGCATTAGCATTCCTTCCCTGCGTCTCTTTTCAGCATGCCGGCAGGGTAAAAGCGTACAGATTACTGCGGCGCCGCGAAAACCAACTAAGCACACGGACACCTGAACTGAAAGAGAGCATTGTGTTAGTTCAGGCCGAGCACAAATGTCACGGCTCGCTAATCTATCGGCGCACACCAATCTCCGTCGGCCTATTTAGATGACTTGCTGTACTCTGATTGTTGCTGTATAAACTGCTGTCACCCCCATTTTGCTGCTAGGTACAGCCTGGCCGCCCACCTCCCCGAGGCTTTATCTGATATAGTCTATCCAGTGGCTCTGACACCGATAACACAGCACTGTTGTTGCCCTGGCTTTACTCTGTGAACACCCATGGGGGGATTCGCATTACAGTCTGGCTATATCCTCAGCATGCTTGCTGGGAAAGCAGAAGGCAGCCTGCTGCAGAGGACAGAAATGTACAAAAGAAAGGAGCTGTGTGACTGTTTGTTGCTTTGTTTCTGCCGCGTATACCCGACCGAATCCAGCGCATGTTGCTTTTGTGTCGTCAAAGTCAATCACGCAGTCAATTTCTCATCGCGTCAGAAGCATTTTGAGTTAATCACGACGGAGATTTGATGATGCAGCAGTCTGCAAATGGCATGCGTGTTTAAAAAAAATAAATAAGTACAATACACACACCGCAACACAATTCTTGATATGAAAACTGTGTAGCGGCTGCCAGATCATCAAAACCTTGTGTCATGTGTCAAAAAAAACAACAACTCACAGTCAGGCTGGCAGTATGCTCCAGCAAAATCAGATCTGCTCATGCAGGCAAACTTGTGAAAACAAATCGCAAGCTTTGGTTCACACTTGTGAGTCGCCTTGTTCATTATTGCTTGGGCGCTGGCCAACGATGTCATGTGATTGCTTCAAGCTCACATATTTTGTTTACTTGCACACTTATTATGGCAGTCAGTAGGAGGTTTTTTCCTTGTTCATTTCTTGATTTTGTGTTTTCTTCATGTAGACTTGAGCCATATACACACAAAAAGATGCGAATAATTTGTATTTCTGAATAATAAAGTGGACATTGCTTTGTGTGTACTTGTCCACGCACTATGCTCAAGCTCAATGAAATGGTTATCGTTTGCGAATATGACTATTTTAGCAATTATAATTAGAAATGTGATCGCTCTTGCGTTGTCTGGTGAACGAGTGTTCTTTTATATTTCTCAAAGTGTGGTACAATTATGATTTAACACAATGTAGCATAGACAGAGTATGCGAGGTGTCCTCATTTCCTTCACATGTGATCAGTAACTGCATCGGCATCACAATGAGTAAAGCCCACTAAACGTCTGCTTTACTGCCATTTGAAGAGCTTCCAAAGAGACTAGTCAGTTTTTGTTTTTTTGGGGGGAGAAATGATAATTAATAGGCTGTGCAGCACTTTCGACTTCAGACGGCCGCTCGTGTGTGTGTTTGTGTGCACCTGAAAGCAGTCTGGGCGAGTACAGACAAATCTCAATTAATTGCATTTTTTTCTTTTATTCTTTAATGTACCTTTGAGCTGACATTAATTAAATTCAGTGATTTGATCGCTCTCTCCTTTGAGCATGAAGATAATCCCTTCCTGCATCGGCGCGTCCCTTCAAGTTGGTGGCAGCAGTAGAACCGCCACGTTCAAGCAGATAATGGCTGTTACATAGGTGACTGTGGCTCAGTGGTTAGCGTGCCTGTCATTCACCCTGAGGACCGGTGGTTTGAACCCCGGCTTCACTAGTCCATGTCGTTGTGTGCTTGAGCAAGACACTTAACCTTGAATTGCTCCCCGTTGCTGTGTCTACGGTGTATAGAGAAAAATGTAAGTAGCGTTAGCTAAAAACGTGATGTTACACTGGATTGTGGTCCATGTGTATACTACCCATCACTACTCATACGTTGTTGTTGTTTTTTCTTCATTTAATGCAACTGCCCAGGCATGTTGTTCTCACTTCTTTTCCTTTGGATAAAATGTTAGCAAACACAGATGCCAACGACCATCACTGTCGGCGGTTTAACACACAAGCTACAAAAAAAAAAAAAGGTTTATCTGGCCATACTTGAGCAGGAGTGGAACATATTGACTGCACAGATGGAGAACGAAGAGGTGGATTATGCTGCGGGAGTGGTTCAGGTTTATATTTTACACTTTTCCCGCAGTGAAACCTTATTACCATTGGGTTTTATTCCTCACGCCGGGAATTCAAGCTAACCTCAAAATTGTCTCTTTGTTTTTAAGCTTGAATTCGCTGGTTCCAGCTGCTTAAATGTGAACATCTTCTGTTTTTCTTTCTAGGATAGCAAAGTGAATATATTTCGGTTCTGGACTCGTGCAATGTGGTATAGGCATTTCATTCACGAACTAAACAGTAATTTACTGATTCTTAATAAACCAATTGCTACTAATAGATAGCACTATAGATTGAGTACAACATATTTTCAAGCCTACGTACACCCATACGCCGTTCTGCACTGTATAGTGTTGAAATAAATCCAGCATATAACGATCAGGGTTTACCTCTGTGATAACACAAACAAATGCTCAAATGCTCTGCTTCCCTAATCTCCCATTTTTCTTTCATTTGCAAATCGATCCACGAACATCTTTTTCTCTTTCTTGCCCTCCTGAGAATATGTTTAGAGCGAGCACGAAAACACAACTTCACAAGCTAAACTTTCACATCAATGTTCCTATTCACAGTGTGAACCTTCATGTTAACATATGCATAAATATATGTTCATATACAAAGCTATGACTTAAACATTTCCTCGTAAGTGTCATTGTTCTTTGTAACGTTGGTCTCTCCGGCTTGAATGTGGTTCAAGCCGGAGAGACCTCTCTTTAATATTCCTTCATGTAAGTGTCATCTTTGTTTCCATGTGCGTTGTTCGGTGTCGGGTGAGGATGGGCTCCGTCGCGAGCGCGCAACAGGGATTTGTGATTCTCTCAAAGGGCTACACAGTTATGCTGCGGCGATGACGTCTGTCAAGACCATTGAATTTCCATGTGAAGCATGTTGCTATTGAATCATTTCTAAAACATGAAGGAAAAAAAGAATTTATCAGGTTTTTTCCGCCGTTCAAGTTGTTACGTCATTTTTTTACCCTCTTAAATTAATGAATCTAGATGTAAAAAGAAAAAAAGAAAGGACTATTTTATAAAGGATCAATCATCTGAAAGTCCTTGATTTACAAATGGGAAATCCATTATTTATTAAGTATGAACACTTAATCATGAAATGCATAATAGTCAAGCTTATTAATCAAGAAAGTATTTATAACTGTGTTTATGATTTGCATACTACTGCTAAATAGTTTGCAGTTACTATGAAGTGCTACCAAAAAATTAAACTGTCAATATGTTTTTCAATTTGTTTCCTCAATTTCGCACATGGACATATATATATTTATAAATGCAAGAAATTAGCTTTCTTCCTGAGTGCTGCAGCTCAGATATTACGTCACGCCGGAGTCGGTTTCTTCGTCTCCGTGCTGTGAATTATGCGGCGATGATGGGGAGTAATTGCGACGATCAGCCGGAGAGCAGCCGTCACTCTCGGCTTCTTCACACAACGTCTGCGGTTGGCTCAGAAGAGCTTTCGGGTGTTTTTCGAGGTTTGTGAATTTCTCTTTTTGCAGAATTCACCTTGAGTTTTGGACAAGGCTTTTTTATTTTTCAAAAAAGCTCTTTTTTTCTCCTCTGAACCTCAACAGGGGCATCGCATCAAACTAGCAATTTCAGGGTGAAAGCACACACGTGTATTGTGGTGGACCGTGACGGCCGGCCAGCTCTTGACATGCCGGGACACTAATTGGAATAATAATCTAAGGAGGGAACGGGAATGGATGAGGAAATACTGAGGCAATAGTTTTACTCACCTGACCGTCATCTTTTCTTTATAAATCTCTTGAAAAGCATGAACCCTGGAATCTTCCTCTTCCTTGCTATATTTCATTTCCTGAAAACTCGAAAGCTGCATTTTTCTTTCAAAGTACTAGAGTTTGTTGTGAGGAAATTGGAACTTCAGAAAATTCCGGCAGGCCACCCTGACCTCCGGTGCCGAACATCCGACTGAAACCTTTCCAAGAGTCAGCTTGTCCGGATACGTGCTGATTCCAGCAAATAGCCCGACATCTTACCACAGTCGGGAACCTTTTCGAGGGTCCAGCTTTTTTCTCAAAGCACATTTGACAACCACCATAACCGAACACTCACACACCGGCAGAGGCATCAAGAGAGAGAGAAACTGAGCGTCTGAGTCACTCATTTCAAATGAGAGCCCGGACACTGGGAGCGACAGAGAAGCGCCGAGCTGGGAGAGGGAGATGTCAAGGGTTTTGAAAAACAGGAGAAAGTTGAGCAGAGTTCAACTCCGTGCATGTGCGAAGAGATTTATTGTTGTGACAGTGAAGAGCAGAACAGAAGTGGACCGCTATGAACCTACCTATCAGCAGCACAACTTGCCTCTGTCAGTCTCACGTGTCTAACCTGAAAAGGTCCTGAGAAGATTATTTTTTGTACGTACTCATACACAAACAAAAGAGAATTCATTGTCAACAAGACTTTTAAATTCAATGCATGTAGTCGCAACATTGTTTTCCGTCACTAAAAAAATAAACAAGAGAGTTTTGAAATACCTCCTCTCCAATCCATCCATCCATCGATTATTTAGAGTCACGGCTCGCTGGAGCCGATCCCAGAAGACATTGAGCGAAGGAACGGTTCACCTTGGATAGGTCGCCAGTCCATCTCAGGGCAGACATTCATATTCAGAGTCCCAATTAATCTAAGCTGCATGTCTTTGGACTGCGGAAGGGAAGCCGGAGAACTCACGCTGACACGGGGAAAACCGTGCAAACAGAAGAATCGCCCAGACCAGGAACCGAACCCCGGCCCCTCTTGCTTCGAGGCGACAGTGCTAGGCACTACACCACCGTGCAGGAGAAGTTCAACACTGTCTTATTGCTTGCATGCTTCCACCTTTGTGTAAATGCATCCGCGTGCAAAAAAGTTCTTCTTTGGTTATGGAGGGGCAGTATTTGTGAAGGCTCCACAAGCCAGCCAGGTCTCCGAGCTCCCGCCCAGGAGCCCTTCTCCCTGAGGCCTGTTATTGTACGTTGAGCTAATGGATGCTGCTGGCAGGTTGAAGGTCCCAACGGGGCCTGGTGGGAGATGTGAATTAAATATTCTGCCTGACAGACGCTGGCAGAGGTAAACTGGTACCTGCTTATTACCGATGACACCTCATGACTATGAAGCAGTGGCTGATAACCAAGCACCCCCCCTCCCACCGAGAGCCTTTAATGTAAAGATGTTGGCGGTGAGGAAAGGAGAGGTTTTGGCTGACGGGCGGGCTATTAAAATGACAAAAATGATTCTCGTTAACGCTTAGGGAAGACGTAGTGATGTACTGCCAAACCTATGCATCTCTGTTTGCGTGGTGGCAGCACAGGACAAAGAAAGGAGGGCACATTTTGATCATAACGTTAACTCGTGCCCGGGGCAACTGAACTCTATGTTCAGCCAAACGGCCTCATGCCGTTATCCGATTGGGCACATTTTAAATATGTGTTATTTATTAGGGGCCAATATTTAGTAAGGATATGTAATTTGGAGATCTACATTAATGTCCTTCTGGTCGCCGAGCCTACATAAATGTCCAAACATCTCGACGTCTGCGACATGAACAGATACTCGTGGTTCCACCACGTATTCGGATGATTTTGGAGGTTGCCACCATGATGGCAACATTATATTCTATGTGATACTTTTTGGTTTATGAAACGAACTGTGCCATCAATTGTACTTTCTTTAATACATTTGGCATCATGTGTGATGTTGTTTACTGAAGAACACTCACTAAGCTGATGCATTGTCATATGCAGCACGGTGAGGAAATGCAGCTGCGGCTGAACGCTGCAGTACTATTGACCCAATTGACTCACAGCTTGATATCATCCAGTCCACCAGGAAACACAGTGCATATTTAAGCCGGTACTGTAAACTAGAATGTATGTTGGTGTCGATGTTTTACTTTAAAACGACCATTTTAAAGTAGGAAATAAAGTAGCAGAATTCCTTTTAAGTGGTTCTCCAACTTTTTTTTTTGTCATGCCCAACTTTGAAAGAAGAAAAATGTTCATGCTCAACCACAAAAAAAAAAACTTACTGTGGCTGCAATTAACCTAATTCATTCCAACTCTGCCAGAGTCTCCAGTTGTCCAAATGACTAGTTCAGAAACATGTGATTTACGTCGCCGATCACAGAACTTCACCAGCGATTTCCGCTGCCCTCAAGTTCTCCCTCGACACCGGAGGATTATTAGAGGATGTGCAGTTGGAGCTTATTGAAATACAATGTGATAATACAGAGCTGCAGCTTCCACTATCAGAGATCTACAACACTGCCCCAGATGAGACGCCGTGAACGCTCCGTTTCATTGGCTCTCCATAGATATAAGAGCGAACACTTTCTCCGACGAAATCATCCGACTGCACAGCTTAAAGTGATCGAAACATTCTTTAAAATGGCCAATATCCTATTTTATTCCTCCATTGTGGCCGCCGGCATGAAAGGTTCGTCCTCCCTTGGTACACAGCCTGATGGTGGGGTCATTAGTTTGGACAGAATAAGACAGAACCGGTGCTGGGTCTTAACACCGGGCAGCTTTACAAGCCTCACAAAAGCTTACAGTCTGTACATGTGCACCTTGTAACCCTCGACTCACTCTGGAGAGCTTTACTGACGAGGAGTTCCTCACATTCGATCATATGGAAAATATTAGCCGCTGGGCATGTTAAGTGGAGTGTTATGCGTGTACATTAACTCTGGATCCACCATGTTTCTGAGAACAATACCCTTTTGTCTACGTCTTTCTCACTTTGTGTCAGCCTTCTTCTCTTTCACACGTTCATAAACCCACTCCACCACAACACTTCTTCTTCTTTTTTACAGACAAAAGTCACACTGCGTCAACAACCTCTTTGTTTTGAGGTGTTATTTATGTGTTTTTGCCGTTTTGCTCGCACAAATTCCCCCTCACCCCTCACCAAAAAAAATAAATCAAGTAAGCTCTTCAGTTATGTGTTTCTGGTAAACTCAGACGCACAGCATGAATGTCATTTATTTCTTTGTTTGCTAACACTACTATTGATGTGTGTTTTCTTAACTGAAGTCATCTAACATATTGTCCCATAGTACAAGCCAGTTGCTTAAACTCTTCCTTATAAAATAAAAAAGTAGCTCAGTTGTGTTTTCAAACTGCCCATCATCAACAATACTGTATTCAACCGAAGAAATATTAAGCTAAACATGTTAATATAAATGTAAATAATAGATGACTTACAGGTGAAGCCGATTTTGTGGACTTTTAAGGCGAAGATTGTAAGCTAAGATTCTCACTTTGTGAACTTATCGGCTAACGGAACTTCCCGCACATCATAACGAGCGGATTCTCTTTGAAAAGGCTAGCTGTTTTCCCCCCTTGCTTTTATGCTAAGCTAAGCTAACTGTCTGCCAATAATGTAAAACTCTTCCTTTTAACATCCAAATAAAATGTCAAAGTTGCTTTGCACAGGCTTCAGGTTAACCGTGTCTTTGGTGAACTGTTACACTCCGACTGTGTATATTTTACAGGTTTCCTGCACTAAACTATCTTTCTGTTCAAATAAAAAAAGCTGTCCATTTCGCTGACATATACACGGTAAATGACAGATTTAGCGTTTCGTTTACTCTTATTCCTCTCGAGGCGCTTGAGATTTGTTTTCCAATGTGATTTTCTCAACCGTCAGAGCACTTTAAATGAAGTAATTTGTTTGCTACGTAAAAACGTCTCTTCGCTCAGCATGGCTGGTCTTATTTATGCTCACAAGAATAATTAGTTCACTCCTTTATAAAACAATGAATTAGAGATTTAGCACTCCAGATTAGCCTCGCGCCTAATTGATAATGAGTAACATTTAACTACGTTACAACTCGTAGCAAATGGGACTTTAATGCCTTCTCCTTTGTCCGTCTCTTCCTTCTTTTCTCATGCAAATGTTCACTTTGTCAAGTGTGTGTTGATCTACCTCAGCAACTCTCTGGATGTTTCCCTGTGTATTCAATTCTATTTGCGGCACCGGCTTCACCTCCGGGCCTCGCTTGGAGCCCAAAGGTTGAAGCTTGAGATTTTTTTCCTGCTGATCTATGATCCAACTCTCACCTTTGTTCTCAAGCTTTGGGTCATGACCAAAAGGATGACACTGCAGATCTGAAATTACCTTTTTTTTTGTTGCAGGGATAAAGCTGGGGGGGGGGGCTCAGATTCTCTGATACTCTATTTAAGCTCCTAAACTACTCCTGCAACAGTTGCTCCTTTGCTCCTTTATGTTTAATGGAGCGTGTTGAAGTGGTGGGGGGCATCTGATTAAGATTTCTCCCTGAGGCTCCCCGCCCTCCCACCTCCCGTGGAGGTATTCTGTACACGTCTGACTGGGACGAAGCCCAGAAGACTCGGGGAGGGATTAAATATTCCAACTGGTCTGGGAATGCCTCCGGATCCCCTCGAAGGAGCTTGGAGGACACGGCTTGGGGGTAAAAAAAAAAGAATGGCTGCCCTTATTAGTTCATGCCATTAGAGCGAGGACTCTGAAAAATGGGTTGGATGGATGAAAAGGATGATTTTTTTTTTTCATGGCTTAAATGTTAGAAATGAATATTGCAAGAGCTCCTATTACAATGGAATAAAGCAGTGGCTTCAAATGTTATCAGTCCCATTGAATGGGAGTTATCAGCGGTTATCAGCCCCATAGATATACGGCTTAGAAGGAGACCTGCTGCATCGACAAGTATGGGTTCAGAAGGCCATTATCATCCGAATACGAGAAGATGAAGCAGACTTCAAGTGGACATTGTGTGAGCGAACACAGGAATTTTAAGGTGTTCGTGTCCTGTGAACACGAAAAGGTCCAAGTTGACTCATTTTACCTCCAACTTTTGTTCCGTAGTGCACTTTTACAAACGACGACGCAAGCATATTTTAACTCAAACCACGGTCTTTTCCTGAACCTAACCAAGCAGCTTTGTTTTAATTCAGGAAACCTCTCGTTGGTAAACATCATATCAAAGGCTTGTAAATCTTCTTCAAAAGGTTAAATTATTATGTTCATTTTGGAAATCAGTCCCATTGAGAGTAAATTAAATGATGAAGCATTGACGGTTTCACTGCGTTGGAAGTTTTTGTCTTCGAACTTCTAACCTTTCAGTGTTTTTCAATTCATGAAAGGTAATTGTACTGTCTTCGCTAAAGGTTGTTCTTCTGTTATATATATTATATTCTTCTGTTTTATAGCCAACTTGACAATATATTCTCCAGCATGTATTCTCCAAGGAACAGTGAGGTCGGCAGAATTTAATGTAGGAAAATATGTTCTTTTGTACAACAGAAAACAAGCACAAACCACATGGCTTTGTAAGTACTGAACCATAATACGTCCATATGGAGTTAACAGTAAACTAACCATCATCTACAATCCTGTAACCGAAGAAATATTAAGCTAAACATGTTAATATGAAGCCAATTTTGTGGACTTTTGACGTGAAAATAGTAAGGATTGTAAAATAAGATTATTACTCTGTGAACTCATCGGCTAACGGAAGTTCCTTCACATCACTTCCTGTATATACTCTGTGTAGCGTAGCCCTACGACAGATGCTCTTGTACTTTAACTGATGATTTAAAATGTGTTTATTCATTCCAAAACCAACGTAAGAACTTGTTCCTCCTCTGGGGAGTGCTAAACCGTTTCTTTATCCGTTTAGAATTGACCGTAATTTTTGCCGTTAAACGGCGCACTATATTTTTCGCCTTCAAAATAAAAGAACCTCATCTCAAAAAACAGGAAAGCAATGACAAAATACATTTTGCTTACGGCGGACAAAAACATGCAGCAAAAAACAACTAAATTGATCGGCAATTTCTGACTTTTCCCCAACACATCGAGTTACTTCGACTCTGTATATTTACGATTAGCTCACTTCCTGTTCAAAGCGGCCATTCACAATCGCCACTAGGTGTTAAAGTACACTTAAGCTTTAAATCAATACACAGGTTCCAACACATTAATTGTATCATTATCATCTAAATTGTTGTTGGTCTCCTTTCCATAACATCTTTGGCATGATGTCGCACAAATCTGTTGCAGTATTATAGGATCCATCATCCGGCAATTGTGGGTAAATTATACAATTTAACTAATAAGTGACAACTGAGTGATTCTGCAGCACTCATTTTCAAAGTTATGTAACTCCGTGTTTGTTTGTTTCAGTATTATGTTATTATGCTTGTTCTGTGAAGTGTTTTACAAATTTCACCTCAGATGTGTTAAGTACTTATTGAAATATCCTGCTGATACAAAAACACATAAATTGGTACCAAAAACAACCTGCATTCACTCCACTAAGAGCACTGGCTGCTCTTTGTACTGTCAGTGCCATGTGTGTGTGTGCGTGTGTGTGTGTGTGACACACACACAGTTGCATAGAGACAGTTGCATAAATCAGTCAAAGACGTTTTTAAATAGGACGCTTTAAAAATGCAATAAAAGGCTGTGTGACCTTGCCATACTGCTGCTTTAGTCCCATTTGGATGGGAAAATATCATTCTACTGATTAGCCCAGTAACCGAGCGTAAGAAATTCAAAAACAGATGTTTAAGATATGGATTCATGACCTGTCACTGCACATCTCCGAATCACAGGCTCCTTTTTGTGTGCTCCTCGACGCCGTGATCAAAGTCCTCTCAGGCACGGCGACAGCGTTTGCATCCGTCAGCGGATTCTCGGTGTGAGACTCCTTCTTCTCCTCCATTGTTTGGAAAATCTCTAATCATTATAGCGGATGCTAGAGTGTTCGTCTCTGTGTCCTGATTGTGTGCCGTCTTTCACTAGAACATGAGGTACTGTGGGCTGGGTAAAGAAGAAGAAAAACAAGCGTAATTCCTCCAGCTTGTGTTTCAAGGCAGAGATGTGCACAAGTGCATCTTTGAGCCATCAAGGCTCTGTCGAGTCCGATCAGATCAAAAGCTCTTCGCGGTGATCTGCACTCTCAAATAGGGCGGCGTGCCCGGCCTGACTTTCAAGGTCCCACCTGAGTCTACAGACGGAGCATGAGGTCAATCTCACAAAGAAAAATCTAACTATGAATCATTTTGAAACAGAGCAAAAACGCCCTAAAAAGATAAAAGGTTGTAGTGCGTTTAGGGACTTCTTCTTAATTATAGACAATATTAATATCTTACTCACCATCAACATGTTAACTTTCCGGCAAATTGCAATATTGTAGCAATGAATAGTGTATAAAGATACAATGAGTAATACTATTATCATATTGTGTCATATTTATTACAGCAATACTATTATCATATTGTATCACATTTATCACAGCAATACTATTATCATATGGTTGTCCAAAACTGTTATATCTTTTATATTTTGGGCCTTTTTTATTGTTATTTTGTGTTAGGAGGACCGAGCAAAATAAGCGTTTTATTGTATAGAATAACTGTCTGTTATCTGTGCATATGACAATAAAAACATCCTGAATCTTGCATCTTGAATTTGTGCATTTCACTCAATCCCATGCTACTATAATCCTGTGCTTTTTCATTTCTTTTTAGTACTAGTAATGCTGATGGCCTCAGTGTCCCGGCTGAAATGACATCGGAGGCTGTGAGCGAGGACACCTCGATACCGCTTCATACATCCAACATGTGACTGTGGGGCGAGAACACGATGCGGCTCCATCTGCTCACACTAACGCCACGGAAAAATGATTATTTGTTTTGAATCAACGTCTCTGATAACTGTGTGCCACATAAAGGTTGTGTTGGATCGTCATCTGCACTTAACAGAGAGCGTCCCCGCCATTTTATGGACCGTAAACGATGCACATAACAAAACGAAATGCACCAAATTAACCAAAACAAGCAGCATGAAAACCCCAGTGGAGAATGTGCAGTCATTTTAACGTCTCACCTTTACTGGTTCAGCTTTTTTGAATAGATAAATGTGCAGCCAGACAGTCAGATGGATGTATTTTCATTATAAACAAACAACAAGAAGACCCAATAAAATGACCTGAGAGAGAAAACACCCCTCCACCCTTCCCTATCCCTTTTCAAAATAATGCATTCAAATATCTTCAATATGTCTTCACGTTCCTGCAAACTTTGGTACACACACACAGTCTTTATATAATAGTGTGTTCAGGAGATGAAGCCGACAGGGATCCGCCATAAATACATATTTTAAAGCTGTCCCTTCTACTGGTTAAGTTTTCTTCAGCCCAGCAGCATTTGTGACCTCATTTTAATTCACACTGGACAATTTTACCCTCGAGTGTGATTGTTGAACAACTCTTTAGTCGCCTCAATCCAAATACACTTTGGATAAAATACAAAAAAAGGCAGTTGTTTAGAATTCAAACCTGTTTTCTTTTACACATGTTTACCGTCGACGGGTCTCCAGCCTGCGTTTAGCGTCCATGAAATTCAAATAAACGCTCGCTCCGTCGTTCACGTTGACCACCGTCACTTCTTTTCTTTGCGTTGGCTCCATGTGAGCTTTTTGATGACGATGACATCACTGGTGTTGTCCATTTCTGCTCTCCAATACACGAGATAGCATTATGAAGGACCTGCTTGATGTGTTCAGGATTCTCACGTCCCTTTGAAACGGGCAAAGTGACAACATGGATGAACCTGTGTTCGTGAAGGCCCGCTCTCGGACTTCACGAACATGAAGGATGTGCGGTTGCGTCATATTTTTTTTTTGCGTATTTCATTCATCTTTCTGTCCATGCATGATCCTGAACGCGATCAAGCTGTGGCATCATTATCATCTCTTAATGTGGTTCAGAGGAGCGAGGAGGCCTCCGGAGGTGCTGGAGGGGGGGATGAGTTTTACATCCAGCGTGGAGGGTCCTTTCATTAAAAATCTGTTGGATCCTCGAGCCGATCTGACGAGATGAGAGCCGCGGCGGGGACTGGACATCGACCTCCGCACTGCGGGTCGGTCCAGCTGTAGGTGGGACGGGCCGGCACACGATCACACGCAATGTATGTTTGGTGATTTTCTAGGTGTTTTGTAGGTCTGAATGTGGAGAGTGTTGGTCAGATTTGGTTAGTTGTGATGATGCCATCGTCTGGAATATCGCAGAATGTATGGTGATAAGTATAATGTGTGCAGATTTTAAGACACTGCTGTAAATTAACCCTCTAAAAGTTGTTTATTGTATTCATGTAACTTTGAGGTTCCAGTATTTAATTGACATGAGCGTTCAAACATAACTCATGAGCGATGTTTTGCTCAATATTTGATGTATAAACTCGTCAGTTTTTGATACGTTTTGTGGCTGTTGTGACTAATACTGTGTTTGAATAATGAATAATAATGAAATGATAAAGTCATTGAGTTGAAATCACAAAAAGAAAAGTGTCTAAACGTTTTGTGAATAGTCTTTTTATTGTTAGAAGGAAGAAGCAAATATCAGGAATGCTCTTTTTTTTTCTCGTCTCGCCGTGTCTTTGTTTGATTGACAGCCGCTGCGTTGGTGTTACGCCTTCAGGGATGAGAGGCAACGTAAGCGCAGACGCTTCCATCGATGAATGTGTGTGCGGTCCTTCGTTCAACATGCTGTGCAAAAAAAAGGAGCTTCACAAAGTTGTTTTTGTATTCTTCTGGATTTTCTCTAACCTTAATTATGAAATTATAGATCAGTTTCACACCAAGAACAACGTTTAGTGAATTTGCAGTGAAGCACGGTCGAGACCCACGATTTAAAAACCATAGAGAATCTAAATGAAACCATCGGAGAAGTTTATCGGGTGAAATGTCTCAAAAATGTATTAATAATTCAGTAAAAAAAATAGTGCATTATGTCTGTAGTGGAGGTATAACAATGAATACAATGGAAATACTCAAGGCAATGTACAAGTACCTCATTACTGTACTTTGATGATGATTATTGTTTCATTTTATTGTAGACTTTTGGAACTTTGGCCAACGAACTAAAAGACATCCAAGTAAAAAAAGAAAAAATCTAATTTAAATAAAATAATTGAAGCTTCCAACAGTTTGTCCAGCCCTTTGGACTCTCTTTAAAATGATGAGTTTCATGTTGTGTTCTCAATGGGAGGATATCCAGCGTGCTATGTGTCGCTAGCCATTGATGAAGAGCCCTGAATGAATGTTTCCGTGACATATTGTGAAGTGGTGGGGGCCTTAAAAACATCTGTTGCCCTAAAGGCACGTCTGGACATATTGTCGCCAACGATTGAGCCGTCTGTTATTGTTTTCTCATCCCTGTTGGCTTGTATTTGAAATACGTGCTGTAGACCAATCAGACTTTTTATGGTGGTGTTTTATGGGTAACGTAAGTGCAAAAATCAATCTCTCTCTCTCTCTCTCTCTCTGTTTCTCGCCTGCTAGCTAACCTCGACGAAGGGTGGCGTTTAAGCGAAGGGAGCGTACGTACCATGAAATATAATCCTGCAAGAGGAAGCAACAAAAATGGCCGACAGGGTACAAAGAAATATAAACAGCGAGGCCAAAGACGAGGCGGACACAGCTCATTTCAAAGCCAGAAGGAATCTGCTAATATGGAACTTAAAACGCAGCAACTTTGACGCTATTTTGTAAAGCGTTGCTGTATATTGTATTTTCAGTGAAAGTGTCTGGCATCTCTGTCGAAGAACAGAGAAGAACTGAAGAAAACTCAGAGCCGATGTGACTTTGCAGTTTGGGAGACACGGGTCAGTTAAACAAGATATTCGATTATTTGCTGATGATGACGCTTTATTTCTCTTTCTTACAGCGTGACTCCCGCGAGGCGTACGCACCATGACATATAATCCTGCAAGAGGAAGCAACAAAAATGGCCGACAGGGTGCAAAAAAAATAAAACGAGGCCAAAGATCAGGAGGACAAAGCGAGAGGGAATCTGTCAGTTTAATATGGAACGTTAAACGCTGCAACTTTGAAGCTATTTTGTGAAGTGTTGCTGTATATTTTATTTTAAGTGAAAGTGTCTGGAATCTCTGTTAAAGTAATTGAATGGAACCTTTTCACTCACTGGAGAAAACGCACAGCCGATGTGACATTGCCGTTTGGGAGACACGGGTCAATTAAACAAGATATTCGATTCTTTGCTGATGACGACGCTTTCTTTTTCGCTCTTTCTTACGGCGGGACTCCCGCGAGGCGTTTGGGACTCGAACCGACGCCGGAGAGCTCGGACGGCTCTCCGCGCCGCATGAAGATTAGGGCCGGCAGACTTTTAAATGAGGCTGAGAATAATGGACCCGATACCACTTAAAAAAAAAAAAAAAGCGGCCTCGTCTTGTTTTCCTTCCTCGGCGCGTGACTTTGCAGTTTTCGGGCAAATACCTCCATTCTCTCCTAAGTTTCGAGCGAGGACTTATCTCTGTTTAATTTGCCACGGGACCGTCTTCCTCTCTTTCATGCGGCATCCTTTGTCCCTTCAGCTCCTCTGCATATCGTGCCACGCAGAGTTCAGCCGGCGCTTTGCTTGATGTGGCTCTTGTGTTTGAAAAAAAGAAGAAGAAAAATGCAAATGACTGAACAATAATGGATTTCCGTGTTCACCGGTCCCAGCGTTCTCTTGAGTTGACTCGGGTACATGTTCGGCATACGACGCTTCAAACAGAACAAACGCAAATGTAAAAGGATTCCTCTTCTTGAAGTGACACGCAGAACCACATCTGGCGAGTCGTGTTGGTTCCCGGTCGAGGCTGCCGCGAATCTCCCGTCATGGATCAGCTCACGTGTGGAGAAGAAGAAAAAAAAAAGCTCAGTGTATGAATTCGTATCAAGAAGATTAAAGTCTCCAGCACACGCTGAGCCATGTCGCACATAGCTAATGACGGATGAGTGTTACAGTGTGTGTGTGTTCATGCTTTCCTCATTTGTTTCAAGGCATCACCAATCACCTCCAAGCCCTTTTGTTCATCCGCCGAATGTCAGGGGTTCATCGGTATTATTTCCTCAGAACCACATTTGCTGAATGACTGAGACTGTGGCGTTGAAGGTTATCTGGCGTAAGGAGTTAATGTGAATGCATGATGAGCGTGCTTGATCCCACTGAATTCATTGTGTTAGTGTGACGGGAGGCTTTCTTGAAAAGATTTAAATGCAGCGCAGTGAGATTTGTTGGCCTTTTCTTCTACCTCCAGAGCTTCATTCATCATACTAATCTATGGTAACGGCGTGAGGGATATCTGTGTTTGTGGTAAGTCAAACTTATATTTCTGAGCATGTGCGTGTGTGTGTGTGTGTGTGTGTGTCTGCATTGCACTTCATTAGTCATTCACCTGTCGGCAGATAGAGAAGTACTAAAGGAGAGATGGAGATGAAGTGATTTTTGAATGAAATGTTGCTTGTCCTTTTATTCATATGGATTTTTTTGTATTCAAACCACTGAGATCTCATCAGTCTCAGTTGCAGATTACATCTCTCCTCCTTCTCCATTTGCATAGCCTTCATCTAGCCCATGACCATATATATATATATATATATATATATATATATATATATATATATATATATATATATATATATATAAAAGAGGTGAAGGAAGAAACACACCCCTCATCATTTATTCAATAAAAGAGCAGCGATGCGGCTGCTGATGCAGCTCCCTATTAAGATGAATCCTCTCGGTCTCTCGGGACCGGTGCCTGTTGAAATAGGATATACCCACATGTATTACTGAAGTTAATCATTCTAATATTGACATGTTTGCTCTTAACGGTGTTTGAATTGAATTAACCCGAGGTGGATCTTAAGAGGTTAGGCCAGCTGATATTAAAGCTTTTGGCCTTGGATCAACATATCTGGGAGGATTCGAGGCTATCGGAGTAATGTGCCGTCGCCCTCATACAGCAAAGTGACCTGAGGCGAGAGAGTTTTGGCTGAGGCAATAAGGCAGAAAATCTAATATGGTGGCTCGGGCTGTCCCACTGGGCTAAGCTCCCTCAAACAGCGAAAGGGAGGCGTCTCACTCTGTGTGTCTCCTCTTCTTTCTTTTTTTCTTTTCCAACCTCTTTTATATTCCGCTCGCTCTTCCCTCTCCGTCTTTCCTCCCTTCTTTCGCCTACACTCTTTAATGTGAACCCGCACACGCAGTAACACATACATAAAGTGATAAGCTGCGAGTCCTGTCTCGCTGCGACCCTAACCAAATTGCAGAGTTTATTGGGCGGCTTCGCCAGAGAAAGTAACCTTATTTTTTTTGCCTGGAGGAATACAGAGTCAGCTATTTGTTTGGCTGCCTGCACACTTGCAACACCCGTATACTCGTCTGCCTGTTCCCACTGTCCACCCCCCCTCCTCAACCTCTGTTCACCCATTTGTTTCCTCAATACATCAACCTACCACCCACCCCGGAGTATGTGTACACACACACACACACACACACACACATCCAGATGGTTTAGTGGCTTGCTGTGCCCAGACGGATATGGCTCAATAGCTCTCAGTAAAAAGAACAACACTGTCAACTTTCTGCTGAATCGCAGACGCAACGTCCGTCCGCTGCACAGATGTAGAGGTTGATGGTGTGGAATTGGCTGCGCTCGTGAACAGGTAAAGGCCAATTGCTGGAAAAGGCCTCTGAAAAATGGACCGTGACCGAGCACAAAAGAGAGAAGAAAGAAACGACGACCCTTCATTATTCGTAAAGGCTACCGCTTGGCTGCTCGCTTGATGTCTCTTCCTGACGCGTTCAATTAATGACAATGTCCATTGTGTTTATTCTCACAAAATGAAATAATAGAACTTAGTTGTGTATATTCTCATCATAAAATGAACATTTGCCTCTCTCTGGTAGAGCTGTGTCACATAGAAAACGGTCAAAAAACTGTTTCTGCTTCCTCCAAACAAGCGACATCTGACCCCGATGCCTCTGCTAAGTACATAGCGCCCCCAGTGGTGGGAAGTCCAACATCATCAAAACACACAAAATGGTTCTTGTTTTTTTTTACTTGTTGCCCTTATGGAAGCCCATTTCCGACAGACAAAAAAAATAATAGTAATTTGGACCCCCTCCCACACACACACACACACACACACACACACACACACACACACACAAAAGGACAACAACAAAAAAATTATATATTTTTTTTTTGGTCCTAATTTTGTGTGTGTGCGTGTGTGTGTGTGTGTGTGTGTGTGTGTGTGTGTGTGTGTGTGTGTGTGTGTGAAATGGGCTTCCATATGCCCTTGTTTATTTTCTTCTTATTTTCTTATTTTCCTTCCTCCGAGCTCCCACTACAGTGTGCGTGAGTGCACGGACGAGTGGCGGGTCAGGTGCATGCTCTCCTGCAGACGGAGAGTTACAGGTTTATAGTTCTTAACATCACTTTTAACATTCTCTGACTCTCTAACTCTCTCTCTCTCACTCATCCCGTGCAGCTGACTGCACAGTGAACTCCCAGGTCCTCCGGGGCCACGAGTCCACCACCACCACCATCACCTCAGCCCCGGCGTCTCCGGCACTCAGCTGCCTGAGCACACACACCTGCTGCACAGCGTACGGCGATCGCATGTGACAGAGCGAAGGGGGGGGGGGGACTGAGACCTTCTGACCAATGTGCAACACGCAGAGAAACCACGTCTCAATGCGCATCCATAACGGTCGAGTGCCTGTGTTTCTTCGTTAGCTTCACGTGTCGTCTGTCCGTCATTTGATTCAACTTCACAAACGATTTCTCTTGGTGCGCTTTGGAAAAAAAAAGTATTTACGCTTAATCAGTTACTGTTTCACTGTTACATTCAGACGTATCACCTTGTCTCTGTTTAATCTTACACACAAGCTTGGCATGTCTCCTGATAGCAGTGAGACTGGGGAATCTGTATGTCTCTGTCTGAAAGAACGTGCAATTCTATTGTTATCATACGACGCCGAGGACAAACTAAAGACGTAATGGTGGGATGAAGCCATGAAGACGTCATGGTGGCCTTGGTGTATTGATAACCTTAAGCTATTTAAGAAGGTAGTGCTGCGCTCATTCTTTGAGCAGTCTTCAATTTGTCTATCACGTTGTGCTTGTGACTCTGCTCCTTCGAAGAATAAATGTTCCCGTTTTAATGATTTTACTCCAAGGTGTCGAGTGAATTTTTCTAACATACGCCGCTGACGAACAACGCCGCGTGGCCGATGAGGCGCGTCAGATCCGAGAACACTCACACGACCCACTCGCAAGGGTCATTTTTTTTGCAAGTCTGTGATGAGCGAGCTATTTATGTCGAGTTTGGAGGACTTGTTGTTGCTTCATTAGTCACTTTTCCGCCTAACCGTTTTGTCTATTTTCTTCCCCGTGGCCTTAAGCGCTCTTAGGAAAATCGACATTCTATCAGATGGAACCGTCAATTCGGGAGCGCGAGTTGTTTGTGCTCATTAGTGTCAACAGTTCAAGCGGGTAATTTACAAAAAAAAGGGAAAGAAACAACTCCAAACTGCACAAAATTACTGATTATATTATCATCCAGAGTTCGGGCGGTGCGGGACGGGGTGGACGGTGACGGAAGGGGGGGGTACAAGAGTGACTTTACAAAGTACCTATTGAGGCGCACAATAGCCTCATCCATCTTCTTTGCTTTCCTTTCAGCTCTGATTAAATGAGTGTGATGGATCTCGCCATCATTAGGGAGACGGAAGGCTGGCGGATCGGAGCCGTCACAAATCAGCTTTATGTGGGAAGAGCATGGAGTGGCAGTGACAGCTTTACGGCTCCTGTGATATTAACGGGTTGGACTGGTTTAACATCTGCACGGGCACCGCAGCCCCTCGTACGGTAACCGGGGGTCATTAAAGAGCTCAAGGCTCAAAGTTATGCGTATTGTCGTTGGTGGTCTGTAGCTTAGTCAGCACATTTTTGCACGCTTGTCTGAAAAGGGAGGGGTGACGTTACTTTCCATTGTCACCCTCCATTCTTTACGTCCACGATGACTCGGTGCCTCGAGACATGAATCACATCCAAGGGTGGTGGGCATGACATAGAGCGGGTTTTTCCGCATACGGAAAGCCACGCGTATGCCACAATGTGCTGCGGCGTCGTTCACAACATGGAGTCCATGTTTTCTCCAAACACAGTCAGCCAGAGTCTCTCACCGCGGGTCTACCTCACCTCAATTTTTTCTCAGAGTTGATGCATTCTTATTTTTACTAATCCAAATCTGGATTCTCTCATGCTTAACTCACAGTGGAGGGAAACACACGCCTTTGTTCTAAAGTGTAAGAAAGAGGTCGGTCGAGTCGCTCATTCTGAGATTCACATTCAATTTTACTGAAGCTGACATAAAAAAAACATCTCTGTCTCTCTCTGTTTACTTTAGCAACAGACACGGCAGGATGCCTTTGCTCTGCATCTAGCTGAGCTGTTACATGTATATGATCCTCTCTCGCTGTGTTGTGGGTTGATTTTGGGGGGGAGAAAATATCATCTTTTCACTCGAAGGCTTTTATCTCCCGGCTTTGTCGCAGCTCCAAACTGGTTGAGCTATACTGCATTATATATTTCTAGCTTTTATCTTTGTCTCATTTTGACATTTGGTAACCTCGGGAAAAGGGCAATTAGTCTTTTCTATGTGTACTGTATTGTTATCTCTTTATTCTCAGAATTGCATCACATGTTGCATCTAAGAACAAGCCGCCTTCCCCTTAAAAAAAAGCACCAGGTGTGCCTCTTTTATCCTTCTACCAGGTGCTTGGGGGTGTCGCAGTTACAAACAAAACCTGCACGCTGCGATGACAATGATGATAATCTAGCAATCTAGCAGCAAGCTAACGCCTTTCTAAATACCCAAAGACGCTGTCCGGCTGACCATTCCACCCGATGTCGTGAGTGTGTAGCGACTAAAATAATATCAAATATCATAATTCTGACTTTGAAGTCACTTCTTAGGTTAGTTTGGTTTTATTTGTATGCTAGCACCCGTACCAACATGCAACAAGACCGCAGGGTTAACGCTAGCCTGCTAGCAACAACCTTTTGGGGGATTTAATCAATAAAATCAGACTTTAAATCTAAGAATTCTAACTTAAAATACATTTTTACGTGTCCCTAATCTTTTTCCATATATTCCTGCGTACGGAAGAACAGGTGAAATCATATATTCGCACTTAAATACAAGACATCATGAGTAGAAACTTATTTTTCCCATTATGTAGCACACATGAAAAAAAAAAGGATATGTGCGGACAAAAGCTAATTGGAAGGAAGACGTGTATGATGTCATGTATACTGCCTATAAACCTATACCTACAGCTATTTATTTCAGACATTATTAAACTTTAACTCAAAATATCCCTTTGTTGTAAAAAAAAACAAAAAAAGCCATAAAACCAGCATGAAGTAGCCGTCGTTAGCAGCAGGAGAAGACGCTCACACCTGGAGTGGAGGTCACCTTAACTGGGGGGGTTTAGGGAGGTGGAGGGGGGTGAAGGCATTACAGCTGCAGTAAATTCAGGCAGATTGTTCTCAAGTGAGCGAGCCGTGGAAAGCAATATGAGAGCAGCGGAAAAACAAAAACAAAAGTAAGCCAACAGGAGACGCAGTGGGGTGTCAGGCTTTAGCTTTCAGAAATGAGTTATATCCGAACCATAGGCAGCCGGCGAACACCGAACGGAAGACACACAGCGCCGCATGCCTGCAGTAGAGGCGACTTCTTCCAATGATGTGAAGTGTTCCCGAAATCTGTGTTTATTCCTGTGTGTGTTTATTTGATATGTGTGAATCATTAAACAATGTCTCTGTGTGAAACCTCTCTGGCAGAATTTGCCTAGTGTGAAAATCCATCCAGCCAACATGGGCTAACATTTTACTCATTAATGTCTTGAGAGATTTGCACTAGAAATACCAAACAGCCTGCAGAATGTGTCTTTGTGTGAAGGTGACAGCATTTGCGACGTTGTTTGTGTCTGTGTGCGTGTTTTATTTTTTTTTAATGCTCTTGTGTTTGGTTTTGCCACGTGTGTTTTTAAAAAAAAAAAATTCTCCCTTTGTGTGTTTTGACATTCACAGTGAACACACTCAGCGGAGGGACTGTAATCTCCCCCTCTATTGTCAATGAGTCATTCTTGTCAGTGCAGCAATTCATACATATTCAATGGTTTGTCACCAATGAAGTGGTGATTAAAAAGGAAGTCACAGAATAGGATTCGACGAGACAGCAAGAAAACTCTGAAAACCCTCCATATATTATAAAAAATATATAAATTATACTGACTGAACTGGATTAATGTGACAGTACAGAGCCAGACAATTACCGTAGAAACTCAAATACTTTTGGTAAATTAGTTATGTCCATTTAAAAAGCACACACACTTACTTTTTTGCTCATTATTAAATGAGTCTACAGCCATGTTAGCGGCTGTGGGGCTGCATGCTAACATGTAAGTATTACAGCTACACAGAAAAATATGATTTTCTACAAAAAAATGGTGTTTGTTGCCAAATATGAGAGCCAATCAGCTCTCTGATGTGCTGACAGCTCGGTGTTTCCCATCATGCACTGGGGCATGCAGTCAGTGGCGAGCGACCGCTACACCTGGCTCTAAAATCTGCGGCCGCCTCGCTCTCGTGAGATTATCGTATGATATCACAGCAAGTTGGGATCAAATCGGAAATAAATCTACCCAACATGCATTGCGTTCGCGGGTGATCAAGGAGCCTAACGTCAATGCAATCACGCTAATGTCTAGCAGGGCTAACGCGATGCACCACGTTCACCAGGTTAGCTTAGCGAGTGGCAGCGCGCTTGTGTTTGCTAAATTAGCTCTGAAGACCAAGGACAGCTGACACTGACGGTGATGTCATTAGTTTGCAGGTATTTTAATGTCAACCACAGAATGAACCAATTGGAGCTCTGACCACAAGATGGTGCTAGATGGAAAGTGAAGGCATCACCAAAAGTTGTTGGAAATTCATCCTGGGTGGGTCACGGATGTCTGAAATGACATTTTCAAAGGAAGCGAACGAATGATGTTGATATATTTCAAACCAATCTGATCTTCAGTCCTCGTTCCATGCCAAAAAAAAAAATGGATTCTGAAGATCAACCAAAGTTATTGTGAGGTCTCACAGTGTGTGGTTGGGTCAATTGCCAGCCGGCAAAGCTGCATGCAATAGCTGAAAGAAACGCCCACTAACGACGACCATAACTTTCAAACTTACAGTGGATGTGGCATGGGAATGTTGTATTGACTTGACCTGTCCTTTTAAAACACATAACTCAAAGCAAACTATTATTCTTTCCAGATAACCCGGGACAAATGTGACACCATCCACCTTCAAAACACAGGGGTAGAGAGAGCACAGCCAACACATGCAGACGCAAGAAAAACATCAACTCTGTATGCCTCCTGCACAATGAATCTCTCACGCCCACACGGTCTCCACTGAGTCCTAAACCTGAGCCCCGTAGAGACCCGAGCAAAACAGCAGACAGTCGAGAATACATTTCCAGCCCCACGCCCATCCTTCCTGCAAAGCAGAATGTGGGAGGACAGCAAGCCAACACAGGCAAATCTAGTGAATGCTGTACATATGTCCTCCTCCCGTTCCACTGATCTAGCCCGTTGATTCCAGCAGGGACGGTCCTCGCTTGCCAGAGTGTAAGCTTGATATGCCATGGCAAAGTCTATGTTTAGACTGAGGGCTTAGCATGTGTTTGCACAGTGTCATTTTTTTTACACCTCAGTGCTGTCACTGCTTTTAAAAGTGCTTTCTTTATAGGAAAGTCCCAATGAGCAACACACAGGAACTAAAGTAAAACAGTAATAGTAGAAAGCTTTCTTCTTGTGAGGGAAAGTGAATCACTGCCATGTTTGATAGCAAAGGCCACGCCACTGAGCAGCATCTTTGTCGGGAGTAGGACTGGTGGGACTTCCACAATGGCAGAGGGTCTACTGCTGTGTTAGAGCGGCTACCACATGGCCTCTCTGTGGTTGTGCCACACGAGATCGCTGGAAGTCGTCCCACCTTGCCGCTGGCATCTTGCCACCGCCAGACGGCTGCTATTGTTGTTGCCGATGAGTGAGACGAAACCATGTGCGGGCCAAGCTTCGATGACCAGGAGGAGCGCAGGATTATCCTGATTGCTTCAGCGTGCAGATGGGAAATCATCAGCTCACAGATGTGTGTGTGTGTGTGTGTTTGTGTGAAAGATGGCGAAGGTAGATTTGTGTCTTTTTTACCCGAGCAAATTTCTTGTTTGTAAATAAATTATCTCCAAATCTTTGATCTCAATTTAAAAATATTTTCTTCTTCTCAAAAAAACAAAACACGCCCCCCCAAAAAAGTCCAAAACTCAACTTGTAAGTTTTTGGATTGAGAGCGCAGGGGTTGTTTTTTTTTTAGAACAATTTGCAAAAAAAAAATAATTCTTTTTTTGAGAGCAATTTTTTTTTGAGAGAGAGCGATTATTTTATTTTTTTTGAGAGAGAGCAATTTTTTTTTTTTAAGAACAATTTTTGTGTGTGTGGGGGGGGGATTATTTTTTTATTTAATTTGGAGATGATTTACTTACAAACAGGAAATTTGCTCGGGTAAAAAAAGACACAAATCTACTTTTATACAAGGTCAGAAAGGATTAGTTATCCGAAGAGGGCTGATCCCAGAAATACCACATAGAGGTATTTGGTAGACATCCTGATCATCTTCTTTGAGTATCTCAGCTATATATGCTCATATAACTGTAAATATATCATCCATAGTTCCAGATTTACAGGAAAAACTGTTTCTGTTCATTTAAAAAAACATTCAAAAGCTGCTGCGTCGATATGACCGTCACCTCTGATACAACCCTCTTTGCTTTCTGTTCCAGCTTTGAGGCTTTCTTTCTTTGGCATTTTCTTTGTTCCCCTCAATGCAAACTCAATAAAAGAGTTTTTCGAGCAAACTTGCAGAGCCACTAGAGTAGCACAACCCTTGGTGTTTCTGCCGCTGTGGATTTCAAGTGCACTAAGACGGAGGCTGTCACCACTAAGGGTATTAGCAGAAATGTGATTTGGTATTTTCTGCTTTATGAGCCCCCCCGCCTCCACCTCTGCACTGTTATCTGGCAGTGGAACAGATGACTTGGGGCTGTCATTTTGCATGGCATCAGCAAAGACACTGAGCAGATAGTGTCAGCGTGCAGGAGATCACAGGTAGAAAGGAGTCTTTTCCTACGGGATGGTGAGATGGTGTTAGAACAGCATTAGAGAGGCAGGAAAATACAGGCCGACAATCCGAGCTTATCTGCACTGTCAGCTCACTGTGTCGCCTTGACTGTGTAACACAAAAGAAACTAGAGACGTCTTGCAAGAGAAACACATTTCTGTTGCTAAAGCCACATATAGTTTCTAACATGCTGTCCATCCTCCTGGGGGACTGATCGCATCATGACACAACGCTAAATGTGCAAAAAACCTCTCGAAGACATTAGCCTAATACAGCATGATACATGAATTGCTCCTCCCAGTCTAACAGCTAGCTAGCATTAGCCTCCGAGGCTGAAAAATGAAGCCAAGTGTCCAAAACTGCAGTTCATCAAAATGTCCACTTGAGGCTGACTCTAAAATGGAGTCAATCACGGAGGGACGTGTAAAAATGTCCAACTTTGGGGCATAAATAAACCAGCCTGGTACATCAATTGTTGTTAATTTATTTATTACACTGTGCAGCCTAGAGTAATGAATGATTAAGGGCACTTGCGGCAGGTGTGTGTTGAGCTGTCTGCTTGGTGTCACCTACTAATCTGAGGTGTGTCTGAGTTCGGCGACTAGCATTGAAGCTAATGCTTAAATTGAAAGAGCGGATGGGTCTGCATTTCAATGGAGTTGCAACGTTAACACGTCAGGTTTCATTGGACAAATAAATTGATTGATTGGATAGAAGGAGTAATGTGTTCCAGTTTTTTCTGCCAGTGAAATTTATTTATTTGTATGTTAGCACCTGTACCAGGGTTAACGTTAGTCTGCTAGCAGCAGCCTAGCTTGTTAGCCTCAGCTGGTTTGGTAGCTTTGAGCTCGTTGGGCTTGTTTTAGCGACTTCAATCAGCATGCCTGGACCAAGAAAGATTTATTTTTTTCCCATGGATTTACATGTTTTACTGACCTTGGATTGTTGAGAAATGCAATTAGAATACACAAAAGTGTGCTGGAAAATTTGAATGGAAAGCAGAGGGAATTCAGCATAGTGGAAGACGAGATCAGAATGCATCACGACGAGGAAAGAACAAGAGGAACGTGAAAAGAAACTTTAAATGAGAAGAAAGAAGTTCAGGACCTGCCCTTGAAAATGTGAAGAGTGTGTGTGTGTGTGTGTGTGTGTGTGTGTGTGTGTGTGTGTGTGTGTGTGTGTGTCACAGCATTCAGACATATTCCACAGTACCGATCAATGTTCATCTAGATTAGACTATTCCCTTTTCTCAGTATTAGCCAGTCAGGTGGACTACTTTCCACATGCTGTTTTTTTTGACATGATAGATTGGACCTCATTTGATTGACTGCAGAAATGTCAGAGGGAAAACATCCAAATGTCAGACTTCCAGCTAACAATCTGTCTCTGTCTGTCTGTCTGTCCCGTCTCGCTGTCTGAAGTCATCCCCAGAACGCTCTCTCTCTCTCTCTCTCTCTCTCTCTCTCTCTCTCTCTCTCTCTCTCTCTCTCTCTCTCTCTTTCTCAAGATGGCAAATGTGGCTCTTAATCCACCTGCAGAAGAGAAATCAATAGTGTTTTGCTCACCCACGTTGAAAAAGATTGCGAGCGCCGTCTCATCTGTCCAGTTCACACAACTAAAATTGTTCTGTGGCATTAATCCAAATATCGGGTGTACTGGCAGACAGGAACCACACACACACGCACACACACACACACACACACACACACACACACACACAAAGCCAAGTTTTACTAGTAAACCAGTGAAAACAGCTTACCAAAATACAGGATTGACCCTTTAATCCAAATATCGTGGTTGATGTACAGCAGACAAAAACAAGGCATTGATAAAAAAAACTTTCTGCAAGAATATCTTTGCCATCTTAGAACTTGAACCTACGCGCCCCCAAATTTTACGACGTTACAAAAATAAACTTTACTGCAGACGAAATGTGTCCAAGTTTACGCCCTGGAGGATGTTTTAAAAGGTGAGCGCGTGAGCAAAGTGGTCAAACGCTCAGGTGATTGTGCTCTTCAGGCTTCTACGCTAAGTGTTGCTGTCACACTCAAGCTTTTCCCTCACTGTTTCTCATCTCTCTTTTATCTTTTCTCGCAGCTGTCAGAGATAGAAAATTTGTTCAAAGGTGACATTTTATTGGTCTCTCTCTCTCTCTCTCCTGCTCTCTCTGTGTGTCACAGGTAAGGTAAGACAGCCATGAAAATGAAGAGGCATGAGCCCGGGATGATGCGCCGGTGCCGGTGATTCATTCTCGTGAGGATGTGTCATCCCGTCAAAGGCGCAGAACGAAGGAACCCGGTGCACGTGTGGTTTCCTCACACATGACAGCGAGTGCGAAGGCCCATGTGAGGGGTTTTGATGCACTACGCCGCCGACATGATGTCCCACCATCTCAGTGAGGAAGACACAAAGACAGTCGACATGAGACACATCTGAAGCGTTACAACATTCCTCCAGGTTAAATTGTACAGTCGTACAGTCCTACTGCTTCTCTTTTAACCTTTTGGAAACCGTGCGCGAGTATCCTCCCGCGGCCATTTTAAGTCCCAGCATGCCCCATTCAGACAATCCTTTGGAATAAAATATGTAATTTTTCCTTTTTTGAACCGAACGACACAGTTTTTTTGACTGAAACTCCTTCATAACAGGACAATGCTTTGTTTAATTGGGATTTTTGTTGCAGACTTCGATTCTTTAGGTCCTAGTCTTTCCAAAAAGGTGTCTTATTGACTTTGAGGAGGCATTTTGGGGGAATCTGGCTCATACCATGCTGGATGTTCATAGTTAAGATCAATAAAAAAAATGTAATTTCTTTTTTTTTTTTTTTTTTTGCAGATATACATTTTTTTGCCAAGACTTTGCTGAACAAATACATACAATAAACACAAGTATTGTAATTAATTTGGGGTTCCTACAAAGACTCAAACACAGGGGAAAAGGAGGTCTCGGGCCAAAATTGGTTCCACAGTTTTCAACGGCTTAAAACTCGATGCATCCTGTGAAAGTCTTTTTCTTTGCAGTGCACTGACTCTTTGGGACATGCGAGCTTTGTACGGCTATTTGTTTGTTTGGTGGCACATTTAACGCCAAAAGCTGAGTCACAAGGCGTGTGGTCGAATAGATCCTGAAAGTCTCCCATGGTTATCATTTTTCAGTTCTCTCTCTTCACTCCCTCTGCGGCACAAAACTAATAAAAAAAGAGAGGAGCATCATTTGTGCACGTCTTTTACGATGTTACCCCTATTTAATGAGGAACAGTGTCGGATTCCAGCGGCGCTGGTTTTTTTGGCACTCAACTCAATTCCCCATAGTGTCCCTCTTCAGAAAGGGAAAAGACACACAGAGAAAGTCACCAGCGACAGAACGATCACCCGAGTCTCCGCGGGAATAATATTCATAACAGACAATTCTGCAGTCACAGTCAATACAGGAAGTGGTGCGCTTTTACACAAGTTAGTCCCTATTTGGTGGCGAGGAACAAAAGGTGTCTTTAAGGGATTGGAATTGTATTAAGATCTAAAGATATGTGACTTTGATCGTCATCATTAGCAGTAACAACAACAACAAAAAGCATGCAATGTATACCACTACACCCTCATTAAAGGACACCATCACACAACGACGTAGTGTTTCCACATCACGAAAAAAAACACATTAAAGCCCTCTGTGCTGCAATCTAAAACTGTAAGAAATGAACAGTCGTGGTCGCATTTTTAAAAAGGACAGTCTTTAGTGACCTTGACAAAGTCTCAACACTCTGGAGGCCGCTGAATTCAGAATATTTGCCGAGAAAATAAATAGTGACCGAACGCACTCGTGTGTAGTTCTTTTGAATGATTTAGGTTTCTAAATGAAGGTAGACTCAGGCATGTCTGGAGTAAGAGGAGAAGGACCTTGTGTGTCAAGAGCTTTTTTATAATACAGCTTCTATAACAACACTATGAGAACACTAATGTTGAACACGTGCCTGTTGAAAAAAACAGGGATCGCAGGAGAGAGATACGCCGATCGTCAATAAGACACGCCCACCTTGAATAAGACACGCCTACCTTCAATAAGACACGTCTTCCTTCAATAAGACACGTCCACCTTCAATAAGACACGCCTCCCTGTAATAAGACACGCCTACCTTCAAAAAGACACGCCTACCTTCAATAAGACACGCCTACCTTCAATAAGACACGCCTACCTTCAATACGACACGCCTACCTTCAATACGACACGTCTAGCGTTAATAAGACACGTCTAGCTTTAATAAGACACGTCTACCTTCAATAAGACACACTTACCTTCAATAAGACACGCCTACCTTCAATACGACACGCCTACCTTCAATAAGACACGCCTACCTTCAATAAGACACGTCTAGCTTTAATAAGACACGTCTAGCTTCAATAAGACACGTCTACCTTCAATAAGACACGCCTACCTTTAATAAGACACGCCTACCTTCAATAAGACACATCTACCTTCAATAAGACACGCCTACCTTTAATAAGACACGCCTACCTTTAATAAGACACGCCTACCTTCAATAAGACACGCCAACCTTCAAAAAGACACGCCTACCTTTAATAAGACACGCCTACCTTCAATAAGACACGCCTACCTTCAATAAGAGATGCCTTGAAGCTACACAAGGACCCACACAACTCGGACAAAAGCAACACAATGAAAGTAAGGTAAACACAACCGCTCCACGTTAGTGTTCTCGGGTCATGACGGCAAACGTGTCGCTTATTTACCCCGTTAGCTCTGTTTTTGGTCTCCACCAACTCCTGGAGTTTGCTGCTGAGCAGGTATCCGTATACAGTGGGTTTATCAGCGTCATTAAAAACAGCTGCCCGCTGCGGCCGGAAAAAAGAGGTTGATGAGATTGACGAGGAGCGCGGGCCAAAACAGTAAAGTTGCAGGACATAAAACCAGAGCAATCAGCTGAGAGATGCTAAAACGCTGTGTAGAGGTGAGTAAATTGCAGAATGGCAAAGTCAGGCATTCATTTGCTGTGATTTTATTATTCTGAACGACCTTATTCAATACGCAGTCATCCGATCCATAGTTACTAGATTAAAACACGTTGTTCAGAGCGCGGCTTTGTGGAAATTGTTCATTTAAACTAATTAAGTGTGGAAACATAGGGCGGAAATAGAGAAGCCATTGGGGGTGGATGAACTTTAAACTGTCTCTCGATACGTCGAGTGTGAGATTTTTCAACATTTTAGTTTGCAAATAAATCGCAAATGAATAAATGAAAACAAACTGACCATTACACAGCAAATGGGAGCCGGTGGAAGTGCAGTTCATCCAACGATCTTCAAAAGAAAATCGACCACGAGAGTCAGAGAGCAGGAGCCCAGTGATCCCGCTGGAGGGTCAGGGAACGGCGCTCTGCAAAGCCGCGGCTTTACCATGAACCGTTTCATCTTCACTCGGAGTTCTTCCACCAAAAAGAGTCATGTGTGGAACCCTCGAGATTTAAGACTGAATCAGAAAACACAAAAACAATGATGAGGAAAATGGCGAAATGGTAGCAAACATATATTCCCCCTAATAAAAAAAAACTCCTTACATCTGGACGCAATACAAATAATAAGTCTATTATATCAGGTCACAAGGTACAATTCAAGAAATAAACATGGTATAAATCAATAAGAAAAACATGTTAGGTATCAAATTAAACATAAAAATTAAAGCTACAATAATATATAATCTCCATGTACAACCTCTAAACACAACTCAAACTATACATATGGTTAGGGTTTAGGGTTACAGTGCAATAACAAATACCACAAAAAGAAAAGAGAATATTTCTATATGGCAGATCTGTTTTTCTGTAGGCCTTTAGACACCTGGCGGGGCATGACATATACAATGCTAAAATGTGACTTGCCTGCAAATAGTCTGAATTTAAATATTCATCCCGGCAGCAATGTGAGTTTGCAATAGTTGCAACACTTTAAAAAAAAGAAGAAGGTTTGCTTAGATTCACGCAGGCAGAGGACCGACTCCCAGCATCCCATCGACTCAGACCGTCACCCGTATGTCCGGCTCAGGTATACGTTGTTTTACAGCTGAAGCCACTGCAAGCCAAGAGCTTTTATTGTGAAAGGGAAGAAGGAAAGAGAGGACTGTCATATGCACAGACAACAGACAGTTATTCTGTACAATCACGAGCTTGAAGAAGCTCGGTCCTCCTCACACAGAATCCCAATAAACTTCAGGTAATAAATGAAAAAATTAAAAATTAGGCACAAAATATAAATGATAAAACAATATTGCACAAAAATGTGATAATAGTTTTGCTATGATGCAAGTTGATGATAGTATTGCTGTGATAAGTATGATACAATATGATAATAGTATTGCTCATTGTATCTTTATACACCATGCATTGCAACAACATTGCTACAATGTCCATATATGGTCATGACAGGAAGTCACAGCAGTCCAACGAGTGGCCGGTCCATCGGCTATAGAAGTAAAGCTCTACATGACCGCTTGCATTTGAGGCCAGCATGCGTTGTGGTTAAAAATAAATGAATGTAAGCACAGATTTTGGGTCAGTCTCATGTGGGGAGAATTATATTTCATCCCAACCATCGCGGTTTGGCAACTTCTTCCATTCAAAGTCGGTGCTTTCTGCCGTGTTCCCAGCTCTCCCGCTCCTCAATCCGCCACCCCTTCAAATGTCAGGACGCCCGCCCGCCGCACGGCGCCGCCTCTCGGGTAGCGTTTGTGTTTTTCATCTAAAACTAATAATAACGAGACAGGCCCTCGGAGGCGCTTTGTAATTTTTTTCCCCTTCCCTTTTCCCACAGATCACTACATTTCTTTTTACACCGCTGCTCATGAAAATAAAATTAAAAAAACCCTATTATAGGCCAGTCAGGGAGAGCTGCCATCTCTAATTTTCACTTCTTTTTTTCAGTATTACAGTTTCATGTGATGATATTTGCACGATTTTTTTGTGAAGTGGAAACTTGCCGCTTCATGTGGAAAAGGAGGGAAGTTGAAATCTTCAACACTTGTTAAATAAAATAGTTTTTGTGTGTGCAGGTTTCCTAATTCTTTTCAGACCTTTTCCAAACTTTCAAATTGCCTTTTTTTTCTTCCTTCTTCTTTTCACATCCAAAATAAAATCATAGAAATTATTCAGGCCCGCCATCAGACTTGTTGAATTTGTCTTATTGCCCCTTTTTTTTAAAAGTTTTTTTCCCAGCCGAAGCTTCAGTAAACAGCGGTGAGCGGTCAAATCCATTCAGGTGTCAAAAAAGAGCCCCGATAAGTTGCACACCTGGTCAGATGATTTGCTCTAAGCTACACAGAATGCACCAGGAGTAGGTTTTCATTATTAAAGATATTGATTTCCAATACCTGTGGAAAGGGGTCGGCAGGAATTCTCAGGTCCGCTTGATAATATTAACTGCAAACCCCAGTATACATTGGTTATTACCTGGACCGCTGCGGTCGGCAAAATATTTTGACAAGTGATGAGATTGAACGAGATGGACAGACGTGAAAGAGCACAGAGGGGAAAAGGAAGAAGAAGAAGAAAAACACCGTTGACGCAATCTGTTGCAAATTGTCCTTACTAGCAAAAGGTTTCCCCCGGATTATTTTAAAGGCTTGAGTGAAAAATCAATGAGCTCATTGTATATATATATATATATATATATATATATATATATATATATATATATATATATATATATATATATATATATATATCAGAGGTCCGTATTTCTAAAAGAGCGAAATTGGAAAAGCAATATTCTCTCTATGTTGCAAAGTCTCATGTGTGATGCAGTTAGCAATGACAACAGAACTAATGGTCCTCTGCAGTCGGTCCCATGTGGGTTTGCAGTAGGCCGAAGGCATGAATCAAACGCTATACTTGGGGCCCCGACTTTTTCCTTAGAGTGTGAAGTACATCCTCACTTCATTACTCAAAGCCAGTGACTTACATTCATTCATTATGTAGCCTACATTACAGGTTGATTATCCGAGGCATTAATAACACATGGAGCTTGAGCCAAGTTAAATAAGATTGATCAAGCGAGCCGAGAGCTTCCACATCCTGTGTAGAAAAGTCACATGTGATCTTGATGGTTTTTTAGGCTTCGTCCCAATTACGTGTGCGATAGATTCATGTGTGCATTTGTATTGACTGTGCTCACGATGACATATTTTATTTTCACCTTCACGTCCCGGTGTGCACACGCACGGTTGAATAAGACCGTACAGAGACGCCGACATCTTTTATTTAATGGAGTCCATGCAGGTGCGTGACAGGCAGTCGCAGAAAACCCGTAGAGAGACGAGAAGGAGGAGAGAGAACAAAATAAATAAAAAAATGGGACAAAGCAGAGCACAGAGAGCACGTCTCAGAGCCGCCCGTCTGTCTTCATTGTGTCAAATGGAGAAAGCGGACCACCGGGACACGGCACGAAGGCAAAGGTCACGTGAACATCGGTGGAGAAGAGTCATAACAACACCACCCAGTCTGGGTTTTACCTCCAGCTTACTGTCTTGTTTCTTCTTGCTGTTATTATGTCGTTCTCTTGCCCGGCTGCTCTCACAAATATAACTCATGCAATAGGAAAACCTTTTAAGGTTTTCTTTTTTTTCCTCCTCCTCCTCTCTGCCTCCCGTGCAGTTACACACTAATGGATCTATTTTCCAGCTAAGAGCAACCTAATGTCCTATACCGGATTAATAAACAATTTATGACTATCAGTCTTCAAAAGGACTGATAGGGAGGTTTTCACGGAGGATTGTGAGTGCTCTCAACCTGTTTTTTTGTTTTTTTCCTTTCTAAATGAAATGATAAAACTCCATCAATGCGTGGTATGGGCTCATTAGAAGAAAAGAAAATCACAGACGAGCATATATATTTACCTTCACGGATTTGTTTCTTTATCTAACAAGAGTTTCATTGGTATTCATATCGATATATATATATATATATATGTATATATATATTTCTTTTATATATATATATATATGTATATATCGTGTTACTCTGAAGTAAATCATACAAGTATATCACCAATTAGCTTAGCAAATGCTTTCTGTTAGAAGATAAACGAGACAAAATTGGATGTGGAAGGCCTCCAGAGATGGAAGCGCGAGAGCCGTGTGAGCTCGCATGTCGTCCGTGAAATGTGCTGCTGTGATGCAAAAAGCCAGTGGGGCGTTCTCCGTGTGCGATGCATAGTTGTTTTTGTTTTTTTTAAAAGATTCATATCTGAGAAACAACCACATTATTGATACTCTTTAATACCTCTCAGGTCCTGGAGATAACCGCGAGATCCAATGGAAAACTCCTGGAACAGGGAGCGGAGATTTAATCTCCTCTGGCAATCCCCATGCAACCACTACACACACACGCACACAAACACACACAGACACACACACACATTGTCTGCCTGCCTCCTTGCCAAGACATTGTGGAGAAGAGTGTGGTGAAATACCCGGCGTGTTTGTCTGCGAGTCTCTCGGCCTGCGCAGGTGATCCTCGCATTCCTGGAGGAGGATTTTATGTCTGTGCCTCCCTCTTTCCCCGGCCATCTGTTGGTCTATTCCCTCTCTCATCTGTATGGATAACAAGACATGCATTGGAATAACTAATACAACAGGCCTCATATGGCGCGTGTGCACTAACAAGGTGGTACAGATTGCAGGGGAGATGCTGGGAGAGTGCGCTCTACCGAGGGTTAAGGCCAACGCCGAGGACTGTGTGGCGCTGCAGCAGCGTCGTGAAATAATGGTTTATTATACAGTCTATATATATATGGGAGGCCATCCATACCGTCCTCTCGCCTGGAGATGTGATGTTTTTTTTTTGTACCCTGTCAACAGATCTCGTTTGGCGTTCACAGTACATTTAGCAACCCTTTAAACAGCTTTACTCGGAAGGTTTTTTCTTACTTTTCAACTTCGGCAATTGAAGGCAGCACACTGTTAAAGTGGCAAGACCCGTGGGAGGAGGGTTGTAGCGCTGGTCCAACGGAGGAGAGAAAGAGAGAGAGAGAGAGACAGATGGAGGACTGAAGGCGCATGGTGGGTTGTTGAGGGAGATTCAGCGGTGGAGCCGCCGTAGCGAAGGTCCGGGGGCTCGGAGAAGCTCATCCCTCCGGACGAGCTCCATGCCGAAATGGGGGGGATCTGAAGTGTGAGGGTCCTGAGGGAGAGACTGTCCACATCCAGATGTTTAGTGCACGGCGTGTGATTGATGCCTTGTGGGAGTGTGAATGTGAAGGTGCACACACACAGACACAAACACACACACTCGTAATATGTGTGTACATGTTCGTCAGGGATTCTCACTAAATATTTCAAAGGGCCAAGAGAGAAAACAAAGGGAAATTGGATATCAGAATGTGGAGCAGCAGTCCCAGAAGAGACACCGAAGGAGCCCCGTTCTCCCAGTTACAACAGGAATAAAATCGTTTGATCTGTGCCGCTCCTGATTCTATTGTTATCTGCTGTGGAAAAAAGAAAAACTCCCACCCGCCCCTAACTATGTGCTCACTGTAGTGCCGTAAAACTTTGGAGGCCAACAAATATGTGCAGAATAAATAGGCACAGCAAATATGTTTACTCGTTCAACCTGCAAAATGCTCGATTTCACCAGGGAAGCAGTGCTAATTTGTAGCATTTTCATACACCTTCCTACTTTAATTAGCACATTTGGAGAGCAGCCTCCTCACCCGCACCACCACCACCACCTAGTCACACACCTGGCTACTCAAAACAGTTGTAATTAACAGCGTTTCATCTTTTTGTTTCAACAGAAAGGAGTGTTAAGTCAAGCAAATCGTCCGGTCGTGAAGTGACATAAAATTCGGGTTACAACAAGCCGCTCCTTACCTTCGGTGGGTGTCCCATGCGGTACCAAGCTAGCGCTGCTGCTAGCTCCCCGCTAGCTGCTGCTGCTACTGCCCGCGTCCCCGCTGCCCGCGTCCGACGTCGAGCCGGGGCCGGTCCCGCTCCCTTCGGTGGTTGTTGGAGAGCTAGCTGGGAGCAAGCAGAGAGCTAGCAGCAGCGCTAGGAGCAGAGCTAGCTGGCTACAGCGGGGACACCCACCGAAGGTAGTAGCAGATTGTAACCCAACATAAATACGTTGTGATTTCATTTCGGTTGGACTGTAGAGATGTGCGTGCTACATTCACGTTTTGTCACACACAAATAATCAGCCGTCTTTGAGAAGAGGAGCAATTTCTTTTTCTTTTTCTTTTTTTTTTTCAAACCATATAATCAATCTGTGTTGGCTGCAACTCGCTGAGACCGATTTTCAAAATTGACGACTCAAAATTGCAACTGCTTTTTTTCCGCCCCTGGCTGCCGGGTTTGATTCTAATACGGCCCAGGTTTACAGTTTTCTACGTTACCCAAAACGTTCCAACGCTGGGATGTGGTGCATTCATCAACTCAGGGAGATAATTGTTTTGACAACGCCTGCTTCAATAAGAGCCTGTCTATTCGCATCATCTGTATCGGCTTTATCCATCTCAACCACAGCCAACCGGTCACGGGCGCTTAATCGATACGACACCCAAGATATTGACCAGGTGTTTAAGCCTCGACCACTTCCTAATGGGTCGTGACACCTGTGTTTGCTGTACCTCGCAGAGTGGTTGTCCATCCTTGATACCAAACATCCTTATCGGCCTCTGGTCACACACACACACACACACAGATACACACAAACGTGCACAAGCAGCATCCTCCTGAAAACAGATAATTTCCTTATCAGCACATTGCATGGACCAACCAATTCATTAGTATTGATTTCCCTTTGAATGAATATACAAGAGTCCATCCCTTCGCTCTCTCTCTCTCTCTCTCTCTTATTCTCTTTTCCTCCTGGTTCTGTAACCTTCCCTGCTCCGTCTCTCCTCTTGCTCTAAAGGGATCCCTCCTTCCGGACGCTACAGTAGGTGAACTCTTGTTAATTGCTCGCAGCAGTTGGAGGTTATCAGCAGGCTGGCAGTGAAGGTCTGAATAATAAGCAGAGCTGAACAAGGCCCAGGTGGGAAACAATTAATGAAGAAGCTGCTGCTTTCTCACCAGAGAGGAGGATGTTTAAAAAAAAAAAAAGGCTCACCCAAACAGGTCTGAGACCGGTCCAATTAAATGAAAACTCGAGGTCAAAACCAGGAAGGCAGGGGAGATGAGGCAGACCTATCCAGAAGGGTGCCAGCCGAGGGAGCAGGTGCCCAAAAGGACAGGCAGGGCGGTTCGTGACAGCCAAAAACGTAGGCGAGCAGACGAAAAGATGAAGCGTTTAATGGACAATCTGGCGGGGAGTGAACGAAAGCGGGGCCAGTACACAGTCTGCTGCTGCAGTTTGCTGATTCAGTACAAGCATACCTGTTTACACGTATCTGTTTGCATTTGATTTATTTTCATGGTTTGTTTTATTGTGTTTTTTAATGCTCCATCTTTTAATGTGTTTTTTACAATGCTCTCTTAACAAACTTTTCTTTCCTGAGTGTGAAAAGTGCAATATAAATAAACCTTACTTACTTACTTACTTACTTACTTACTGGATCTAAAGCTCCAAGTGAGCTAAGCTCCAAGTTAAACAATAACCAGGACGATGACCAGGACGATGATGATGACGAGTGAGCTAAGCTCCATGTGAGCTGAGCTCTAAGTGAGCTAAACTACAAGTGAGCTAAGCTTCAAGTGAGCTAAGCTTCAAGTGAGCTAAGCTCCAAATGAGCTAAGCTACAAGTGAGCTAAGCTCCAAGTGAGCTAAGCTTCAAGTGAGCTAAGCTCCAAGTGAGCTAAACTCCAAGTGAGCTAAACTACAAGTGAGCTAAGCTCCAAGTGAGCTAAACTCCAAGTGAGCTAAACTACAAGTGAGCTAAACTACAAGTGAGCTCAGCTCCAAGTGAGCTGAACTACAAGTGAGCTAAGCTCCAAGTGAGCTAAGCTCCAAGTGAGCTAAACTACAAGTGAGCTAAGCTTCAAGTGAGCTAAGCTACAAGTGAGCTGAGCTCCAAGTGAGCTGAGCTACAAGTGAGCTGAGCTACAAGTGAGCTGAGCTACAAGTGAGCTACAGGGTAAAGCTGGGTTGATAAGGAAAAGCTCAGAAGGACACTGGGAGACTGGGAATTGGCTGACATTGTGACATGAAGAGGGAGGAGAGGAGATTAGATGAAGTGGCTGCAGGTGACTCATAAACGGGGTAAACGGGAGCGAAAGGCAAGTCGGTTGGCTGATTATGTGCTGTATATAAAATATTACCCCGAGCATGCCTCCGGCTGCCCTTTTCATGGTGATTCCTGCATTTCCATAATGCCACCTCTGTGATGGTTGAGTGTCTGAGGTTGACACACACACACACACACACACACACACACACACACACACAAACACACCTACATGCCAAAGATACACCCGGCTCTAAATTTGATCTGCATTGGGGAGCACATCAATGAATGTATTTATTTTCCCCACTGCCTTGTTTTTTCCAAACGACCTTGCCTCTGCAGACACAGTGTCTGCAGAACTGAACATTCAGAAGTTTGTTTTCGCCTGTTCTCAGCGGGTCGAACGCTCGGCCCGTGGCGCAGCTTTCCTCGAGAGCCGCTCATACAAGACAACGTCTTGGGTCTCTTTGGGTCTTGATCTAAAACACCTGCGGGACGGAGTTCCTTCCCACAGCCGAGCCGCGGCTGCTCGAGGTCAGAACACAAGTTCACATCAGGGGTCGACTGCATCGCGAGGAAAAGTAGGAAACCTGAGCCCTATAAGGTGTTTATAAATAGAAATGCATTGAATTGTGTTACTGTTCTAACTCATTGTACCCTGAAAACCTTTACAAAAAGTTCCCTGTAGCTCTTAAACAATTTATAACTGACTTTGTGCTTCTACTTCAAAAGGAAACTATTGTAGATCTACGTTTAACTGACAGAGAAATGCTCCTGGTTACGTTGCTTATTCAGATTTGGCAAACAAAATCTAAGAATTCAACTATAATGCAACATCCTATTAGAATTGAAAGCTTCACCTTGATGAGATGTAAAGTAAATGCATATTAAATGTATTTTTCTACCACTGCCAGCACTCCCAGTTTGGCAAAGGGTGGAAAGAAAAGCAAGATGGCGGCTTTGGCCCCCAAATCACGACATCCGCCAATTGAAAAAAACACCCAATTCACGATTACTCGCGTTCAAAAACATCAGCGACTTGCCCTCAGCAAAGGTTTTTTTCCCAAACACGTGTCTTAGTTACCTATTTTGACCCACCGTGGTTATAAAGTAGAGGTTTGCGTTAGTTAGCAAAGCATCTCGCCGGCGCTAGCGTCATTAGTTTAACTGGAACATCGGGAAACACAGTCGTAAGCTGGAAGGTAAAACACGCCCGAAGGCCTCGGCTCTAATGGTGAAAACGCTCTCTGGTTCGATGCCGCCGTGCCGCTTGGCGACCCGCCCGCGTCGACTCCACGGAAAGCCAAGAGGAGTTCGGTCCGTGAGCCACGAAAGCTGAACTGTGAATTTGAGGTTTCATACCGCCGAACGTGAAGCAGATCGGACGAGCTGTTATAGACGTAGGACAGACGGACAGACGGACAGACACACAGATTCCTGGCTTTATAGTTTGTTTGATGATCTAAAATCTCTTCTTGTGTGTATTAATATGCTAATATCTCAACGTGAAAGTGCATATATGAGCTGGTGAACCACCCACACCCCTGTGGCTCAGTTCTCATCATGTGGATTCCTCGCCAGAATCGTGTGTGTGTGTGTGTGTGTGTGTGTGTGTGTGTGTTTGTGCTCTCTGAGTCATTACTTCAGATGTAAGGGTCGTCATTCAGAGCATCCCTGTGGAACGTATTCGGGATAAATACTTTTAAGAGGATTTGTGAAATTTAGGTGAGGAGATGGTGCAGAGGAGAGCAGCGTTGTAAGCCCCAGTTTGAACACACACTCTTCTTCTTCTTCTTCTTCTTCTTCTTCTTCTTCTTCTTCTTCTTCTTCTTCTTCTTCCATCAAGTCTCCGCTGCTCATCCTCCACTTTATTGCCTGCAGGCACTCTAACTTGGAGTCTGAACTTATTATGCTTCTCCCTCCTCTGAATTTTGGCGCACTCAGCCTGCGAATGGAGAAGGAATGAGCTCATTCCACCTGCATCAGCACGAGCGGCGGCCAGGCCGCAGACAGCTCGGTGAGGGAAGTGTAATGAGGAAGCACCCCCCCCACCCCCCCACCCTCCATCGCCCAACCCCTCCTTTGCTGGGAATCGGCTTCTCTCTCCACCTCTCAACCAATCAGGCGTGACGTGATTTAAGCCTCCCGCCGCTGCAGGTGAACTCCACGAGAATAGATTTATGAAAATGTTTAACTTTTTCCCTGTAAGATCGCTCCAGGGCTCTCTGTCCTCTCTCAAACCCAATCAACCAAAACGCTCCACTGCTCTCTCTCTTTGTCTTCGCCCCCCCTCCCTCGCCCACCCATCTCCAATCTCTCTCAGCCTCTCCCCACTGTGTCTCTCCATCTTGCGCGCTATCACACCTTTGTTCCCACCTCCCAGTACTCGGGAAATAGGGATGACAAATCTCTCCTCTCAGCAAGGATCGCTGGAGGGATTTTCTTCCACTGATGGCGGCTGATTCTTCCACGCTGTGTCCCACCGACAAGGCAACGCTCCCGCCGTCCGCTTTCTCCTCGCGGCGAGCTTAAACGCTTGCCTCGTGGTTTCGGCGGGGGGGCGGGGGAGGGGTTACGATCAGTGTGCTCATGTTGCTCAAACAAACATAAACACTCCATTTCTGCAATCGTTTTTTATTTTTCTGGCGGGCAACAGACGAAATAAACAACGTGACAGTCGGTCCGGCGTTCTGATAAATGGCCCCCCGTGCGCTCCAGTTGTTTTGACACGGAGGGCAATGAAAACAGAAGAAGATGGAGGGGCGGGACGGAGGGAAGATGACATGATACGGTGTTTGTCTGATCCTTGAGAGGGTCAGAGGTTTCATTACCTCCGGGACTTCTTCAGCGGACGACGTCCTCGACGCCGCTTGTCAGAATCGCGGCGCCGCTACATACGCTTCCGTGTTTTTCAAGTCACTCTGGGATTTCGGCGGCGGCGGCGGGGAGGCAGAAAGCCCGGGAATCAGCGGGTGATGGATGACTCCGTCGGGTCCTGGAGGACTGGAGGGGGTCGCCGGGGTTCACGGCGGTGATGAAGACACTTCCCCCCTCCCCATCACTCGGGCCATCCTCAACTTTTTTTTTAATTAACCTCTTTTGGGAGGACCGGTGTCTTCTTCCTCTGGAAAAGCCCCTTCATTAAGGACTCATCTGAACTCTGTGTGTCCGGCAGTGTTTCGCTGGGGTTTCTGACCCCTCCTCCCTCCTCCCCCCCGACATCCTCCAACCTCCCCATTCAGTGCGGTAATGGCACCGCCGCACACAAAGGGAGGACAACGTACATCCTCGAAACCCTTTCAGGAGCTACAATTCCTGTGTCACCTCTCCGTTTCCCCGTGTTCACACTCCGCTCGCTCTCATTCTTCCCCTCTAATTCTTCCCGGCTTTTTACTTCGCGGCGAACTTCCACTTCATCGAGCCCGCCGAGAGACCATCGCAGTTTAACGGCGAATCAGCCGCGACCGGTCCAGACGCACGCTCGCTGCACTTTTCCTTCGTCTCCGTCTCCGGTTTGCTCCCCTCAGCCGTGGACCTCGTGGCCTCATTACACGCGCCAACAGATGGAAATAAAATGCATCCTATTTTTCACATTAGACTTCTGAAGGGACAAACAGGCCTCGGCGCTCCTTGGGGGAAGTGAACCCCTCCGAGTGATGCCCCAGAACAAGCAGATCAAACGCCTCTCCTGCGGCTTCCCGCCTTTTATTTCATCTCTCTATTTTTGGGTTTTGCCGTCTTTCATGTCGGGGGAGGGGTGGAGTTGGGGGGGGGGGGGGCAGTGGCTTAAGTGGCTCTATTGGCGCTCTCTGAGGGGCTCTCGAATGAAGCTCGTGTGAACTTCGGGAAATAAATTGGTTTGTCTTCCGAAGTCGCGGCGCCCCGCGGCGCCCCCTGCTGTCCGCAGTGTCCGACGGCGGGAGGAAGGGGGGTGGGGGGGGGGGGAGAGGTCAAACCGGATGAGTCACGCAACTCGGGTGTGTTGGAGCGTTTGCGTTTCATTTCGGCGGATGAGAGCTGTACACATGCTAAGTGAACACTCTACATGTGATGCATTCACAAAGGAAGGACTCACACACAGCAATGCGTGGACCCACAACTCCCCCATGTGGACGTCCTGCGAAAGCCTCGACGAGCCCACTTCTCATACTATTCCAACTTCTACCAGCAGCAGACATATTACTTACGTGCTGCCCGTTTGTTTTCCCCGCCGAGCTGTCTTTTCAGGTCGAGTTTCAACATGAGTTTAGGTCTCGTTACTTCCATTTCACGCACGCCAATAAAATGCCAATTAAGCAGAATGTTGGGTTTGCTCTCGCTTCAACAATCCACCTCTGAATTATTCATATTTCTTTAAGATTCCCTTTTCTCTGGATCTTCCTCATTGACATGCAGCCTACAGCAGATTTCTGTGTGTGTGTGTGTGTTTGTGTGTGTGTGTGTGCTCACAGCAGCAGATCTGTGTGTGGACATGAGACTGGTCTTCTGCCAACAGAGAGGATGTTGAGCCTCTTCTCTTTGGCTCTGCGCCCCTGCGTGTTTGTTTCCGCGCTGTTCGTCCTCACTTGTTTTCTGCTTCTCACAGAGCAATCAGCGCTTTTATTGTGAAAGCACAAACACACGTGTGTCTCGTTCAGGTGCAAAGCGTTGATTTGTCCGTTAACTGCCACTCGGAGATCCTTCCTCTACCGCCTATGAGACGGGTCGCAGTTTAAATTGTTTGCAACAAGTCGCTCTTTTTTTGGATTTTACATTGTTTCTTAAATTCATATTTTAAAGGCTCTTGCATGTGAGATACACTCGTTTTACATGAAAACCTGCAGAACAATCTCTCTATACAAGAGGCACCGTAAGGCAAAAGTGTAAAGAGAAAATATGACCCTAAAGCTGAGAAATTGAATCTTGATGTTGTTAAATTCTTCACGTCTCTTGTGAAAACGTAACGTTACTCAGGTGGTCGAACGCTTTCGGTGATGGAGATTAGTTTAACAAAGGTTCACAAAAGCAGTGAAATATATGAATAAGATGGTAAATAAATGTCTCAAACCAAATTTTGAATGTTTATACAACGTAAGCATTGTGTTAAACGGCATCTTTCACACAAAATGTGTCTTTGTAAACGTTCTATCTGTGGGTTGAACATCTCTACACCCACTGCGGCGGCAACACGAGTGTGTGGCGCTGCAGCTGCTGTGTGGAGGCTCTGTGGGGTCTGATGATGGTGTAATGTTGTTCTTTCCCCCCTTCACATAAATAGTAAGGGATATGCGGCCCTCGTGCAATTGTGTTATATTGATTTGTTCTGCTCCAAACAGAAGCCTTCTGATTTATAATACTTTTCAACATAATGTCACACTCAACCACCAGCAACCAAGGCACCGGTGCAGAAAATATCGGGGCATTTTACGTCCTTCTTGTTTACTCCCTCATGTTGTCGAGGCTCTCGGATCCCGCTGTGCTCTCGGTGTGTGTGTGTGTGTGTGTTGCCGGACTCCATTACACTGTATTGTGTATTATTTTTTTTTAAAAAAGGTACTGCAGTGTAAAACATTCCCATTGATCAAATAAAAGAGTGTTACTGCATCAAATCACAACACTTGTAGTTCATTTCCCGCCCCTGAAGGACACGCTGAACTGTTTCCCTCCTCATTCGGGGGAATTCACGGCTTTTAAATTGCCGCCATGAGCCTGCAGCGTTCAGATGATTATATTTATATACATGTATATGTAAATAAATAAATAAAGGCACCGACCAAAGCCGATTATGACCCGGGACCTGGAGGCAGGGCAGCTGCAATCTCATTGGTCGCCGGCGCGTCAGGAAGTGTCATAGCAACCAATTAAAACGGCGCAAGGATTTATCTCTGCGCTTCGGCCGTCAGACCGAAAGTACCTGTCAACACAATGCACATCCTCTGAGAACAGAACAAAGGTAATGACTTCCTGAATGTTTATTCCTCTCCTCTGTTCTGTCTCTCTCTCTTTTTTTGAGTGACGGGACTCTCACATCATCCCCGGAGGAAAGTCTCATCCGGGCCGTGAGCGCAGCGCGCGCCTCTCCAGGGGGATATTCCAGAAAGGAGGTTCAACAAACTCTGAGTCTATCCCTGAACTCTGAGTTGACTCACTATGAGATGAGACACTCTGAGTATCCGGTTCCAGAACAGCTGATCTGCGTTAGTTCCATCAACTCTGAGTATGTTGAGCGCGTGCACGACTATTATTAAAAAGCCATCATCAATGGAACCCCGATATCACGAGTCACCATGACAACAGGAAATAACAGCAACATCTTTCCCAGCGGTGGAGTTGGAGGTGCTTCTGCAGGCCCACGGTGAATATGAATATGAGCAAAACAGTTGCAGCAGCGAAGGAGAGAGAGAGAGAGAGAGAGAGAGAGAGAGAGAGAGAGACGTCATGGGAAAACGCGGAAGTTTGAATCTACTATTCCACTGACATAACGTTTAACCGTAAGCTCGGAGCAGCCTATAGTTATGAATATAAGTAGGCATGAAATATGATTTTCATGTAGGTGCAATCCAACAGGGGTAAAAAGAACCTGGAAGCAGCTAAAAATGAAATATAAAAACATACTTCAAAAAGGTAAGGCATTTATTGCTCGGCTATGACTGCGCCTGGCTTTAATTTTAATTCATATTTTAATAATTGACTTGGGCTATTGAACAAAGTAAATATTCATTCAGTGGCTACTTGAAATAGTAAATGAATCCCCGTATAAAAGGTTGTTTTTACACGTCTTCTCACTTAAGACTCCACGTAGGAGACACTTCCACATTTTTATTTTCTACCTATTGAAGTCATTTAAAGTGTGACGCTGCAGCGACACCAACACACATTAAAATACTAATAAAAGTATTGAGGTTACTTTTCCTCGCAGCTTTACAAACTGTTGCCTTTCTGAAGTGCTCTGCATCCCCGATGTTGTAAAGAAAACTACCGTTTGCACACACAAAAAAAAAAAAACGTTGCGCGATGCATAACATTTGCTGTGACGTCAGTGCACGTAAGAACAGCCGGAGCTTTCTAACAGATCTTCCTCTGGAAATGATAAAACGTCTCATCTGGGTCGGAAGACTCTCTCGCTACGTAAAGCATGTTAAATCACGAAGGCCACGATGTCAATCCGATCTGGTAGGAATGGACAATCCATGTCCAGCAGCTTTCTCCATGTGGGTGGAGACAGGTAGAAACTCTGGGTTTCTTGTAGAAAACCTGCCAGCGAGCAGGGCATGTTCACGGACTCTGTTACCATGGTGATTAACTCAGAGTTTCAGTTGCCTCTCTTTCTGGAACGGATAACTCGGAGTTTCTCTCCTCTCAGGGTTAACTTACTCTGAGTTTCCACATAACCCGCTTTCTGGAATACCCCCCAGACCCGCAGCAGCCGGGTACTTGTTGGGTACACAAACATATATATATTTGTATATCTACATTGATGCTATTTGTGGTCCCGGGCAGGATGCAGTGGCCGCTGCAGCGGCGCCTCAGGGAGGCGGGAGGCCTCCGGTCCGCGCTCCTCGCGTCATGTTTGGTAAGAAAAAAAAACCTCTATTTGTACTAACTTTGTCGGGGGGGAAGTCCTCTGTGGTCCACAGGGCGTCGGAGTCGGTACATTGTCGTTACATGCATTCAAACAGAGGCTGCGTGTGTCCGTGGATGGACGTCTGTGACGCCGAGCAGAAAGTAGGAGAGGCCGGATTATAAAGCGCACGTCACTGCGTCCGAGCCAAAAGGCCCGGACTCATTCATCTGTGACAGACAGCGCCAAAATAATAAGAGGATAAATACTGAATCCAATCCAATCAGAACATGGCAGCCCTTTCAGAGGGCCAGCACATAATTAAATTGAGTTATAAATTTGCCTCGTCCAAATAATAATTTACGTGGGATGCAAACAGGATCCTGCTGTCAGAGGCTGTAAAGGCAAAGCCAGTGCACGTGTATTTGTATTGTACATGTAAAACAACAAGGCAATTAAAATGGCTTCATGTAAGCGTCAAAACAAAGTTTTTTTTGAATTAATAAAATTCAGTAAAACGTTGACAAGCTAAAAGAAATCCAACGGCGTCATCCTGGAAGCTCTTGACATTGCACCGCATGCATTGCTCTCCTGCAGCTCTTGGTCCTGAGCGTGTCCATGTACCCGGGGCTGCGGAGCATCGGGGTCCGGCTGCACTCGGCCCTCACAGGGAGCTACGTCCCGGGCCAGCACGCTGTCCTCCTCATCAACAGTCCCAACGAACAGACCGCCAAGGACATCGGCAGGTATACAGATGCAGTAGCGACTCCTCTTCCTGCCTGCGTGGAGCATGAGCTGCATGTGGAAGCGCCGCGAGCTCACTCGTACACATTTCACCTCGCGTCTCGTTTGTTTAATCTGTTGACCTCCCAGAAGTCTCGGCGCCCGGTCGAGTGAACCACAACGTGTGGGTCGAACGCTTCATGAACAGATTAAACAAACGAGATGAGGCCTTTTAATGAGGGTGCGAGCTTTAAAAGTACTATATTTTTTTTTCTTAGATAGAGTCACCTGTTGCCCCTGCCTCCAGGCTCTATGCTAAGCTAAGCTAAGCTAAACGAGTGCTAGCTCAAGGGTCACATCACCGTCCAGATGCACGAGGCAGCCTTCGGATTAAACTCTCCCAAAATGAAATATCCCTTTAAATCTGTAGACATGACATGCATTTGCTCTGGTGTGGCCTTGTAAAAGAGTTAAAGTGACTTAAACAATATGTTTGAGTCACTTTAACTGTCGGAAACGCCAGACGTTTGACTTTTTTTTCGTCTCGGGAAGATGCCCAGGACCGGTAGAGCGCCACGTTTGCGCTGTCATCCGCTCTATTTGTTGGCATTTTAGCCGTAAATGATCTTTATTTGACCACGTGTCGAGACAGAAGGTGCGGCGGTGCGGGTGCCAGATATGCAAATCAGCGGCTAGAGGAGGGTGGCCACCGGCTGAGAGGATGTTACACTCTAATATCAGCCGAGCAGCAGTTTCACATCCTTTTTTTAATGAATTGGAGTGCACGAAAGTCCTTTCCTGTTCAATGCAGTGGCTGATAAACAGCTGGTGGCTCGTGAGTGTTCATTTTCCATCCTTCCCTCCATCCCTCTCTTGTTTCTTCTTGCAGGGCGATCATGGATAGGCAGCTGGCAGCCAGCATCAACATCCTCTGCAAGACCTCCACAATGTAAACCTCCACCTTGACACAACTTTGTAGCAAACACAAATATATATATATATATATATATATATATATATATATATATATATATATATATATATATATATATATATATATATATATATATAGTCCCCCCACATGTGCAGACACGCATGCAAGTAAGCACACATGTTCTCCTCGTCGCTCCACCACATCTACATCTGCATCAATGCTTTTGTACCAGAACCTGAGTGTCGCCTTCGGCCTTCAGTTGAAATGCACGGGAGCGGAGAAGCTTCCCTGTTAATGCATAAACTTCTCCAAATTAACAAGAGCAGAAGAGCTCGGGCCCGGAGAGGACGGAGGGTGAGACTCGACACACACGTAAAGGTCTGCTTCGTCTCACGCGTCCAACATTTACTTTGACATTTCAAATGTTTCCACGCGGGCTCTTCCTTTGTCTCTGGAGATAAAAGGCGTGATGTTTAAAAGCAAAAGGGGGCGGTTCCTGCGTGTACCCGACGCCATAAAAGCCTCGCCGCTGCAGGTCGACGCGGTTGCTCGCAGCAGTTGGAATGAAGGGTCGTGCGAGGTTGCATCATCTCAGAAAATACAGTCATTTGCGAGAGCCGCTTGACTTAATTGCACCGGAGCGTTCCGCCTCCAGAGTGCTTCACGGTCCATCTCGACTGCGATTGTGACCCCTGACTCGGGTTCTCTGGTTCTTTAGGTTCTATTGGAAAGGAGAAATCCAGACCGCCAGCGAAGTTCTGATGGTGAGCCGCGGCCAGAAAGTCTTCCGTGATGGAAACACGCAGGAGAAGTGTACCATGACATGTGTCTCTGTTGTTGCAGCTGGTGAAGACGAAGACCTCCAGGATCCAGCAGCTGGTCCATTATGTGAGGTGAGAGGTCACAGCGAGGCAACGCTGACTCGATGTGTTCCCTGACTCGATGCTTCCGGTGTGCGTGCTTGATAAAGGGTTATTGAGGAAGTTATGTTCATCAACTTGGACCTTATTGTGTACTTAAAAAAGTAAGTAAGGGAAGTTGAGTCATGTCACGCTTTTCACAGACGAAAAGGTCACAAAGTGAAAGAATACACATTCATTAACACAAAGTGACCATCACGGGTAACAGGTAAGAAGTCTCAACACAATGAAATACACAGTAAGACGAAGGTGCAGGAAAATACAGAATAAAAAGAATAATGCAAATAAATAAATAAAAACAGATGAAAAGCAGGCCGTGGAGCATGAATTTGACATTGTATTCATGAATAAAAACATATCGAAGCATCCTCTGGAGTCAGAGCGAGAAAGTCTGTGTAGGAGGAGGAGGAGGAAGAGGAAGGGGAGGAGGAGGAGGAGGAGGAGAAGGGAGAGGGAGAGGAGGAGGATTAAGATGCTTCAGCGTAAAAATACATAAAGAACAATGTAAAACATTCTCCGTCTCTTCCATGGAGCCTTCCTCTCCTCCGTCTCCGTCGGGTCTCCATCTTCTCCGTCTCTCCTGTGAAAGACACACAACTCAGACACACACACCATGATAACAGAGAGGACACGCGTGACAATTCTTATTCTCTTTCCATCCTGTTCCACAGTGCCCTACGTTGTGTCTCTTCCATGTCTAACGCCGGCTCCTTTTTTATTTACCGGCTTGTTTAAAGTTCCCCTCGTGGGTCAGATCTGGTTTTCCTGCTCTGATCTGCTGTGTTTGTGTTCGCTCCCCTTGTCAAAAGGTCCATCCACCCCTACGCTAACCCAGAGGTGCTCAGCCTCCCGGTGGAGGACGGCAGCCTGGCGTACATCAAGTGGATGGATGAGGCCATCCCGGACAACTGATATACGGCTGAAGTCCAAGGACGCGGCGGTCGGAGGGCTGCGGATGGAAGAGGCTCGCAAAGCACTCGATGCGTGACATTTATGCCACCCTGTTGCTCTGACCTTTTCCTTGTTAATTCCACTTCGTTCTGTGGAGATTTGATTTCAGTTCCCTTTAAAAAGAGCTTTGCACCAAAGTCAGAGACTCCTGATTGACTGTCAGGGGACAGTCGGCCTTTCGTAGTAACAGGAAGCTGCGTCTGCTTTGTGCCGCCACGTTCTCAGTAAGGATGGGATGACATGCACATAGAGGAAGAGCCTGTGGAGAGCAGCCGTGATGCTACAGTCCAGGGGGATCAGATTTGAGAGATAATGGACTAAAACCGGAACAAAAAGGAATAAAAAAAGGTCGGGTCCAAGACAAGTATTACAGTTTGTGAAGGTACAATAAGTACAAAGGACATTGGTAGCACTTTATAATAAGTACACACTAGTTAGCATGAGTAAACGGCTTCATTCCAACATGAATACTCATTCGTAACTCATTCATAAACAGAAATGTTTCATTCTTCATTAATAAACTTGGGTTTTCCTACTTTATAAATGATGGATTCCCCATTTGTTGGACTTATAGATGATTAATGAGATCATTTGTAAAGTGTGAAGTAAATGATGAAAATAATGCTGCAATTTATGATGAATTCAGGTAGTCACTACTAGTTAATTCAGGTAGTTACTACTAGTTAATTCAGGTAGGTCCTACTGGTTAATTCAGGTAGTCATTACTAGTTAATTCAGGTAGTTACTACTAGTTTTTTCAGGTAGGTCCTACTGGTTAATTCAGGTAGTTACTACTAGTTAATTCAGGTAGTTACTACTGGTTAATCCAGGTAGTTACCACTAGTGAATGCAGGTAGGTTCTACTGGTTAATTCAGGTAGTTACTACTGGTTAATTCATGTAGTTACTACTAGTTAATGCAGGTAGTTACTACTGGTTGATTCAGGTAGTTACTACTAGTTTTGTCAGGTAGGTCCTACTGGTTAATTCAGGTAGTTACTACTAGTTAATTCAGGTAGTTACTACTGGTTAATCCAGGTAGTTACCACTAGTGAATGCAGGTAGGTTCTACTGGTTAATTCAGGTAGTTACTACTGGTTAATTCAGACAATTACTACTAGTTAATGCAGGTAGTTACTACTGGTTAATTCAGGTAGTTACTACTCGTCAGTTGAGTTTTAGTTAAGCATGTTCTGTGAGCTCATCTAATGTGACGACTATCTGCTTTACAAAGAATGAAACATGAGTAACTGTGTTTATGAATGAGTTACTAATGAGTGTTCATGTTGGAATAACGCTCAACAAATGATGAATTCGGTGTGTGTTCATGCTTTACTGATGCTAAATAGTGTGTGCTTATCATAAAGTGCTCCCAAAGCGATTCAAAGCAGCGACTCGGGCGTGAAACCAGAGAAAGGATGAAGGTTGCGAGCAGCTCGTCCTGCACCGCGTGTCTGCGTCTTCATCCGCTGCTCCTCTCGTGCAGTAACGTTATCCTGTAACGGCAGCCATGTTTGCGTGTTTGCGTTTGATAAAAAACAAGCCCTCTCGCTCTGCTTCTCGTCCATACTCATTTCACATTATCGGGCATCACTGATGTTTAGCATTATTATAATAGCTCGTGCCGGGAGCTTATCGATGGCTGATAAACATTGCAATAGATGCTTTAACAATCCACCTGCAGCTCTGACGGCAGTCCGGCGTCTTCCTTTATTAGGTGACAAACTGTTTGCCTTGTCGGCGCTACTTTAGCTCCGTTTGTTCCAATAAAACATTTACAACGCGTGTAGCCTCCAATAAAGTCACAGAGTACCGCCGGGGAGACGTTAAGGAAAGGATACGACTCGCAGTACTCGACGTATTTGTACCTCTTGACCCCGCCGCTCCCTTGTATTTCCAATGACCAATTATAATACAACTGTATTGTTTTGTTTGCATCTTGAAGAACTGGTGGCGAGTCTCCCCTCAATAACACGTCCTCCAGCGCCACGAGTCCTGTCAAATCAAACTTAAACTGAAGAACTTCATTTGTTAATCACACTTGCACATCTTCGGAGCATCACAGATTTAGTTACAACAAATCCGCCGGTTACACTATGCTTTTATGTGTTTGTGTGTGTGTGTGTGTGTGTGTGTGTGTGTGCGTGCATGCAGGTCAGGCATGCGTGCTTTCCCGGTTACAGCATGAACCAAAAATGCGCACTCGGGCGTCTACAGAAAGAGTTTCCGGCACGAGGCCCCAACAAAGGAAACGCAGACACGTCCAGTCGGGTGTCGAGTCCGTGGAGCCAAAAATAATCCTCCATCAGGGGTCCAGAGATCAGGCCATTCGGTTGGCAGTGAGAGTGTGTGTGGGTTGTTGTGACTTCAATGCACGGTGCACCCGTTCACAGCAATGTGTGTGTGTGTGTGTGTGTGTCTGAATGTGCCATATTCAGCCACAGATGCCTCCGTGCCTTTGTGAGCACTTTGACTGTGTGAAATAAATGTTGCAGAAAATGAAGAAAAAAAAAAGTATCCTGCAATGTCATTGAGTGTCCACTAGATGGTGATGTTTCAACACGCATGAAAACATGCCGTTGGGACCGAGACAGTCACGTGTGGGCCTCATTGAAATATCACATGTTCAAATACTATCCGATGACACAATCCCCTCATTTTCCCGCCCAATAGAATGATTCGTGGGTGAGGAGCGCCACTGAAGAGCATTATTTCTCCTCCACGTAATATGAAATGAGTTCAACCTCATGAAGTGGGCCAGTGTGAAGATAAATATCCACCACATATTGGCATCAACAAGCTAATTTCCCACGAGCACTGGTTGCTGTGAATCTCTTGTAGCACGCCTTTACCACAGATGCCTGCATGATTGCAGTTCTTTTTGCTTTTTTGATGACCAGGGGAACAAGTGCAATCCTTGTGCATCATCTAGAGAAAGGATGAAGCACATTGAAGCTATGGAGGAATATTTAAGCAGCAGAGGGTTAACTAATGGGCTGGGAGGAGCAGCTACAGGCAGAGGACTCTGAGGTGAGACTTCATTATACTGCCTCCCAGGTCAGCTTCCAGGGGCCAGCGGTCTACTTTCTTTTAATCTGAAGGCAAGTTTTAGAATCAAATTATCTCTGCATTTTGAAGAGCTTTGCTTGGTGACAAATTGAATGTGTATTGAATAATATGCCGTCACAGGAGACCAAGAGGAGATTGAGAGTAAGCGTTTTAAGATTTAACGTCGCATGGTGCCACTGGCCACAAGGCAGCCAAAGCTCTGCAGATGAACACGGGGCACTGGAGCGATACCAAGAGGGCACGGCGACGCGACCCCATTAATCTCTTCCTTCATTTAAATCTGAATAATTCAGTCCGAAAAGTCTCACATTACTTATTTGTGAGAGAGAAAAGGAACCTTCTGTGAACATTTTTTCACCTTGGCATGCATGTGTGTAAGGATGCATAATTACACAAATAAATATTCATCAAATCATAAACTGGCAGCAACTTTCTGAGTGAAATCAATGCTGAACTGATTCATTCTAATGTCCAGCAGGGGGCGTGTCCTTGTGTCGCTTCATGTTGCATACAGGCACTATTGAAGGTAGGCGTGTCTTATTGAAGGTGGGCGTGTCTTATTGAAGGTAGGCGTGTCTTATTGAAGGTGGGCGTGTCTTATTGAAGGTGGGCGTGTCTTATTGAAGGCGGGCGTGTCTTATTGAAGGTAGGCGTGTCTTATTGAAGGTAGGTGTGTCTTATTGAAGGTAGGCGTGTGTTATTGAAGTTAGGCGTGTCCTATTGAAGGTAGGCGTGTCTTATTGAAGGTAGGCGTGTCTTATTGAAGGTAGGTGTGTCTTATTGAAGGTAGGCGTGTCTTATTGAAGGTAGGTGTGTCTTATTGAAGGTAGGCGTGTCTTATTGAAGGTAGGCGTGTCTTATTGAAGGTAGGTGTGTCTTATTGAAGGTAGGCGTGTGTTATTGAAGTTAGGCGTGTCTTATTGAAGGTAGGCGTGTCTTATTGAATTTGGGCGTGTCTTATTGATGGTGGGTGTGTCTTATTGAAGGGAGGAGAAGTTCTATATAAGGTACTTTAACTTTTCAATTGTAATATATTTTGATGAGAAGTATATTTCATCAGATACATTACATCGGGTAAAATATACCCAACATTAGTGATGGCGTTACTAGGGTCAAGTGGTGTATGCTTTGGGGCGTGGCTATTGTTAGATTGACAGTTCCCGACCGCAGTGTTGTCTCTGAGTCCTCCGTGTTTTCCTCTCCAAATTCTTCAGTTCATAAAGTTCATTTGAACCTTTTCTTTGCCTCAATATGTCCTGTCCCTCGTTCCATTGTAAGAGGCTTCTGACCTGTAATCCACAAACCTCATGACATCATGGTGACTACGTCCACGCCTGTTATTTACACACAGCCTATGGAGTCATCTAAACGGCTTCATAGGGTTTTAAATGGAAAGAAAAGACTCATTCGTCTTACAAGCAGTCTCGGACGACGTCACTAAGAATCTCTGAAAGCGAGGATAGACGAGTCTGTTTTCTTGATTTCTGCTTTGTTATATAGACGCGATGGTATTTTGCCAGCGGCTGCAGAACACACTGATGATAAGATCTCTGACACGCGGCCAAACTGATGTTGTGTTCCATGTAAGCTTTGAATTGGCTTTAGCGTTGCGTGAAAAAGGGAGGGTCGAGCAAAGGCTCGGTGCCCGAGCGAGTAAGCCAATACACTAACATGGTGATTGCTTCCTCCCTCTCTCTCTCTCTCTCTCTCTCTCTCTCTCTCTCTCTCTCTCTCTCTCTCTCTCTCTCCTCAGCACCTTCTCTTCTCCAACCTCCACGGATCCCTCCCTCCCTCGTGCACGCACGCCCCTCCCACCTCCCTGCCTCCGTGCGACTCATAAATCCCCATCTGCGGTACATGTGTTTCTGTGCAAGACGTACACACACACACACACACACACACACACACACACACACACGCACACACACACACACACACACACACTTTTGCAGCAAATGAGAAGAAGGAGAAATATTGAGGATGTGATTGGAGACACTTGCCGAGGTAATGAAGAAGCTCAATTTCCTCTTCCCCTCCCCGTCACTCGCTCCTGGCTCCGCTCGCTGAGCTGCTACGCGGACGCCGTCATCAAAACACACAGTGAGGCGTGCTGGTTTGCTCACACTCTACTGTAGCTTGTGGACACACACACACACACACTCACTCACACACCACACACCCATTCACTCTCAGTCTCTGGAGCCAACATTCAAGATGCAGCAGCAAGAGAGAATGTCTTCTGATTCCCTGTCAGGTAAATGCAAAACTAGATGTGTGTGTGTGTGTGTGTGTGTGTGTGTGTGTGTGTGATTGTCATCATTCTCCTTTCCTGCATCATTATCCATCTCGTTCCAGCCTCCTTTCACCGGCACATTACATTCACACATTCTTATGTTTTCTCTCTGTTTCCTAGGCTTCTATCTCTCTTTCTCTCTCTCTCCTCCATTCCCCCTCTCTCTCTCTCTCTCTCTCTCTCTCTATCTGTATCCATCTGTCCTCGTTCCTTTTTGCCTCTGCTGTTTTTTTTTTGCCCGCGAGAAAATGTGTTGTGCTTTTAAGAGTTGATAACCGTGATGATTGTTATGGTAGAAAGAAAAAAAAGCAGAAGGTGTTCCTCTTTCCATATGGCAGCGCCCGGAGGGAAGTGCGTTAAGAAGGTGGAGGAGCTCCTGCTAGGTCTGCCTCACACCCAAAGCACAGCTGTGCAAGTACATATGGGCGAGAGAATATTGCATTTTTCTGACCTAGATATGACAAAAGCTTGTGCTACTTTCAATGGGACCGCTTTGGTTTCCATAACATTCACACCACGGTGGAGCGAGAGTTGATTGTCATGTTGTTTTGAGTCCTCCTACAGAGGCAGACGGCACCTCTTGCATGCTGGGTATTCAGTCCATGTGACACATCTGAACATTGTTTATTGAGCAGGCCGAGCAAGAGGTTCATGTTGTCCTTGGTGATGAGGACGATCCTGCTGGGAAACGAGCAGCGCAGCTTTCACCGGTTATGTAATCCATGTGATTGGAGCCTGGAAAGTGAACCTGGAAAAGGAGGGAAATAAACAATCATCGTTGTCGGTCAGGTGTGTTTGTTGTTGTGAGGATTAGAGCATTTTAAATCAGGATTATTGTGTGTTTTTTTTTTTACTCATTAAGGCTTCTCTGTGTGAACAGGATAATTACAACAAAAAAACCTGAGAGACGCAAAATAATGAGCGTTTGTACGGCGAAGGGAAAGATTTCAACTCTGAATGACTCTGAAGATGAGCAGCTCAAATCAGGTTTCGGGCGTCTCATTAACAGGCTTTTATTTATTTTTTTACAGCAGCCGCATGATTCAAAAAAGTGAACACCTCCCTGATTTGCTGCTGGACTGACCATGCATTTATTCATTTATGGATATCTTATGGGAGGGGGGGGGGGGGCATTTTTTGGGGAGAAGACAAGGAAATGAGATCATTATAAAGAAATAGGAAGATGCAGAGTATTCATTCTTTCTTGGCTTTGGACTTCTGACACGCACAAAAACACACAACCACCATATTTGCACAAGCCACAGCAATATCAATGAAGGAGATATATAAAACCATATATATATATATATATATAGGACATTTTCTCTGCAACATCAACGAAAAACCACCAAGTTGAATTCATGCAATTGGTTGCGCGTGTGCGTACGTGAGTGAGTGTGCATGCCCGTGTCTGTCCGTGGCTTATGTCACATTCTGCCACAGAAAACTGCATTATATATTTTTTGGGAGGTCAGTTTTGGATGCATGCTCTAGGACCGCTGAGGGTTTCGATGGCTACAGGCCAAGAGAACTGCACGTTGGTGTCGAGATGGAGGCTCAGCCAACTGTGCGTTGTATTCTTTCCCGTCACACAACGCAGCGATGGAGGAAATCTGCATTTCTAGTTTGTCCCTTTTTGTCCCATTTGTCCCTTTTTTTAATTTTTGCCTTTTTAAAGATCTGCTGTGCAGGTCGGCCCACAAGAGAAGAAGAGCAAAGCGTTCTGACGACAACATAATGAACTAAAACGAGGGAATCAGATCTTCCTATTAGTTTGACCGCCGCTGCACACACCACAACCAAGACGTATGTCAACACATCTCCACACAAGAGTGTGTAAGATTTTATAAAGGTTATTACACATTTTCTGTGCATTTGTCTGCAAATAACAACACAAGCCATCAGTGTGTGTTTGCAAGCTACATAAGTGCAGAAACGGCAACAAAAGGTTATTTCGGCGGCAGGAAAAAAATGATTTGTGCCGCAATTTCACCACTAAGATCACTTTCTGTTATATAAAGAAAAACCAGATGATGCCGAAGGACTTCAAGGCAGTTCATGGCGTCTTTCTGACTGACACCTGCCTCTCTTAATCCAAACCGGACCGGCCGGTCGAGCCTCGCTGAGCTGGAACACCAGTCACAGTTTGTCACGTTCCCGATGACGACGACTGAGCCAATGGGCTCTTTACAGAAGCCAGGATCAGCCTGACAGGCAGCATGTCTCTCTGTGCTTTCTGGGGGATTTTGTCATAGGTGTAGGTGGACGCTACGTCCACACTGACAGGCGATCCTCATCGACGTGTTCTTCAAAAACAGAAACCTTCGGCCGCTTCAGTCGGAGTTTGTTTTGCCGATTAATCAAAAGCTTTGCGACTCTGGGTTTGCACAGTGGTACGTGGAGCGAGACAAAACCCTCGTGTTGTCGGTGCTGTTCCCGATTTACACTTGAAACGACCCCTCCGCGCTCCCCGACACCGCGCCTGTCACCCATCAGCGGCTCCACGCGAGGTCCCAGGTGAAAGCCTTATCGTTCACTTCAGGTTCACAGCAACAACACAACAGCGGCACGGCGCTGTGGTGCGGATGAGCTTCTTGGACAGATGGTATTAGTCTCAGTGTTAACAAGGAAGGCTTTTGTACCCTTAAGTGTATTGTGTTGTTGGTGGCTAGCAGGTTTACATAAAGTGTGTGAGCGTGAGGTAAAGCGTAAAGCACCAATAAAATGAAGGTAACCACAAGACTCTGTCATAGTTATGCACGCGTGCTGCACGCGACTCAGCGACAATACATTTGTGTGATTGCCTTGGCACAGTTTTCTACGACACATTCTGAATCAAAAGAGCCAAACTGCGCTGAAGAGGCGACAACACATCCTCCAATTGTGCTGCATTTTCCTGAAAAAAAAGAGGAGGCAGCAAACAGAAAACGACAGCTTTGTGTGTACGCCGACGACAAAGAACACACAACGCATGTTTACTCCACCAGGAACGGCAACACAGTGTCACTGTCGGCTCTCACGCATCGTGTCTGCATTTCAACGGCTTTCAAATGGATTTGAGTCTGCAGGATCTGTACTTTTTTTTAATTTTTTACACTTTTTGCATGATTATTCCAGTGTGTAATCCAGTGAGAGGTGCAACAAGTAAAGGCATTCAAAAGGTATTCAAAAGGTATCTAACTGTGCATCCTGTTGCGCTTTAAAGCAACTAACGCGTCACAAACTATTATAAAATAAACAAAATATTGCTTGGTTTGCCGGTTTCCTGTAAAGACTGTAATTTATCACCCGAGAAATTGCCCCCTCCCAAAAGAAAAGCTGGAATAGTTTCGTTTAGTTAGTAATATCACTGCACTTCCTTTATTGTGCATTGTGTAAAATATGATATGTTATTGTTTATGAGGAGCTTGTAACCAAGTAGTTCTGTTGCCTAAACATAACTGAGTTGTTTCCTGTGAAAACAACTCAGTTCATTTCGAAAAGATTTGCTCGTAACCGTCACAAATTGTGACACGTGTTGCCGCCTTTCGTGGGAATACTCAGGAAATGAGCAGTAAAATGTTCCTGTTGTTTGGTGGGAATAGTTACGGAAGAGGAAGAGACTAACGGGGGGGGGGACAAGAATTTAGTAAATCGGTGTGATATTGAGGGAGAACGCTGCTCCTGGGAGCCGCAAAATGGGCTAAATTGTTATTGCGATGTTATGTAGATCCACTAAAAGTGCTCGTTTCTGCCACCGACTGCTTCAGATTGTTGTCATTTTCATCTGACCACGTTATGGAAAAGGAGCCGAGAGAAAGATAAAACACTTTTCTTTACTTCTCGCTTGAGTCGGTAATCTCACGTTGTGGAAATCAGTCTTCTATAACACGAAGCCACGCTTTGTGCGCTCCTCTCTGCAACTTTCTCACCCTTTGTCACGCGGCACATAGCATGCGAGAGGCTCAGAAAACAATTTTTTGGGTGTGCAAGAGCAAACACGTTCAAAGTTTTATTCCCTCCAGCAGGTGCCGAGAGGAACCCAAACGTCTGGGCCGGTTTGAATGACACCAGGAACATTCTCGATCGCAGACGAATGTCGCGCTTCCTACGCACCGGCTCAGAGGCCTGACTCAGCGTCGACTCTGTCGCCGATACGGAGCCAAGAGCGCGAGAGCAAAAAGTTCACAGAGCCTCGTAATGCTCGTTCAGACGTCCACCTACTGACCCGACCCGTAGTTTAGTGTGTCGCCGGCCAGGTTCAGTCCTTCTGGCTCGCTCTCCGCTTGAGGTTTTACATCCAATCGGACTTCGTCATCACAGAACCACAGGCACACAATGTGACTTCCTTTTTTTCACATTCAGTTTTCACAGTCGAGCTGTTAGCAGGAGAAGTTAACAAACTAATTGTTGGGTTGTGTGTGTGTGTGTGTGTGTGTGTGTGTGTGTGTGTGTGTGTGTGTGTGACAATGGGGTCGTTCCTTAGAGCTGCGCCTCGCCTGAAGGCGTTGACAAAAAATTGCGATCAAGTCGGACAGTTTTCAGCTGCCTTCAAAGTAATAACAGGAAGTCACAGAAAAAATACCTCCTGTTAGTTCCGATCTTCAGGCTACTTGTAGTTTATTTATTCTTATGTAAATATAAATATATATATATACATATATATCTATATATATACATATATTTATGGAGAAATGTGTGTGTCTCTGCATGCTTTGTGTATGTCTGCCTGTGAAATACATCACTACTGGTTTTGATGTGTTGTATAAATACAATTTTGTATTATCAACCACATAAGATATGTTTCTTTAGAGATTACCGTTGACCACGTGTGCACGACGTCAGAGCAAGACGGACAAGAACCTGTTTTCTTTTTTTTCGGAGGCGCGACATTTTCCTGTCATTTTTTACATTTATTTCAAGTTGTATAACCTTTTTAATTTCTTGCATCTCTGTTCCTCGCTGCAGTCTAACCTTTTTAAACTGCGATGCATCCGTCTCGCGCGGCCGCTTCTCCTTCCGCGGCGGTCGCGTCGAGCCACATGTGACAATTACACGACAGAAAACGTCGCCGTGAAATCAACTTCTGGCATTGCTCTGCGACCCCACGGGGCTTTTTCCCGTTCGAGCATTTAAATATATCGTTCATATTCGATCAACGCGAAGGCCGGTGCTGAGCGAATTCAAATAAAACGTGTTTTTTTTTTTTTGCGAGATTGTAGCCATATTTATTATTAACCACCAAGTGGAACCGTGTGCATGAGACCTTGTGCTGTTGGTCCTTTAGAAAACCTCCTGCACAGACCACCGGAGCGTCTGCTCGTACAGCGACGGCGACGCACGCCGTGTTGTGCACGAGCAGACGCATATTGTGAGGAAGGTCCGCGCGTGTCCTTCTATATCGTCCTTGCACGATGTTTTGCTCTGAAAGTTGTCGGTCGCCCGGGGGTCGTATCTGCAGCGCTGTCGCCAAGACAACCTCCTGTGTGTGCGTGGCGAGCACGCCGACGTGAGAGCCGATTCCATCGTTTCCTCGCCCCCAGACCGAGGCCTGCGACTGCAGATTACATTCTCAAGTGATGACCGGAAGCTACGCGCAACTGATCCGGCTTCGTATTCGCCGGTGTGAAAAGCATGCGGCTGGGAGACGGTTTTCTTCTTTTTTTCCCCCCAGCATGCATTGTGCGCGCGTGAGGCCTCGCGCCGGCAGTATCTTCGCGCTCCAGGAGCGCGTTTAATGCCGCCGTCTCTTTGAGCCCGTCACTCGGCAGCCGCGGTTCAGTGACACCCTCGAGTCCGCGAGTGTTTTAAATGACGGGCCTCTCGAGCCGTACTGCAGGAAAATCTCATCTTTGGAGGTTTTTTTTTAATAAAAACAAAGATTACCGAACTGCATCTGCATCCTCCCCCCCCGTCTCTGGGTTACCTCAACTTAAGTTGTGATTGGTGGGATGTATTTGCTCGCACGGTGCTTTTTGTAAAGCTCCGGGAGGAGGTTGAACCGCTCCGCGTGTGGGCTTCACCTCGTGGCCTCGTGCGGCGCTGCTTTCGGAGCGAGCCGGAAAAAAAAACCAACCAAGATGGAGCTTTCCGTCACACGATCCCGGGGCTCTAAATCTCTCAAAAGCTGTGTCAGAGCACGCCGGTCGGTGTAGCCAGCAGGCACGCAGACAAGCGGGATTTATAACTGCCTGTTTAAACGATGCGTCTCGTCCTGAGTGCTTCTTTCATGCGTTGAGACGAGCGCATGTCCGATCGGGTATGGACAGTAAACTAAATATGACAAGTTATTTGATGAATTGGCACAATCGTTTCTCAAATTGTCTACACTTAAAAGCATTTCCTTTAAATGTACACATGTGAGTGGAATCACAAGGGGTATTTCTGGTGAGAAAAGTGTAGAGTTCAATTCAATTTTGTATCCCAAACTCCTGCAGGAGTCTCATTCTAGGTGAGCTGGGAGGCTGGAATCCATATTATGTGGGAGTCTCTTTATGATGGGAAGTCTCATGAGCAAAACCTAAAATAACCTGGGGGAAGAAAAGTACTTTATTGAATTTATAACCTCGCTTCCATCCTTTTTTTCTCTAGATTCAAAAGCACTCGTCTTCACTCACAGTGTTGGATCAAATCCTCTCTATCTGCTTTTTTTCCCCACAATATTTGCTTCTGTTGCTGGAACCGGAGAGCAGCAATGGCCCTCCTCCATACTTAAAATATTGATCTAATACCATTAGGGCCTTTTTCTTCCCCATCATATTTGCTCTATCAATACCTGGCGGAAGGACTCTGTAGCAACCGGTGAAAGGTGGAGTTCATCGTCATGTTGCCGAGGCCCGCTAATGGGGGCTGAGATGCTAATGTGGCGCGGCTATTGATCGGAGTTGAGCGCAGGAGGGAGCGGCGCGGCGGCGAACGCAAATACAATGCGGCCGCGCCTGCCACGCCTGCCCTGCCGTTATCCGATCAGGAAGCTGCTTATCTTTTAAGCACACGCGGGGGGAAACGCACACGTCCACGCCGCCGCCGTGCTTTTCTCGAACACTCGGACGGACGTCAGTGCAATCAGTCCAATGAATGCACAACCCGTGGCCCCTTTTCCTCTGCTCGTCATCGAAGCATCAATAACATGCGCTTGATCACATAAACTGCCCCGCAGTGGACGGTAACAATAAAAAAGAGAGCAGGCTAATGCTTGGCGTAATCAAGCCCTCTCATTTGATTAGGAACAAGGATCTCGTTGCTTCAAGGAACGCTTTCCAAGAGAGACGATTTAATTAAATCGTCAGCCTTTTGTATAGATGTCTTAGCGTTATAAAAACAATTTGGGGTATTGCAGACTGGCCTCTTCACTTGATTAATAAGTGACACTTTAGCATTAGCCCTGTGGCTCATTTAGGTTGTTCCATCTTCCACTTTCTGTAGCAGTGTCTCTGCACGTCTTAAAATGTCACACTATTTCGCAAGCCTGTGTACAGATAATATCTATATAGTAAGTTTGACTCGTACAAGAAGACGCTTCACACACTTATGCATACTTTTCACTTTTAGCACACACTGCGGATGCCTTTATGCTCTAGCTGTTGCATGCAGGGTGCACTCCATTGGGACGTACATCTCCCACCACATGACATTGCATTTGAACTTTGACCCTCTGACTGATAAATCCACTGTTCAGAGGGTTGTAGGAAGGATGCTGGCCTGCACGCTGAACATCTTGGTATTTTGGATATTACAATGTATTGAGACATATTCAAGTGTTGTATGCAATACATTTTCAAGGAGTCAATAAAAAAAGCCAGTAGCCTGCTGGGTACCGGATGTGGACTTAACAAATTGCATTTACAGTCTTTCAGTCGAGTGCTTTTTTTTTCAATTTTCCAAGTCGCATAATCCTTCCAGAATTAAAACAGTCAAATTAACTGTGTGTATGTAAACAGCAGTTTAACAGTCGGGTACCTGTCACAGAGGGTAATGTTAGCATACACAAAGTGACTCAAATCAAACACACACGCGTTTTTTTTAAATTTTTTATCTCCGTGACCAACACACTTGAGCTGCACCGAGCTAACATGCTAACACACGAGCATGCTAAACGGCTTCCGGCGGATGGTCCTGCGGTGCTTTCTGCGCATGCGCAGTTCAGACAGGTGCGTGGAGGGTCACAGAAATGTTTTTAAAAAAACATTGAGGCACGCGCGAGGAAAGGAGAGGAGGAGAGAGGAGGTACTTTCTGCAAGTAGCCTCCGACAACGAACTAGCTTAAAGTTGTTTTTGCTCGAGACTCACGGAATGAGGTTCAGACAGGTGAGTTGCGCGTGTGTCGTGTTTCTACTGTTCACCATTATTAGAAACGGCAGGTTGCTTAGTCACTTTATTCACTTATTGTCGGGCTGTTTGTCAACGTTATGTCCTCGTGATTGTGTGTGTGTGTGTGTCTGACCAATTCTCGCGAGGCAACGTCGAGGAGACGGATGCATAATTGGCAAGTCAGTTGCACGCGCAGGCCGCGTTGCCTTGTGCATACAATTGCCTATTGTTGTGTTATGTGTGTGTGTAATTGTAAAATGCGGTTTGTTGTGTATGTTGAAGTAGCCCACTGCCGCAGTAAGCAGAGCCTGCAAACATATCGACAGACTACACAATGTGTACCTGTGACGAACCTGATCAATAAATCAACAAGGCCATGGGGGGAAAAAAGTCACATCAGCAAATTGTCCTTTGGGCTCTGAGTCAACCAGAGTCTGCTGATGGAACAGTGCATGGCTACAACATGAGTTCTTCCATGGCATTTTTATTTTAATTAATTTTTTTTCCTCTTTACTGTCTATCGTTGCAGACGATGATGAGCAGCTTTGTTGGCGAACAGATTAACATCCTGAGGCTCATGTGTTACTGCAGGAGATTTTACACACACACACACACACACACACTCTCTCTCACACACACACACACACACACACACACACACACACACACACACACACACACACACACACACACAAAATGCTTCCTTCATTTCTTCCTGTCTCTCCTCTGGTTCTGGAGACCATAATTAAATCAACACCCCGATGAAATGCCTGTCTTTTTTTAAGAAGCTTGACCTGCTCCTGTCCACAGGATGACTGTAAGCTGATCTGTGTGTGTGTGTGTGTGTGTGTGTGTGTGTGTGTGGGTGTTGAGGCTACCTGTCATAAGAAGCAAACGTCATAAAGGTGAAATTATCTCAACTGACAGGTTTGTGAGAAACTCAACGTGTGCATTTTTGCACACCGGAGCGCTAATTCCACAATATTTTAAATTACATAATTTTTTTTTTTTTTTTTTAAAGTAAATGCACGACAACATTTTTACTGCGCAATGAATGAATAATACAAGTTTCATTATATTGAATATTCACTGTGAAAAGCTGCACGACTGAAGAGTCCCTGAAAGTTTTATGGTCAGATTTCGGAGATGGGGAAAGAAACCAGCGACCCGCAGCACAAACACTTTGGAGTGCGCCGTATGAAATAAACGGGAATTGTCTCTGAACTATCCTTTCAAAGTGGCGACACCCCCCCCATCTTTTCCTTTCTTTCTCCGTTGCCTTTTATCAGGTGTGGCCACATGCATGTTGCATGCGGCGCTGTGTCGCACGAGGAAAAACGCTCTGGAGCGACGTGCAGGCGACGCTCCTCTGCTTCTCCACGTGGACTCGGCCTCTTCGCAGCAGCAGAGAGCGCCGCTCTGACCCACATACGCTACCTGTAACGCATCCGGCTGAACTACACACACACACACACACGCACAGGCAAGAGCTGCACAAACAGGTGATCCAGGTCGTCGCAGAAATACCACGTTAAAAAGTCAAGGATTGTCTTTCTCCCTCGGTGTGAGGAGAGCGTCCCAGAGATGCTAACGCGTGAAGAAACTCATCGCGCCGTCCACGTTGATTTATGTAGTCGCAGTGTCTCTATAACAGGAACCCTGTGTGTGTGTGTGTGAGAATTTGATAGATCGTGTGAAAAAGAGCCCTGTTGTATTGCTTTTTCCCCCCGAGATTTATGTCACCTCATTGCCCAGAGATGCTGGAGAATCCAATTCGAGCCTCTCTCGGTTTGAGTTATATTCATCCTTTCTTCACCTGACAGCCGCAGGAATGACTGAAGTACAAAAAGAAAAGCAGAAGTGGCGAGCGTGAGGTCGTCATTAACCTCCGTGCTAGTTGTGATTCAGAAAAAAAGGTTGTTTTGTTTGTGAAAAACGTCTCCATCCTTTCTTTCTCTCTCTAGGATATCACGATAAATGCTCAAATGAATACATGCAAACTTCTTTTCTCGATGTTCCAGTCTGATATATTGTGTCTTGAATCCCCCCCCCCCCCCTCCCTCCTGTTGCAGATGTGCGGTTTCCGTCGAGACACTGGGTGTCACGCGGCCACTCCTACGAGGAGCCGACGGCGAGGAACCCAAAGTACTGCGTGGTCGGCGACCATCAGATGCTGCTTCTGAGCGAGGAGGAGGCGGTGAGAGCAGACGCCGCCGTCTCTCGTCTGTCGTGTCCCTCTGTGTCGCTATTGTGCGCTTTCCCCGTCTGTTCGTGTTCTTTCTTTTTCTTTTTTGTCCTCGTCAATGTCACTTGATTTGTCTTCAGCCTTTGTGGCTCTTTCACACCCACCCTCTTCTCCACTTAGCCGGACAGTTTTCTTTCTAACTTCTTAGACAACATCTTCAGGGAAGCGACACCTCGGGCGAAACTCTTGTCGTTCTTGTGAGTTTGGACTGTTTTGCTTTCAGAACGTGTTTTTATTCGGGAAAAGAAAACATCCTTTCTCTGTTTTGTGTCTTCAGATTGATCCTAATATCCCCAGAAGTCTGTATTAGATGACGCCTCCTTTAAATATTTAGATATCGCAATTTTTGTTATCGTAAGTAATCACCTGCGGATGTTTTTATGAAGATATCTATCTATCTGAATAGATTTGCTGAAGAGGGAAAACAGCCATTTAATGTTTTTTTTAGTTTTTCCTTTGTTTCCACCTTTTTTTTGTATTACTTTCCGTCTTTACTTATTGTTCCCGTCTCCGTTCCTCCTCCTTACTCATTGTTCTGAGACATTACGTAAAACACACCGAACAACTAACGCTTATTTTGTCATTTGTAACGGAGCGTTTGCTTGATAAGTGATTTCCGGCCTTGTTTGCCAAAGGCGATGAGGCCCCTGGGCTGTTTGCACAGCCGCGGCGCCGTTTCCCTAATCGTGAGACAAACGATGCGTCTACAAGCGCAGAGAGAGCCGAGGAGGAAGGAATACAAAACTCAAGGTGTCATATGTTTGGCAGGCTGCAATATGGATGTAATACAACGTAAAGGTTAAATCCAGAGGGGCTTGTAGAGTTCGGCCTCTTCTCATTTTCACCTTTTCAGTTAATTGTGAGGCCGTGTGCACAATAATCAGTCAGGTGCAGCTCATTGCTCTCACCTGCACTCCTGCAGCTGCACCCAACTGCCACTAGAGGGCGCTCATGCTTTAAGACAAGCAAGCTTCTTTTTTTAATGTGTCACGTTTTCAGGTTTAATTTCCTGCTAGATTGAGAGCACTTGAAGGGGCCACACATCATTTCCTAAGTTAGCCTCTTCACCAGAAATTGGGGAGATCCAGACCAGGGGTTCCTGAAGGTCCCCTTGAAAGGACTCATGTAACTTCAGGCTCACATCTGATTTGTTAAAGAAATTCAGACGACCACCTTCACTAATAAATGAGGGAAAAAAAACAATGTGACAAAAAAAGGTGTAAAAAAACTATATCTTACATATTTTTTTTTGCCAAATTCAAACTTCAACATTCTGCTTCCATTCACACATAACTGCCTGATTTTATGAATCCAAATAAAATGTATTCACGGCCATATTTCTGCACATTTGGATTGTTGTTACATTCCCGAGTGAAGCCGATGCGGAAGTGTCGTAAACTTACATTCCCTTTATTGACCAGCAGGGGGCGACTCCTCCGGTTAAAAAAAAAAAAAAGTCAGATTGTATGAAAGTCTGTGAGGGAAAAATGACTCTACTCTTCTCTTGATTTATTCCCGGCAGTAAAACATTAGTTTATAATCTTAATTTCTAGTTTCAAGTCTTCAATACAACATGAAATTCGGGTCCATTTAGAGCCAACGGACCATGAAGCTGCCGACCACCAGTGGCAAGAAAAATCCAAGATGGCGACGGCTGTAACTCAAAGACGGAGCCGAACTTGAGTCGTGGCCTCGTGACAACGGTCCACAACCTAACAGGCGACGTCGCGATCATTACGTCCACTTTGGTCATTTTATCCGAGAGAACGTTTGCTCGCCAGCTAGCTAGCCAGCCAGCTAGCCAATAGAGGCTGAACACGTTCATCTTTACCTGATGACGTGTGGTGATATTTCCCGAAAGCTATCTTTTTTTTTTTTAACTCCGTCTCACCATTACCCGTTGCCCTCTTGAGGCCCGCCAGTCGGCGCAGTGGTTTTTGAGAAGTAACCGCTTCGGCCATGACTGAATTGTCGCGGTAAATATCGGGACTCAAATTCCAGCTAACGTTCTGCTTGGTCGCCGTTGCTCAAACCGCCACAGACATCGTCTGCGTGTTTGGTTAAGCCTGAAGCGAAGAGGCGGCGAGCAAAGAGACACGGAGAGATAAACAGGCGGCCGTGGGAAAAAAAAAAGGGATAGAAAAGCAAGAGTTGGGAGGCGTGAGGATGTCCGATAAGCCTTTTATCGCTCCGCTCGGAGGACAGAAGGCCCTTCTTTCATTCGCCGCTTTCTCTGCACAGAGATACGGCCCGACGCAGACTGATGTGCCGCTAACGCCTGCTTTTCTTTCATCCTGGCGGCGACTCATTTATCACGAGCTCCACAGCTATTATGCACTATTGGCCCAACGCGGCGTTAAACACGGTGACCAGAATAACCACAACAACACGAGATAAGGGGGCCGTCCCAGCCGCCGCTTTTCTTTGTTTCTTTTTTTTGTTTTTCGCTTTTCATTCTCCTGCTGTCCGCCGCCTTGTGTCTGCACCTTTTTGTTGTGGTTGTCGTCTGTTGTCAAATTTACTCCGCCCTTTTTATATATTTGCCTTGACTTCCGAGCTCCCCGTGTCTCGCTCTCCCTCCTTCTCTCCCTCTTTCTCTCTCTCTCTCCCTCTCTCTCGCTCAGCAGATCCGCTCCTTGTTTTTGCAGGAGAGGCGCTCCGCGTCATGCAAGAAGGTCCACCTGCTGCGGCGCACCATCAGCGTCCCGGTGGAAACCCACTTCCCAGAGTTCCACAGCCAGCTGTCCACCGAGAGCGGTGAGTCGCCCGAGGACGCCTCTGCAGTAATTAGGATGCCACGCAGACACACACACGCACACACGCCCACACACATACACACACACACGTTACTCAAACCATTTAATTAAATTACAATGATTAATAGCCCAGAAAATCACATATTTAACGCTTGTTCTACATGATTATGGACGTATAAAGGTCTAATTTATTATTAAGACTCGGGAGAGATGCTTTTTTTTATGGTTTTGACTTTTAAAAAGCCACTAATTATCATCTTAAGCACTCTTGTGCCGACACTTGTTCTGCACAAAGGTCAAACGTAACTCAAGAAAGGCACTTCTCTGCGCTCCTCGCTGACACAACCATCCAAACACTCCCAACTGTGCATAACTCCCACGGACGGATGAGCCCGTTGAAATAGCCGATTCCCTTCGTAGTCTGCCGTGCGGCCACTAGATGGAGAGCTTGCTGCTTCCCTCGCTCTCGTCCGAGCCACTCAGACGTACACTGAACATGTTTCAGTGTCTTTTCAAACAGCAGACGGCACGTCGTACTTTATCCACCCTGTCGCTTTTCAAGAAAGTATAATGCTTGTGATGTAAAGGACTTACATCTTTTACTTGAGTAAAAGTAGCAATACTACAATGCAGTCAAACTCTTACTTCAGTAAAAGTACTAAT